>NC_139017.1:56478843-56787163 GCF_964374135.1 Grampus griseus | reverse complement strand
CAGCAGACTTCCTTAACAAGGTAGAGGTCACAGTGGAAATTGATGAGGAGAGAAGTAGGATAATATACAAAAGCACTGCTATATTTGTTTGTTAACAAGTTTGTATCCCCTACCAGCCAGCCAGACTCTCCAGGGTGGGGACAGGCTCTAATTAGTTCCAGCACTAGCACTGAGCATGTGCACAGAAGGTACTCAATAAATATCTATTGACCAAATACATAAATGAACTTAAGAGAAAATAAAATCTCCAAAAAAGGGGGAGGGAAATTACAGAAAAACAAAAATGGCAACAAAGTTGCAAAATACTGCAGATGGAAAGCATCAATTTCAATCAGTCAATCATTAGACAATCATTGCAAACATTTTTGGAGTTCCCTAAGGTTCTACTCAGTGCTCTAGGTAGATCATGAAATTAACAGTCAAAGTTAAATCTTTATAGGCTTTTTGCTTATATTATTTTCCTTCTGGATAATCCCTTTGTCCTGTATCTCAATTATTGCCTGTGTGTCTGTTCCTTTGTTTATCCATACAATACTTAAGTGAATAAAGACCATAAAGTGTCAAAAGATTAACCAAGATCTGTATGGGGTACAAGTCAGGACAAGTATCACAGAGGTAGGTAAATCCTGGGTCTAGAAAAATAAGTGCTGAACAGCTGGACCAAGGGAAGTACACTGAGAAAGTCCCCACAGAATGACCAATTCTCAGGGGAATCAACGGGAAGTGGGGTGTAATGAGAAGGGGTTGCAAGGCTAAAGAAGGGCCAGATCCTGAAGGGCCTTATAGGGCACAGTAAGGAGTTCAGACTTCTAGATACTATGAGTTAGGGAATCACTGAAGGATTTTAAACAAAGGAATTTCATGCTCTAGTAGAAATATGGAAAATGATTAGGCGATGAGAAAGGAATCAAGAGGTGAGGCCAAACGTTAAGAAGCAGAAAATGAACAGAACTTGGTCACTGAGTAGATGTGAGCAACGCCTAGACCAGCTCCTAAGTTTTTTGGCTGGATGGTACCATTCTCTGAAACACAGAAGTGAGAAGGAAGAGCAGGTTTAGAAGATAAGTTCAGTCTTACATCCCGGATTTTGAACCGTGTCATTTTGCCAATTATTTAAAATAGTATTAAATAAGAAGAAATATTACTGTAATTCACATATTCGATTAAAGAAGAGAAATTATAAAATCACCTAAACAGATGCACAAACAACTGATAAAATTAAACAGTCACTAATAATTTACAAAAAAATTAGCAAATTAGTAATAGAAAGGACTCCTTTAGGCCATACAAAGGCTATCAATCTAAAACCTAGAGTAAACATAATATTTCATGATGAAATCTTAGAAACATTCCCTTTAAAACCAGGAACAAGACAAGGATGATCATTATCATGGCTCTTCTAACAGCTGCTAGAAGTTCTTACTGATGCAACAAAAAGAGAGAGGACTTCCCTGGTGGCTCAGTGGTTAAGAACCCGCCTGTCAGTGCAGGGGTCATGGGTTCGAGCCCTGCTCCGGGAAGATCCCACATGCCCCAAAGCAACTAAGCCCGTGCACCACAACTACTGAGCCTGTGCTCTAGAGCCCACGAGCCACAACTACTGAGCCCTTGTGCCACAACTACTGAAGCCCACGCCTAGAGCCCGTACTCCGCAACAAGAGAAGCCACCGCAATGAGAAGCCCGCGCACTGCAACGAAGAGTAGCCCCTGCTCGCCACAACTAGAAAAAGCCCGCGCAGCAACGAAGAGCCAATGCAGCCAAAAATAAATAAATTTATTAAAAAATATATAAAGGGAGAAGGTAAATATAAGGGTTAGAAATTAGAAAGGAAGACAAAAAACTATTTTTTTTAATAGATGACTGTAATCATTTAATTAGAAACAGCTAAAATAATCTATGGATAAAAGAATAAAACTATTTAGAGATTTTTAGCAAGTTCATTAGATACAAGGTCAATTTACAAAATCAATAGTATGTCTTTACAGTAGCAACAACCAGTTAAAAAACATAAAATAAAGCCCATTCATACTTGCCACAAAAACAAAGGTCTCTTGGAATAAATCTAACAACAACAACAATAACAAAACCCTCTTGTGAGGAAAAATTTTAATTTTGTTAAAGAACTTAGAAGAGGACCAAAATAAGATACATGGGAAGACAACAGCATTAATATATCAACTCTTCCAAACACAATTCCATTTAATATCCCAAAAGATTTGTTTATATAAGCCGTGGTAAGCTGACTGAAAAAATTTACACTGAAGAGCAAAGGGCTAAGAATAGTCAAATTTTAAATAAAAATAAAGGAAGAGGCATATGCCCCTCTTAGATATCAAAGATTTATAATAAGTTTTATTAATTAAAACTGTGTCTTAGAGCTCAGGGATAGACACATAGACCAATGGAACAGAATTAAAGAGCCTGGAGACAGGTCCATGTACATACGGGACTTGGTATAAAACTTAGGTGGTATTATTACAAATCGGTGGGGAAAAGATCGGATAGTTAATAAGTGGCGATCAGACAACTGGCTATTAAAAAGAGGAAAAAAAACCCAATTAGGTTCTCTACCTCACATTATAGAAAAAATCTGAACAGATGAACTGAATACTTAAATAAGAAAAACAAATATTTAAAAAATTTTATATATAGAACACTATGATCTCTATGAAAATCTATAAAAATCAGTTTTTAAAAAGTGCCTGGCACACAGTAAATACTTAATAAATATTATCTTCTTCATCATCATCATCATCTATGACCTCTAGGTAAGGAAGAAATTTAAAATAAAAAACCAAAAGCACAAATCATAAGAAAACAGAAATCACATGCCTTACCGTGGCCTACAAGGCTCTACCCCATCCGGCTCTCTGTCTTCCCTCACTTTTCCTCCCTGCAGTTTCTCCAGTGCACCAGGCACACTTCTGACTCAGTCTTTTCACTGGCTGTCTTCTCTCCCTTCAACACTTTCTCTTCTATACAGCCACGTGGATCACTCCCTTGCCTCAGCCAAGGCTTTGTTCAAATGTACCTTTTCCATGAAATCCACCCTGACCGCCCCCTCTATTTAACATTGTGCCCCCTGCCAGCCCTACTGATCTCCCTGACCTTCTTCCAAGTTTTTTGTATTACCTATCAACTTCTAATACACTGTATCGTTTTACTTAATTATGGTGTTATTACCTGTCTTCACGTAAATGGAAGTTTTACATTTTGCCTCCTTGATTTACTATCATATTCCCAGAGTAGAAGAGTGTCTGACACATAGTCAATAAATACTGAATGAAGGTAAGTCTAACTCATTAAAATTAAAAACTTTGGGGACTTCCCTGGTGGCACAGTGGTTAAGACTCCACGCTCCCAATGCAGGGGGCCCAGGTTCGATCCCTGGTCAGGGAACTAGATCCCATATGCATGCTGAAACTAAGAGCCCGTGTGCCACAAGTAAGGAGCCCTCGAGCTGCAACTAAGGAACCTGCCTGCCACAACTAAGACCCAGTGCAACTAAATAAATAAATATAAGAATTTTGGTAAAGAGAAACACACCACAAAGTTCAAAGCTAAGAAAAAATCTGAAAGATGTGTATAACAAATATAACCAATAAAGGATTAATACATAAATATCTATATAAGCCAATAGAAAAAGAGACAATCCATTAAGTAAGTGAGCTAATGATGTGGATAGGCAATTCAAAGAAAAGGAGAGCCATCAAACACATGAAAAGAGGCACCATCTCATCAGTCATCAGCGAAATGAGGAAACCACAAGATATCTTTTTTTCCCTTTCTTCCCCCCACCCAGCTTAACTGAGATATAACTGACATATAACTTTGTGTAACTTTAAGATGTACAGAGATACCATTTCATTCATAGATATAAAACTGGCAAAAATTAGAAAATCTAAAGATACCAAGTGCAAGTGATGATGAGGGGATGCTGCTGGAGTGTAACAGAATAACCACTTTTGGGAACAAGCTGGCAATATCTAAAGTTGAAGTTGTACATATCCTACAGTCTAACACCTCCATTCTGCAGTATATACCCCAGAAAAGCTCTAGATCAGGTGCTCAAAGATATATATACAAGAATGTCTGGGGGAATATTATCAATATTTATAATAGCAAAAACTAGAAATAACTAAATAACCGTAAATAAGAGAATGAATAAACAAACTATGTTACAGTCATATAATGGATTGCTAGTAGATGTACATGTAATAATACAGGCACATCTCAAAACCAATACTAAGTGGGAAAAGTAAGCTTAAAAACGATAAGCATAGTATAAAATCATTTATGTAAAATTTAAAGACGCATAAAGTATAGAGATTCTAGAGCCAGGCTTTCTATGTTGCAATCCTGGTTCTAACACCTGGTACCTGTATGACCTTGAGCAAGTCACTTACCTCTCTGTGCCTCAGTTTCCTCATCTAAAAATGAGAACAGTAACTATACACAGGACATTATGATGAAAGCAGTTAATACTTGAGATACTTAATGTTATGTGTCAATTTGGTACACTGTGGTGCCCAAATGTTTGGTCAAACACCAATGCAGATGCTGCTATGAGATTAACATTTAAATCAGTAGACTTTGAGTAGAGCAGATTACTCTCAGTGTGCGGGTCCTCATATAATCAGTTGAAGGCCTTAAGGGTTAAGACCTAGGTTTCTTGAAAGACAAAACATTCTCAAGACTGCAACATAGAAATCCTGCTCAAGTTGCCAGCCTGCTGCCCTGCAGAATTCAACCTCAAGACACAACATCAATTCTTGCCTCGACTGCCAGCCAGCCAGCCTGCCCTACAGATTTCACACTTACCAGCCTCACAATCACTAAGATAATTCCTTAAAATAAATTTTCTCTCCTGCCTTCTCTGTATCCTATTTGTTCTATTTCTTTGTAGAGCCCTGACTAATGTGATGTATATGCCAAGTGCTTAGAATAGTGGCTGGTACATAGTAAGTGCCACATAACTATTAGCTCTTATTAAATATAATGTATTAAAAGTATTAAAAAGTTAATGGGATGAATACACACCAATTTTAGGATGGCAGAAACTCTGGAAGAAGGGAGGTGAAAGTGATTGAAGGTAACTGAGTGTTTAACTATATTTGCATTGTTTGATTTCTTAAAATATGATCACAAATAAATATGACAAAACATTACTATTTATTAATGGGGGCACAAATACTGGGGTATTCATTCTGTAATTCTGTTTTTGAAATATAACTGACTCAAACATGGGTTTGAGCTGCGCAGACCCACTTATTAGCAGATTTTTTTCAGTAATAAATACTACAGCACTACATGATCCATGTTGGTTGAACCCACAGATGCAGAATCATGGCTACAGAGGAACCACATAAATGGAGGACCATCCGTAAGACATATGTGGATTTTTGACTGTGTAGAGTGTCAGGTGCCCCTAACCCCCACATTGTTCAAGGGTCAACTGTAGTTCATAATGAATAATGTTTTTTAAGTATGCAGAAAAAGTTGAGACAAGTATAAACTCTTCATTGATAGAGTTTGTCTTTAAGGGAAGCAGGGACAGGGAGAGGTGATTATCAGTACAAGGGGGCCCCAAGAACTTTCTGGCTGTTTTTTCTTTTTTTTTTTTTTGCGGTACGCGGGCCTCTCACTGTTGTGGCCTCTCCCGTTGTGGAGCACAGGCTCCGGACACACAGGCTCAGCGGCCATGGCTCACGGGCCCAGCCGCTCCGCGGCATGTGGGATCTTCCCAGACCGGGGCACGAACCCGTGTCCCCTGCATCGGCAGGCGGACTCTCAACCACTGCGCCACCAGGGAAGCCCTGTTTTTTCTTAATATGAGAAAGATAACATGTTCCAGGTTTAAAGAAAGAGTCACCAGAGGAGAAGTTGAAACTGTTATGTCAAGTGAGATTATCCCTGGGGGAGATGGGAAGGGATCAGATTGGGAGCAAGGCCGAAAGAATTAGTGTTGACCAGCGGGGGACAAATCTTTTCCTAAGCCTGGAGAAAATAAGAAAGGTAAGTTTAGGAGTAAAAAAATGTATCTGAGCAGAATCTGTTTACCCTAAATTTTCTGGAAAGCAGGAAGCAAGGTCATTATTTACAGCTCCCCATAAATGTCATTTCTTTCATAAACCCCTCCCTTCTGATTATGCAATGAGAAATGTTCTTTCCCCTTTTCCAGATTTCTATAGTATTTTGTACCTTTCTCATGAAACTGACCAGACTGTAGTTTAAAAGTGAAGCCCTTAGAAGCCTTAGGTACCTCTGACTCAGGTGTGATAACTCAGCCACGTTTATATCTCCCAATGGAACCACTTGGCAACGTAAGTTCTGACTAAATACTTTTTTGATTAAACCTTACAGGTGACAAAGTCTACGATTAAGCAAATGACTTCGCAGTCTTTGTTGATGTGGAATATACTCAAATGATTAACATTACTGTGTAATTTGACTACATATCATTTATCCAGACATGGCACTAAGGGTAAGGCTTTGAGCTCCTGTTCATTGGGAAGGTTCTAGCAGAATTCAGCACTGTGAAAATCATGGAGAGGGACAATACACTTAAAATAAACCAACCCTTTAAAACCTGTCGTTCATTGTCTTTGAAAAAATAGTCATCTATTCAATAAAGGCTCCATATGCACTTGATATATTTTTAACTATCATCCAACAAACATTCACTGAATACTTACTATGCTTTACACAAACCATCAGCCTTAAAGGTTATTTCAGTTGTTTCTAATATCCAAATACCTAATAGGTAACAGTATAATGACTAGCATTTATTGAGCCTTTCCTATGTACCATATGCTGTTATAAGCATATAATACATTTTATCCTATTTAATTCTCAAAACTTTACATACATATTCTATTACTGTCCACATTTTACAGAACAGAAAGCTGAAGTACAATATGGTTAAGTCGATTTGCCTGAAGTGGCACTGCTGGTAAGTGGCACAGAAAGGATCTGAACCCAGACAGACTCCACACTTTAACAACTATATTGAATTTCTTTACCAGAAAATGAAAAGTTTCGGTATCTTTGAGATGTGAATAATATGCATGTGTTCCAGTTTTAGAAATAATGTTGTCATCTGATTTCTCAGTTGGAGGAGACCAAGAAATCTCACAAAATGATCAAAAACCTGGTCCTTATTCAGAAGCATTTCTCTCCTGGTACATGAGTAGGTCATGTTCTTAAATTCCATGGTGAGAAAGCAATGCTGGGAGAGACAGCCAGTATCTAAAGAACATGTCAGGAAAAAAAGTAGTTTTAAAAATTGAAGGGCAGAGTGAATGCCTCAAAACAGCAGTTAACTATTGAAAATAAATGTCCTTTCCCATACTGATTTCAGTAGTTTGTTTCAACAGTAGAGACCTCAATGCAGTCACTACATCCAATTTGGACTGTGTGTACGCAAACTGATACTGAAAGATAAACGAAGACCTTCCTTGTTAAAGCCACTGTCTGTTTAGGTCTATTTGTTAACCTGTATTTTAATACAACAAATACTACATTTTTGTGACTATAATTTTTTTCTTCCTTTTTTGGAAAAGGTTTCGACCTTTTTGCCTTCTGGACTTACATCTGGCCTGTGAATATAAAATTTTGCTTAGCTCCTGTACTACTCTTTTCAATGATGTTTAAGTGTTATGAGGTCATTTTAAGTCCCATCACCATCTAGACTGGATGACAAAGCAAGAAGATAAGTTCAGATATATTACTGTGAAAGTCTTAAAAATCTAGCCAGGTGAGGATAAATATATAGATCAATGGAACAGAATTGAGAGTCCAGAAACAAACCCTTACATTTATAGTCAATTGAGTTTTGACAAATTTGCCAAGGAAATGCAACAGTTTTTTCAACAAATGGTGTAGGGACAATGGATATCCCTATGTGAAAAAAAAAAAAAATGTATGTAGACTCTTATACCAACCCCCCACAAAAAAATGAAAACAAAATAGATCATAGGCCTAAATGTAAGAGCTAAAACTAAAAAACATTTAGAAGAAAACCTAGGAAAAAATCTTTGTGTTAGATCAGGCAAAGATGTCTTAGATATGACATCCAAGGCATAATCCATAAAAGAAAAAAAAATGGTAAATAAAAAACTGTTGCTGTTCAAAAGACATCATTAAGAAAGTAAAAAAGAATAGCACAGGGAACTCTATTCAATACTCTGTAATGACCTATATGAGAATAGAATCTAAAAAAGAGTGGATATATGTATATAATAAACTGATTCACTTTGCTGTAAAGCAGAAACTAACACAACGTTGTAAATCAACTATACTCCAATATAAATTAATTTAAAAAATAAAAATAAAAAATAAATAAATAAAAGGGCAACAGAAAGGATCCTTGCAGTGATGAAATTTTTCAGCCTCTTGACTGTGGTGGTGGACACACAAACCTATATATGTAATAAAAGTGTATAGAAATCCAATCTCCCAATTCATCCCACTCCCCCATTCCCCACCTTGGTGTCCATACATTTATTCTCTACATGTCTCTATTTCTGCTTTACAAATAGGTTCATCTGTACTATTTTTCTAGATTCCACATATATGCGTTAATATACGATATTTGTTTTTCTCTTTCTGACTTACTTCACCCTGTATGACAGTCGCTAGGTCCACCCACATCTCTACAAATGACCCAATTTCGTTCCTTTTTATGGCTGAGTAATATTCCATTGTATATATGTACCACATCTTCTTTATCCATTCATCTGTCGATGGACATTTAGGTTGCTTCTGTGTCCTGGCTATTGTAAATAGTGCTGCAATGAACACTGGGGTGCATGTGCCTTTTGGAATTATGGTTTTGACATATATACACTATTGATACTATGTATAAAACAGATAGCTAATGAGAACCTACTCTATAGCTCAGGGAACTCTACTCAATTCTCTGTGGTGACCTAAATGGGAAGGAAATCGAAAAAAGAGGGGATATATGTATACTATAGCTGATTCACTTTGTTGTACAGTAGAAATTAACACAACATTGTAAAGCAACTATACTCCAATAAAAATTAATTTCAAAAAAGTATATAGAACTAATCCATACATACACAAATGAAACAAGTAAAACAGACACAAATGATTATATCAATGTCAATGTTCTATTTATAACATTACACTATATGTTTACAAAATGTTACCATTGGGAAAAACAGGATAAAGGGTAAATGACAATTGTCTGTATTATTTCTCACAGTCGCATGGAACCTACAATCATCTCAATTAAAATTAAAATTTAAAAACAAACAAAACAAGCAAAAAAAAGTAAAAAAGAAAAGCCATAGATTGTGAGAGAATATTTATAAATCATATATCTAATAAAGGACTTATACCCAGAACATATAAAGAACTCACGTAACTCAACAAGACAAATAACCCAATTAAAAAATAGGCAAAATCTTTGAAAAGACATTTTAACAAATGGCTAGTAAGGACATGAAAAGATGTGCAACATCATTAGGAAAATGTAAATAAAAACTTCCACTGAACTACTACTACACACCCACCAGAATGGTCTATAATGAAAAAGACTAACAACATTAATAAGTGCTGTTGAAAAAACAGAAACTGGAATCCTCAGATGCTGCTAGTGGGAATGGAAAATGTTACCGCCACTTTGCAAAACAGTTCAGCAGTTTCTTCAAAAATTAAACACGGGTTTACTATACAACTCAGCAATTCCACTCCTAGGCACCCACCCAAGAGAAATGAAGACATGTTCACACAAAAACTTGTATATAAATGTTCATAGGAACATTACTCACAGTAGCTAAAAACTGAAACAAGCAAAAAGTTCACCAACTAGTAAATGAATAAACAAAATATGGGATATCCATACAATGGAATACTATTATGCAACAAAAGGGCACAAATGACTGATATGTGCAATAGCAGAGATGAACATCAGAATCATCAAGCTAAGTGAAAGATGCCAAGTGCAAAAGATTATACATTGTTTAATTCCACTTATATAAAATTAACAGAGAATGCAAATCTGTAAAAACAGAAAGTAAATTACAGTTTGACTGGGTCTGGGAGTGAGATGGGGACTGACTGAGAATGATGATGAGGGAACTTTTGGGGGTGACCACATCTAAAACAAGATGTGGTCATCGATGCACAAGCCTATAAGTAATTATCCTTCCTGAGTTTCAACTGGGCTCATGGATACCCATCTAAAGATTATCTTTCCCAGCCTTCCCCGAAGCTTGGTGAGGCCATATGACTAAGTTTGGCTTTAAGCAAAGATGATGTATACCATTTTGTACCAGTGCTTTTAAAAGGGAAGGGGTTTGTCCTCCCCTTCTTTCCCCTATTGGCAGTGAGATGGCAAAAGCTCTAACAACTTCTTGGACCCATAGATGGAAGCAGCTTGTGAGGATGGCAGAGCCGTCCTACATCCTACCAGCCTCGGATCTCACAATGTTGGACTGTATGTGAGAAAACCACTGAACTTTAGGAATAGTACAATTACGTTTGAGAAAATGAAGAATGGAGTTCACCACTCAACAATTTGTTAACTGTGAAGTATCTTAGGCAGCAGCTATCTTTATGAACTGTCTGCAGACCAGCAATAAGAATGTTCTTATCTAATTACAGAAAAATTTATGCAACAACTTCTGTTAGTTTTCAATATTTAAGATCCACTGTAGATAAATATGTGGGGAAATCTGTCCTGGACACTAGTACATATCTGAAGTATATGTGCTGAAAAGTTATTGAAGCTTTGTAACTTCCTTCTATCTTTTAGGTGTCAATACTTATTTTCTGAAACAACGAATCACCAGTCTTTCATTTCATACAATCACTGGCATTAAAATAGTGCTAAGTAAAAATCTGTCTTTTTTCTTTTTCCTATCGTTCTCCAATAAAACTTTAAGATAGCTAAATACTACAAAAAAGCCTTTTGTGGACAGCTCATTTATATAAAGAAGCTAGGTATTTCCTTACCTGCCACCTGACTTAAAATAGAATGGTGTGAGAGGAGAGAGCTGAAAATCAGAAGGCAGTTATTAACCTTATAAGTGATAAGGTTAGGTGATTAGGTTAATAAACTTTGTGAAACTTCCACAAAGTAAGGGTTTGGTAAACATATTTACCTCATCAGGAAGATTGTATCACAAAAATAGGTATGTTCTTCAGGCAAGACAAGAGAAGCTGCTTGTCCTAACTGACAGTCCACAGGGACAAACATCTTATCTCTAGAAACACAAGGTTTAGTGCTGATACCCTACTCATGTGGCAATGATGTGCAAGTCAAAACCTCGGGGGAAACAATCAAAATCCTTATAGTTATATGGCTTCATCACATAGCTCTTATAAATAAGCATGCAGAGTGGACTATGGATGGACACCGCTACTTAGAGCCAATGGTACAATCTGTGTCATATATAGTAGAGACATAAGCTTTCATAAAGTGCTAGGCAATAATTAAACTTTGAATTATTTTGCTGCTTAGTGGGTATACCAGATGACAATAGAAATGACAGCAGTAGGAAGTTGATGCCATTAAAATGGCACATATTTCATTTATTTTCACTATTTTCTAGGTTAAAAAATCTGAAAACATACAGGCTATAAATATTTGAGATAAATTTTATTGTTAAATGAATCCTTTTCTGAAAATCTAGAAGAGAACGGAATTCACGGTTAATTTCAACTACCTGACATGACTTCTCTCTCAGATTGATACACATTTCCATAAGAAATAAACTTATCTGATTAGACACAGCTGGTGCTGCCCCAAACAGATTCAGTTTGTGTTTGCTCATCTGTACCTGTTTATACTTTGCTTTTAAGACATTTCTAGATGTGGGTGTGTTCTTTTCTGAGAACATTGAAACTTCTTGAGATCAAAGATCATGTATTTGGCTTTTTTTGATAGCTCTAGTAATAAGGCATGGTATACTCTTGTCACATATAAATGCATAGCTCCAGCTTGTATAAGGATGAAACAAGTATCCAATCCTTTGCGTTACTTTTCCAGGACAATGGATGTGAGCTGGTCTGTTCATATTCTCTTGCCTGTTCCCTTTTGTGAGATAAATTTGAGAGGCTATTGGCAGAGAAAAGTAGTAAAATCTACAGAACAGAACACAATCATCTGTCTTGTATGGCTTGTACGTCACCAATGCCTGCCAGCCATGGACAATGCCACTGACCAATATTTTATGTTTTATCAAACAATGAGTTCATGAAAACATAAATGCTTACCCAACTTGATTTATACTTTAAATTTTCAGAAGTAAAAATCAAATCTTATCTATTTACTCACTTGACCTACAAGGCAAAAACAGGGCTGCCAAGGGTAGGAGCTACTGTGAATAACAATGCCAGAAACATAGCAATAAGAGGAAGTTTCCAAACTGAGCAGAGCTTCTGCATTACTCTGAGCCTAGTCAGCATAGCACAGAAGCTGCAGGGAGAAAACTGGGATATCTGGAATAAAACACACCCTGGTTCTGGGAGGAGTTTAAAAATTACTGTCTCCAGAGTCATCTGTATCTCCTTTCTTCACCTTCAAGGTAAGCACAGCCTGATACGTGGAAGCAGTAAAAATCTCTTACTGTTAAGTCATGTGTCACTATATTCAGCAGTTTAGAAGAATGCTAGGAGTAACAAGGGAGCTTTAATTTTTATAAAAATAAATGATTCAATTACATAATAGGAGTATTTGTATGGGCTATTTTTAACATCTTGAAATCCAATAAGATATTACTAAGCAGATAATATGCTCACAAAATTTACTGCCAGTCTTACAAGCACATTCTCAGATTCTATAAGCATTAGTTAAAAATCTCAAAATATCCTTCATAGGTAAATGGGAACCTTTTCATGGAAAGATAAAGCTTAGAGAAGGTAGCAAAACTACTCAACTCACACAAATTTTCAATTTAGCTACTATATTATTCTGCATGTATTCAACTGAACAGTTTGCATTCTTATTATTAAATTACATAAAGGTTCACTCTTATAAGTTTTTTTTTCCTTCTGTTTTTTAGCCATGCCACGTGACATGCGAGATCTTGGTTCCTGGACCCAGGGATCGAACATGCGATGCACCCCCGGCACTGGAAGCTCGGTGTCTTAACCATTGGACTCCAGGGAAGTCCCAAGGTTCACTCTCTTAAACAGATGTTTCTATGAATTTTATGGTGCTTTATGTCAAGTAAAAATATCTTTGACACAAGAACAAAAAAAAATAAGTTGGACTTCATCAAAATTAAAAATGCTGTGCAAAGAACATCAAGAAAGTCAAAAGACAATCTACAGAATGGGAGAAAATATTTGTAAATCATATATCTGATAAGGGTTGATATCCAGAATGTATAAAGAACTCTCACAATTCAACAAGACAAACGACAGTTAAAAATGGGCAAAGGACTTGAGTAGATGTTTCTCCAGAGAGGATATATAAATGGCTAATAAGCACAAATGAAAAATGCTCAGCATCATTAGTCATCATAAGGAAATGCAAATTAGAACACAATGAGATAACCACTTCACACCCACAAGGATGGCTAGAATAAAAACAAAAACCAAAAAAAACCGAAAAGTGTTTAGAGTGTCAGTGAGGCAGTAGAGAAAGTAGAACTTTTGTACACTGCTGGTGGGAATGTGAAGTGGTTCAGCTACTGTGGAAAGTAGCACGGTGGTTCCTCAATATGATAAATCTATATTTAACTTACTAACAAGCAATTCCACTCCTAGGTATATACCCAAAAGAATCAAAAACAAGGGCTCAAACAGATACTTGTACACACCCATGGTCACTGTCGCGTTATTCACAATAGCCAAAATGTGGAAACAATCCACATGTCCAGCAACAGATGAACAGAAATAAAATGTGTTCATATAGTATATACATACAACAGGATGTGCTCAGCCATAAAAAGGAATGAAGTTCTGATACATGCTACAATAGGGATGAACCTTGAAAACATTATAGTAAGTAAAATAATCCAGACACAAGAGGACAAATATTATATGATTCCACTTACATGAAATATCTAGAATAGGCTAATTCACTGAGACAGAAAGTAGATTAGAGGTGAGCAGGGGTTAGGAGAAAGGAGGGGAATAGAGAAAAACTGCTTAATGGGTACAGAGTTTCTGTGGGGAGGGGAGGAAGGTGGGTAAACCTGTTTGGGAGATAAATAGTGGTGACTATAACTAATGTCACTGAATTGTACACCTAAAAATGACATACCGAGAAATCAGTTAAAAACTTCAGGCATCTCTTCAAAGTCAAGACACCTAGCAGCTTAAATTACTTATCTTTTTCAAGCAGGTATTAAATTATTCTTCAGGTCAATTATGTGTTCATCAAAATATGTAATGAATTAAAATTCCAAAATAAAACTCCTAATATGGAGTCAAAGTTCATATAATTTAACTTCCCATCTGATGTTGGAATTTCCTCAGTAATATCCCTAGGTGACTACATACTGCTTAAACATATGTAGTGATTTACTGGAACACCTACAGGCATTCAGAGGAATGCCTTAGTAACCTTCTGGTGCATGAACAGTTCTAATTGTTAGTTCTGTTTTTTCCACTTCTGAGTTGAAATCTGTATCTCTAGCAGCCTGTACTCATTAACCATGATTCTGCCTTTTATTCCAACTTCCACACAATACTCCTTCAGAAATCTGAAGACTATTACTGGACCTCCAATACTCCCCTGTCCCAGCAAGCACTATTTCCCTTTCCATAAGACTTCAGGTCAGTTTTACCAGCTTGTACCCTTCACTCTAGCTACATTCTAAGTATTTTAGTATCATGGCATCCATCATTATGATTTCCTTCTCATTCATTTTCCACATTAAAAATTTTTCCATAATACATCTATATTACCTTTATGATGACAAAATGTTTTAGAAAAAAACAATCACATCATAGGAATCATTAGAGTACTTTCTGTAAAATACTGACTAAAATATGCTTCATAACAAAATTTATATTCTAATCTGAAAGGAAGAAAAATAGAATCAGAGCAGAGCAGATGAAAAATACTGTGTTACTTCTTCCTAGACATGACACTTTCAGGATGCTTACACGTACATTAGAGATCTTTGATCTGAAACGGCTAACCCAAGTCTCTCGCTCTAAAGATGAGAAAATTTAGAACTAGAAAGGTCAAGTGAATTGCCACGTTTAAATCATTAGCCTAGTGTTTTGTTTTGTTTTTTTTTTTTTTTTGCAGTACGCGGGCCTCTCACTGTTGTGGTCTCTCCCGTTGCGGAGCACAGGCTCCGGACGCGCAGGCTCAGCAGCCATGGCTCACGGGCCCAGCCGCTCCATGGCATGTGGGATCCTCCCGGACCGGGGCACGAACCCGTGTCCCCTGCATCAGCAGGCGGACTCTCAACCACTGCGCCACCAGGGAAGCCCTAGCCTAGTGTTTTTGACTGTGTCATAAAATTAATGTCTTCCCTGCTGAAAACCTTGAAAGTGTTCCATCGCCCTGTGTTTGAAGTCCAATTTCCTTAACACGGCTATTAAAGCTCCTCGTGATCTGGTTCTATCTTCTCTAGCCTAATTTTGAGCCATTCCTTGCTTCCCTCACCCAGCACTCTCCACCCCATTTCTTTAAGTTTTTCTGCTCATTTCTGAGACTTAGAATATGCTTCCTCCTCTTACTGGAACACTCTTCCCCTTACCCTCATTCTCTTCAGTTGACTAAGTCCTACTCATCCCTCAGGCCTTCCTGATCTCAAACTTAGATTAGTTCTCCCTATATGTTGCCACAGAACCTAGACTCCCTAAGTTGGACTAGATCTCCCTATAAGTCCCCTTAGGACTCAGGTCTCCCTCTCTTCATAAAACCCTTAACCTTTTGTGGAGATTGTTTAACATCTATCTTGCCTACTAGATTGTAAACCCCATGAAGGTAGGAACCCCACTGAGCTGGCTCTCTAATGGAAGCTCAGCACTGACTCCACTAACATTGCTGGGCTCAAAGTACGTAGTTAATAAATACTCAGTTTTACAAAGGCTTAAGTTAGCTTATAATTACTAAAAATACCTATCAAATGCTGTTAATATGCTACACTACACAGAATTCTTTTGGATTTGAATCTCATATACCCTATTATGTTTCATGGACACATCGTTCCAGCCAGACTCTTCTGGGTCCTGATTCTGTCAACCAATACACTGGCCATCCACATTGGGTCCTCTATACATTTGATAAACATGCTAACAAAAAATAGATTTCCTTTATGTAATTAAGGGTCCTTCCTTTAAGAAACTGTCCAAAGATAATTTTTATTATAAGCCACCTCTGTACCTGTCTGATCTTCTTCTAAACTGCCAGTTTCTAGACTATCAAAGTTTTTTTCTATTACACTAGTAAGTTCACAGACTTATTTGAATAAACAGACCGAAAAAATGAGATTCAAGTAAGACGGCAGCAGTTCTACATTCGAACAATAACTTTCTCATTAGCATATGCCTTCTCCACAGTCAGGGAAATTCAAAATAGACAGAACTGTTAACTGGTTTACTTAGTCTTTGTAAGTATGCTTGCTAGAAGAAGAACAAGGCTCCCTTTTCGTGTATAGAATGCAGAGTCAAACATGGAACTTTTAGAATTTAAATAAGCACGTTTACCTTAATATCCACATACCCGAAAGAAAGTGAATAAAAATCTAATAGTAACAGTACCAATCATCGTCAGAGCAATCTTTCGCCTTCAGGATCCATGTTACAGAAATTAAGGAAACGTTAATTACCGTTTTAATGTCTAACTGATCACCTTTCCTTAGAAACTGCTGAAGTGTAGCAAAGTTCAGGATTCTGATAATTAAAGGGGTATATAATCAAAGGAATATTCGGTATAAATAATGAGTGAGAACAAAGCATAAGGCCATGCATTTTGAATAATGATGAAGAGCACTGCCCTAGAGCCAGGGAGCCTGTGTTCAAATTCTGACTTTACTACTTTCCTGCAGTGTGTTCTTGAGCTAGTTACCTTAATTAATCTGTGCTTCAGCCTGACCATCTGTAAAATAAGCCTAGAATTTTGTTAAGATTAAATAAGTTTAAAAAGAATTCTGAATTAAGTGAATTAAGTTAAAAAGTAATGTGTGGGGCTTCCCTGGTGGCGCAGTGGTTGAGAGTCCACTTGCTGATGCAGGGGACACAGGTTTGTGCCCCGGTCTGGGAAGATCCCACATGCCGCGGAGCAGCTGGGCCCGCGAGCCATGGCCGCTGAGCCTGCGTGTCCGGAGCCTGTGCTCCACAACGGGAGAGGCCACAACAGTGAGAGGCCCACGTACTGCAAAAAAAAAAAAAAAAAAAAGTAATGTGTGATTCTTTTTATTGTGTCATTTTAGCACTATTAAGATGCAACCCAGGTTATAACAGTATAGGACTTCTGGACCCTGACCCCTCTAAGTTCCTTACTATGTCAATTCCCTTCCATCCTAATTTGCGAGTGTACTAATATCCTATAATCACTCCAAATCTCTTAACATGAAGTCAGTGCAGAATCAAGAAAGGAAATTAATTCTTTCTCTTTGTAGGGAGTACCAAAGGCAAGTACATTTTACTGTTCTATAAAAAATTCTCTAAAAACTGAGGAAGACCAATTATACAAGCAGCTGGGCCACTGAGACACTTAGAGCAACATGGGTCAGTCTAATGTCAGCAGTGCTGTGGTCACACAGTCATTGTCACACTTATCCTGGCACAGCTGGGCCCAGGCTCCTGAGGCCAGAAGCAAGCTGAATCCTATGCGTTTGGTCTAAATAGGTCACAGGTAAGTGAAATTTTTCAGTATGAATTCATAGTCATTTTATATCATGTTCAGATATGTTCAATATATTAAAAACTTCCACATAGTTTAAAAGATTGAGTAGGGTGAATGCCTTCATTTCACTCTGGATGGAATTAGTACCTTTTACATTATTTTAATTTCTGTTTTCCCCTTGAAGATTGCTTAGAGGAGGCGACAAATGGTAATTTACTGTGGGATACCAATATCACTTCAAATTTGTATACCCTTTAAATATTTTCAGTACTCTATTCTCAACTCTGCAGAAAATACTTGGGACAGTTTCTATTATTTCTAATTAACAGAAATGAATAGTTTCATTCAGTTATTCCATTTACTTATTTGACCAATTTTGTAGACTCTCTACCATGTTTTGATTTGGTAAGGTTTGAGAAAAAGTCTTTGTGTCTTGGCAAGTGTCGTTAACAAATGACCTCTTTTCTCCCCTGGGCCCAGTTTCAACCCTCTTGCATCAAATGCAGTGTGCTAAGCTCCACTTCCACCAATGATTACAAAGAGTGCTCACTTCCTGAGGAAATAGGTGAAGGTCCTTCTTAGGAGGAAAATGAACTTGTGAGTCCAGCCACCTCAGTCATGGCCATCTTAATTAGACAAAATATATTCAGATGTACCCCAGCCTTCTCTCATATCCTCTCTGCAGCCTTCCATCACTGGGAAGGCTGATCCTTGAAAACATCTCATTCTTGTTTGCAACAGTCTTGAGTGCTAAGTTACACGTTGTTTTTCATATCTTCTTTGAAGAGTTCAAGCCAATGACAAATTAGACTACATATTTACAGGTGACATTAATCTTCTAAATGGACATAAATCTTGTGTCTCTTTAATAAGAAGAAAGCTGAACAGCCTACACCCAAGAGAGAAAGCAATTTGCGCCTTTCAGGCAGGAGCGATAAAAATGATCGTTTTACATGAAGGAATCAAATTAACATAAGTGTGTCTGTTAGGTTGGAGGGCACTGCAGAGCTTTTGGGCTTCTAACCAAAGGTCACCTTTTAACGATTAAGAAAGATTTTGCTGATTCCACCATTTATCACATGTGTATATGTATGGTTTACCATTATCTTGGATATACTGAATCCCAAAACATCAGAATTATTGTCACAATCTACCAGCTTGGAGTTCTTTAATAGACAGCTCAGTAAATGCACCTAGGACCTTCCTCCCCTTCCCCTTATAATTCTTAGGATCTAATCAAGGAGGGAAAAAATTATTTGAAGGTACCTGTGAAGCATGCATTGGTAGCACACATGCATTTAAACAGAGCATCAGTGACTTGGAGATGATATTTCTCAAATCCTATTCTCAAAGAACAGCCTGGAAAGGATCTGCCACAAACTGTTCCAACAGACCCTACAAGTGGAAGACTTGGCTATTAATAATACTAGGATTATTCCACAAGAGGACTACTGAGTATGAACTGTGAACCCCAGCTTTCTGAAACTTACCATCCTTCCACACATTTTGTACGGCTGATAATTGTTGAGATCCTAATTAGAGAAGTACCTGCCGGTGAAATGCCACAAAGAGGAAAAACAGTACATGTAATCAGGGTTTATTTAAAACAGGGGTGCCCAAGGGACTTCCCTGGTGGCACAGTGGATGGGACTCCACACTCCCAGTGCAGGGGGCCCAGGTTCGATCCCTGGTCAGGGAACTAGGTCCCACATGCATGCCGCAACTAAGAGTTCACATGCCACAACTAAGGAGCCCAAGTGCCATATCTAAGGAGCTGGCAAGCCACAACTAAGACCCAGGGCAACCAAATAAATTAAGTAATTAATGTTTTTTAAAAAATAAAACAGGGGTCCCCAACCCCAGGGCCAAGGACCGGTACAAGTGCGAGGCCTGTTAGGAACTGGGCTGCACAGTAGGAGGTGAGTGGTGGGGGAGTGAGTAAAGCTTCATCTGCCGCTCCCCATCGCTCCCCATTGTTCGCATTGCCGCCTGCACCATGTCCCTCAACCCACAGTCTGTGGAAAAACTGATCCCTGGTGCTAAAAATGTTGGGGACCGCTGATTTCAAGGCTGTAGTAAGGCCCTTAAAGAAAATAAAAACAAAATGGTTCTTTATGTCTCTAAAAGGCACCCATATGTTTAAGAAAAGGCCTTCATTATATATCCCTACAATAACAATTATGCTGTGATTTATGCAGGAATAATTACTAGTTTTTCTTTTCTTTCCGGAAGAAATTACAAGAATCTCTTAACAAGTGGCTGTCTTTGGAAATCACTGTCTGTCTTTTTTAACCTAATACATATATTGATTTTCTTTTATTGTTTTAAGGACCACAGGAGTTCTTTGGATAGAGAGAGTCTCTGAGTGATAAAATTTTGAGTAATTTCTGTTTTAGTTTTTATTTATATGTTATTTTCCAAATTTTGTGTAATCAACATTATTTTACTCATTAATGAGAGAAAAAAACCTTTAAGTTGCAAGATTTTAGGGAATAGACTTATTTGGTATGCTTCATTTTAAATAAATGATACAAACAGCTATTCTTTCTGTAATATGTATTAATCAACTTTAGTACATCATTTCCCTACTCAAAACCTTTGTCTAGAATTTAAAATATTGGTCCCTTAGCATAACACACAAAACCTTTCATGACCAACTCCCATTCTTTTCCTACTTCCTGGCCTTCCTCTCATATGCTAGCCAGATGGAACAAGATGAAATCTCTAGACGTGCTACCTTTTTCTCAGTCCTGTGGTGCTTCTGAAAGTGTTCTTCCCTCTACCTGGAACATCCTTCCTCTCCACGTGACCACGTGAAAATTTTCTACTTTTTTTCTTTAGAATGTTTCTCAAAAGTTTCCACCCTTAAATGGGCACAGAAATACATTGCTGGTGGGTGAAATGATACATCTTTTAAGGAGAGCAATTTAGCCCTATATATCAAAATTACAAATATACATACCCTTCAACCTAGCAATTCCACTCCTAGGAACTGAACCTATAGATATTCTCACACTTTTGTGAAATGACATAAAAAAGATTATTTGCAGCACCATTGTTTGTAACAGCAAAATACTGGGAACAACTCTACATACACATATATTGGGAGTTGGTTAAACATATTACAAAAATAGTGAAATACTATGTGGCTATCAAATAAATAAGGAATCCTTGATGTACTGACATAGAAGAATCTCTAACACATATTGTTACATGAGAAAAGCAAAGGAAAATAATGGGACACCAAAAGTTCTGTAAAAAGGGAGGGGAAGAATACACACAAATTTGCTTGTATTTGCATAAAATATTTCTGGAAGGATACTTCTGAATAATAAGAACTTCACTGGGACAACATGAACAACTTCACTGGATACCATTTTATACTTACTGAAATTTTAAATCATGTGAATGTGCTACTTATTCAAAAGGTAAAACTGTAAAAGTTTAAAAATCAAAATGCTAAAAAAAGTGTTCACATCTTTTGATAGTATCTCTGTTTCCCATACTCTCCTCCATCATCTCCTTCATTCATTCATTAGAATATTGGACTGCAGATATTTTGTGCCAGGTGCTGTGGTAGGTAGAGAGGGGAAATAAAAACAACCTGCAAGGACACTGAATCTCAAGGTACAACTCAGAAAAGCAGGTAGAATATCTCATTTCAGTGAGTGCCCAGGGTGGGGGATGTGACAGGCACACAAAAGGAGAGGCAGGGATCTAACCCATCTCTAACAGTGCTCACATCACTGCTTCATAATAACTGTTTACATGGCTGTCTCCCAAACTAGATTGTTATTTCTTGGAAGGTACCTTAAAGGTTAACACAGTGCATTGCACATAGGAGTTATGCATGTTAAATGAGCCACTGAATAAGCCATAACAGAAATAAGCAATGCATTATTTTTTAACAGTTAAGAACTAATATTTAAGTACTCAGCTAGACTCTAACCTAATTCTACAATCAATTTTATAAGAATTTAGTATAAAAGTCTGAGGATAAAAAGATTTTAAAAATAACTTTCCCTATCTTATGTGTACAGATATTTAAGAATGCATCCAATTGTCACAAACATATTATCCACTGCAGACCATGATTATACTTATGCAGTGCTTCATTTTTTCCCCTCCAATACTATCAATTAAATATGTACAGAGAGCATACAATGCACCAGGTACAATGCTGGGCTGCAGATACAATGGTAAAAAAAAAAAAAAGACATAGCCTTCTCATGGAGGTTACGTGTTAATGAGAGACTAATCAAATAATCGCACAAGTTTCACAAGTATTTTTCTATATACTCAAGAAGACAAAAACTGACAGGCATGGTCAAAGTTCTCCTAGGTGGCCATAAGGAAAGGAAAAGTTACCTTCATGTCTCATAAAATATAAGTTAAATGTTATTTTAGGGAATTATGGAGAGAATTCAGTGTCCTTGAGCTTGAATGGAAAAAATATCTTTATTTTCCTGAACCTCTGAAATTTATCAGCTTTTTTTTTGTGTGTGTGTGGTACGCGGGCCTCTCACTGTTGTGGCCTCTCCCGTTGCGGAGCACAGGCTCCGGACACGCAGGCTCAGCGGCCATGGCTCACGGGCCCAGCCGCTCCACGGCATGTGGGATCTTCCCGGACTGGGGCACGAACCCACGTCCCCTGCATCGGCAGGCAGACTCTCAACCACTGCGTCACCAGGGAAGCCCTATCAGCTCTTTTAAATCATGAATGTAGGCAACAATCCACTGCAGTATTTGTGATTCTGTCATCAACAGACCTTACAGATATTTTCATTCACATTGCAGTAATTGCATATATCTCAAAATACTATCTATATTTATGACTTTTTTAGAATTATAGTAGTTATTCTACTAGCTACCATATCTTGTCATTTAATGTGTTAATAAAAAAAAGCACATACTACTGTATCATAAATCGGATTTTGGGGGGTAGGGAGTGGGCAAAATGGGTGAAGGTGGTCCAAAGACATAAACTTCCAGTTATAAAATAAATAAGTCCTGGGAATAAAATAAATCCTGGGGTTGACACATTAACTTTAGTTAATAATACTCTATTGTATATTTGAAAGTTGTTAAAAGAGTAGATCTTAAAAGTTCTCATCACAAAGAAATAAACTATGTGCAGTTAACTAGACTTATTTTGATCATTTTGCAATATATACATATGTAGAGCTATTACGTTGTACACCTGAAACCAATATAATGTTATATCTCAATGTTCAAAAATCTTATTCTTCTCTATTTTGATACCTATATTTCAATATAATTGTTTTCCTTTAATTTAGTGTATTTTATGCATTTAAAAAGTTTTCTGATAAGGGGTCCATAGACTTAACCAAACTGCAAAAGGAGACAGTGACCACAAAACTGCTAAGAATCCCTGAGCTATAAAGGTTGGAATAACAATGCCAACAATTCCATGGTTGGCACACAAGGAATCTCACTGGAGAAAAGAGATTTCTGTTTTTAATCATGTTTGGGAGGGACAGGAAAGAAGAGTACTGATCCACTTAAAAGTTCCAAGAAAAATGAAAAAGGGTAATAGAGTGTTTGCTAAGCTTAAATTTCAATCAGGTTTTACTGTATTTTCAATGTGTATATGTCATTTTCTGATGACAAATCTGTGGATATACAGCTTTGGTGAATATAAACTATGTATGCTGTTGAGAAACACAGTGTTTATACATTTTAGATAGCTAACCTAACCATGACGATCACATAAAAAGTCAATTATTATACATGTGGTGGATGATTGTTCAGCAAATATTTGTTTTCCTCTCTTCCAACCTGTAAGATGGGGTATACTTTCCTGACCCACTATGTTGGAAGTGGCCTTTTGACTTGCTTTGGCCAATGGAACATGGACAAAAATCAAAGTGTGCTAGCTCTAAGCCTAGGCCTTTAAGAGCCATCAAATGTTCCTAATGACCGGGCTTCCCTGGTGGCGCAGTGGTTGAGAGTCCGCCTGCTGATGCAGGGGACACGGGTTCATGCCCCAGTCCGGGAAAATCCCACATGCCGTGGAGCGGCTGGGCCCGTGAGCCATGGCCGCTGAGCATGCGCGTCAGGAGCCTGTGCTCCGCAGCGGGAGAGGCCACAGCAGTGAGAGGCCCGTGTACCGCAAAAAAAAAAAAAAAAAAAAAAAATGTTCCTAATGACCACTCTAGGAACTTCTAAACTCTGTCATGAAAAGAGCACACTCCAGATAGCCTGCTGATCTCAGAAGAGTGAGAGGTGTGGAACAACAGATCTAACCAAACCTGGGTCCTGAGCCGAGTAAGCTCAGCCATGCCCAAGTATGCCCAGCCATGTTCTGCCAAACGTTGCCACCCAAAGACTCATAAGGCAAAAGATACATGCCTATTATTATCTGCCACCACCAAGATTTATGGCCGTTTGCTATGCAGCAATATCTAAGAATATATGATAAATAATACTCTTTAAAAACCTCGACTGACTAACTAATGCTCTCTGTTCTATCAAAGAAGTCTGATACTCTGGGCGTGTTGAACTCCTGTGGCTACTAGGCTGTTCCCACAACTGAATTTATGCTTAAAAAAGAGTTAACTGAACTGATTCCCAAACATGTTTATGATCATAATAAAATGAATGTGAAAAGAAACTGAGCTGCTATTTCTATAAAAACTAAGTTGAGCTATTTGGAAAGGCAACAAAGATGACTGGTTAAATACAAAAGTCACTGTCACATTAAATGGTGGCAATGCCACCATCGAAGAGGTAAAAATAGTTATAAAAAAACTGTAAAGTTTGCTTTAGATTGCTTTATGAGTTTATTAATTTATTGTCCCTCTTCAGGAAACTGAAATGACAAAGCATTATGTATTTCAGAACTCCTATTCAAAGGCATCAAAGGCCCTATAACAAAATTGATAATATGTATTTATGTTTTAAATTAAAATAAATGTTTATGTGAGTTAGTATGTACTATTTTGAATGCTTCACCTAAACTAACATTTTCTGTTAACCAACCAACTACAGGCCTGGCTGTGTCAGATAAGAGGGTTTCCTCAATATTTCAGCCTGTTAGAAATTCTATTGTGGGCATTACAATAATCAGAGCAACGGTGTTATTTTTGCTTGTTTTGTTGCAAATCCCGTTCATAAGCCAGCCTGTAGTCCTTGCATTGAATTTGAATGCCACAATTTGATTTCATATTGAGCTTGAGCACTGTGGTGAGTTGTTGTTTTCTTTTTCCTGAAAAGATCTTTGCCTCATGTTTATTTTTTTCTTTGGTCTTGAAAAACTCTTTCTTGATTTTGACAACTGGATCATTTCATTTTTTCCAGATGAATAATCACAGGGCAGCGTAAATAAGAATTAAAACTAGCCTATGCATGAATCTACTGATGGATTTCCGTCAACATTTTGCTTTGGGTTCTAGCAGTGTCCTAAAAAAAATTTTTTTTTAAACATCTTTATTGGAGTATAATTGCTTTACAATGGTGTGTTAGTTTCTGTGGTGAGTTTTTGATGTAATACTGGCTTCTCTGATAATTTAATCATCATTTAAAATTTCTGTTACCAAGTCTAAAATCTGATTCATTAGACATGAATACAGGCCATGATATAAGGAATAAAACCTCAATTCCTTCTTCTGACTTACAAAGCCCTACATCATAACCTGACCCCCAACTCCTCCCCCAGCCTCATTTCTTACCACTGTCTACCCCTGGCACATGGTGCTCCAACCACACTGATCCTACTGTTTTGCTAGTATATCAAGCTCTGTACCACTTTGGGGCCTTTCTCTCAGAGATTTCCTCTGCCTGAGCTACTCTTTTTTCCTTATTTTCCCTTGGATGTCATTCAGATCTCAAATGACACCAGTGAGGTACTCACTGATTACCCAACATAAAGCCTCCAATTAAAGACTTTAATTACATCACTCCATTTTAAGTCTCTGCATAACACTTATCACTGGCTGATAAGTGATATCATTAGCTAATATTCATGTCTTACCTCTCCTCCAAATAGTATAAGATTCACAATTGACACAGGTCTTTCTTCCTCACACCTAGATTCCCAGGACCAAAAATACAGCATAGCACATAGGAGCAGATCAATGAATATTTTGGATTAATTACTAAACCGAATGCAAATATGGGTGCTAAAACAAACAAAAAACTAGAATAAGATTTTTCAGTCACTGTAGACAAGCTATGATTTTATAAAACAAAAATTTTACATATTATATGTTTCATGTCAACTGCTCCTGTAACACCTTCTGAAAAAAATATTTTGAATTGACTCACAAATCAACCCCACCCCCAGAATCAAGTATAGAAAGATTATTTCTCAACATCTGAAACAAGATTAAATGCAGAAGAGTTCTAATTATCATAGAAGCTGGTTTAATAATTTCATATTTAATAGCAAAACAACCTAAATGATCTTTAGATAGTGAATTTATAAAGTCTTGCTAAATGTTAATCTTTTATTTCATGATTTTGTAAAGGAAGAATCAGTTCGGAATTATATCAGCTTATATACATATACCTCTTACTATGTGTTGGGTATTCATAAGTGCTTTAAGGTATTAACTGACTTAATCCTGTAAGGCGCTTCTAACATGCTTCCAATTTCACAGATGAGAAAAATGAAACTCAGAGAGGTCAAGTAACCTGCCCAAAGTAAATGAGCTAGTTGGAGGTGAGGTGGGATTTGACCCAGATAGTTTGGCTCCAGGGTCTGTGCTCCTGGGCTCCACTCTATACTATGTCACCTCCCTTAACACTCAGATTTTTCCCTGAAGAATCTACGGTTGTGATTCAGGGGTAGCAACTGAACTCTGCAAATGACAGAACTATAAATCTGAATGCTGTACGGCAGCCATATTCAGCCATGGGATTGAAGAAGCAGAGAACTTGGGGAAAGAGATAAAGTAGATGCAAAGAGAGAAGTTAATTAGATGGCATGAGATATGGAAAATGTTTGCCAGCATCAGTCTAGTACCAGCTCTGCTGAACTCCTGCCCTTGTGTTTAAAGGAACACAACCTGGTGCCCACATGATAAATTCCCTTCCTTGTTTAAGAGAGCTCAAGATTTTATTACTTGCAACCATAAGAACCTTAACTCATATCAAAACTAATAAACCACATGAGGGACGATTTGGCTTCCTGTGCTAAAGTGAAGTTGATGAAATACTACCAAAATATGTTCACTTCAATAATAATGAGAATGTAAAATATTCAGATAATAACAGTTTTTAAAAATATGGATGAGTCAATTGGTGTTATGCTTTATTTTAATCAATATTTTTGTATATGCAGTGAAGATTTAGAAATAACTACTGATTTCATTGTTTTCTCTGTCTCTGGCACAAGGAATTGCTCTGAATTTTTTTTTTTTAATTTGGCATGCTAGATGAAATCTATGTGCCAACCCAATAAGAAGGAAGTAATTTCAGAAAGCTTACCCTCATCTCCCAGTTATACAACAGAGAAACTGGAGCTCCCTGAAGAGCTCCCTTCCTTTACCGCACAGTGCTGCTATTTTGGTATCTGTCCATTAAGAACATATATCCAGTGCTAATAGAGTATAAACATGTGTTAGTCTGGGTAAACAGTTTTTGTTAATGGACAAACCACTGAACAACCGAGTCTCTTACAGTGATGCTGTGACCTAGAATTTCAAGATGTGGAACATAATAAAGCCAAAATGGGCCATCTTTTCTCCATTACATGCTTGATATCCAACTTTCCCATTCAAGCTGACACAACAACAGTCTTGCCAATTTCATAAGGTGGAAAGCTTACAGTAATTTTCAACTTGTCTCAATCATTTACTCTTCTTGTATAGATCAGCTGCTTGCTTCTTCCTAAGGAATACTACTGTACCTATCCACTGCAAGAACTAAACATCATGTGTGGACTAATTTCTTTATTCACACTGCTACTGTCAAAGTGTCAAGCAGTCCAGACTCCTGTCAACTCAATTTTTAAAGGGCATTACAGCAGGTAATACCCTTTAAAAATTTTTTTCCACACGCGATGCGGCCCCCATCAGTCCACTACTGCCTATTACTGCAATAATTGATATATCTACTCAGCAGATGGTTCGCCCCATATAAATCCCTCTTATTAATTCCACATTGCATTCTCACCATCCTGAGGCTCAAACCTAAGATCCTCTACACCCCCAACCCAACGTCGCCAACCCCAGGGCTGTGGACCGGTATCGGTCCGCAGCCTGTTAGGAACCGGGCCGCACAGCAGGAGGTGAGCGGCGGGCGAAGAGGGAAGCTTCACCTGCGGCTCCCCATCGCTCGCGCACCGCCTGCACCACTGAACCGCCACCCAGCCCCCAACCCCTTCCCCGTGGAAAAACTGTCTTCCCTGAAACCGGTCCCTGGGGCCAAAAAGGTTGGGGACCACTGCTCTACACCATCTTCACGGCAAAAGGCTTCAAGTTTCCTGTAGGACTGATATCCTGATAGTGATTCCCTAGTCAAACAAAGCAATTAGCCAGGGTTACCCAACTAGTCCATTTTGTCCATCCCACCCCCTGCCTTCTCCCACATCCCTGTGATACCTCATCTACTCACCCACTCTTTCCTTTAGGCTTTCTCCAAACAGTGACAAGGGAAGACAGTAAGTAAGAGCTTTCACTGTGCTAAATACAAGCGCTCTCATTTTAATGCTTGAAGTAATCTAGTGATGTAATGCTACTATATCCCTCATTTTTCAGATGAGGAAACTGAATCTTAGAGAAATGAAGTAATTTACCAGTAAGTAACAGATGTAAAATTTGAACTGAGGACTGTAACTTTAAAGCCTCTGAAATAGTTAACTTCTTGGCCTCTGCACAATCTGTTCGCCCTGCTCAGAAAGGTCCTACTACTCTCTACTCACTGGCAACACCTGATCAGCCTTCACAGCCTCACTCAATTGCTTCCACCCCCTTTGGAATTCTGCCTCCACACTGTTCAATCAGTGGTAATTATTCTCCACTTCGTTCTACCCTAAAAGAGTAAATATCAGCCCCATAAATACTGATTTTGCTTCTCTTTTATTTTATCGTGAGGTCTTTGGGGGAAGGGGTATTGTATTTATACCCAGCATGTGCAATAACCCAAAAATGTTTGTAATATTACATACTGGCCTCTACTAACATACATTGGAAAGCAGTATTCCCTTCATAACCACTTTATAGATTAAAAAGTTGAAATAATTCAGTAGAAAATAAATTAACATTAACATGAAATATTCAAGCTCGACAGAGTATGCATTGGTTATTAGGCTTTTCACTGTTTAAACATTAAATTGAATATTCTGAATTTAAATACATATTCAAAGCCTTCTTTTGGAATGCATAATAACTGTAACAGGTGTGATCTTTTCCCTTTATTTATACTAGTCAGATATAAAAATAATTAGAAGTGGTGGAGGTGGTAGAGAGGAATGCTGGCCATTCCACTAGGAGACAGAAGGTCCTGACAGGAAAACTTCAGAGACTCCCTCCTTCACTTATTATTCCTTGTGTGAGCACTTGTGCTAAGGGAAGGATTGTGGGGAGGGGTACAGTTTTGTCTCACAATGCAAGAGTTAACAACCAAAGCCTGTGAATGACCAAAGAAAAAATAATCTGTTGGATTTAAGGAAAGGCAAGAATGCTGCATCCAATGAGGCAGCTTTATCAATGCTCGAGTCATTTTGATTAAACCGGATTTTCACCTTACATACCAACTTATTCATGTTGTAATTTAAAAGTTGTTAACTTCTGCTAGTGGTGACTCTAGGCCTTTGTTTAGTTTATCTTAGCAAATACAGCACTGATCCACGTAATCTTATGTTGTGTGTGTGGATGATAAGAGAAATTATGCTTGATTTTCTTATCCTTTTTCTTATCTGTCATTTACGAAAAGGACCTCTGTAAAGGGATCTGTGATTTTCCTGAAATATCATTCATTTTTAAAGGATCAATAGGATATAGCCATATTTTTCAAAGTGTGAATCAAGACATTTCTGAAATTAATGGTTGCTCACAACTAGCCTTTAAACAATTAAATATAACAGAGCAGAAGAAAAAACTTGAATACATCACCTGGTTTAGTCAAATTTTCTTTTAGTCTTGTGTGTACAGTGTCTTATATTTTTCACTATATGTCTCCATCAAAAATATCAGAAAGGGCTTCCCTGGTGGCACAGTGGTTAAGAATCTGCCTGCCAATGCAGGGGACATGGGTTTGTGCCCTGGCCCGGGAAGTTCCCACATGTCACGGAGCAACTAAGCCTGTGTGCCACAACTACTGAGCCTGCGCTCTAGAGCTCACCTGCCACAACTACTGAGCCTGCATGCCACAACTACTGAAGCCCAAGCGCCTAGAGCCCGTGCTCCACAACAAGAGAAACCACTGCAATGAGAAGCCCGCACACCTGAACGAACAGTAGCCCCTGCTCACCGCAACCTGAGAAAGCCCGCACGCAGCAACAAAGACCCAATGCAGCCAAAAATAAAAATAAAAAATAAATTTATAAAAAAAAAAGTCAGAAAGCCACAGAGCTACTTATGAACATGAAAAGATTCAGTGTCCACACCAAAAACACTGTACTTACTGGTATTCTACCATTTAAGGAATCAAGATAACTCTTATTATGAAACAAAGTCCAATTACAGAAAGATATTTAATTAATTCTGTACTAAGAAAGTTTCTAAATACCCTTGCAATAGTCAACCTAAACCCAGGGGATTTTATATGTTAGCAAGAATATAATTTGCTTCACAGTGCAGTAATAAATCATATTGAGAAGCAATATGATTTTATTTTATACTATAGAAAATCTGAGTATTTATCTCTTTCATACAATTTAAAGGGTTCATCTCAAAGCAAAAAATTCAATATGGAATCAAAAGCAAATGATAAATATTTTATCTTACCACAATTTTAGTATAACTTTCCCAGATAAACTAAAACCAAATACCACCTCCAAAAGATGTTACCAGTAAATAAACTATTTAAAATTTCAAATCTGATAAAGAAAACTCAGTATCTCCAGAAAGTTCTGCAATTAAATTTAACACCCGAACGTCTATACTATTTAAAAGTTTGGTGTACAGAGCAGTATTTTGTGTCTTTATCACACCTCTGAGACTCCACATTAGGGACCAAATTTCATATCAAATAAACTCCAGGGCTAAATCCCCTTTGGGGGAGCTAGAATTGCATCAAGGCGTAACATATATCAATATGTAGAATATGGAAGAATGTTCCCTGGTAAGCATATTAATACTCATTCATTCATTCATTCATTTTTTCTCTTCCTGTCTCCTGTAGATGTGTGAGCACACAACCTGCACACCCCACAACGTCTTTTATTTATTGAGCACATGACGCTCTCCATGACCCGGTCACTGCCTACCTCTTCAACCTCCTCTGTCCTCTACACTGTGTCACTTTACATCTCCCTGTTTTTGTTTCTTCTCCCCTCTGGCCTGGAAAATTCCTATAAGGTTTTGAAGACTCAGCTCAGACCCCTTAAGAAGATCTTGATAGGACCATCAGAAAAAAGTGAAATAGAATTCTGAATTCTTTCATTAAGTTTTCATGATGGAATACTGCAAAATTAATGGCTAAAATGAAGTTTAAAGATTATCCACAACTGTGAACTAACCTATCCTGACTTGGTATATATAGTAATATTTATGGTTAACTAAGAATTGGCAATAATCTCCATATAATATATATAATTATAAAAATAGAAATTATACTAAATAGGAAAAGAATGCAATAGGCTGGATATTTCTTTATTAATGAACACTTACAGAAGTATATTATGGTTTTGTATTTGTTTTGTTTTTTTTTTTGTCCAGCTGATTCTTTTAAACTGCAGCTATACAACATCTACAAAAGGAGAGAGTGTAATGAATCCCTGTGTACTCACCTTCTGTTTCAACAATTATCAACACATATTCATTTAGTTCACCCACGTCACCAACCCCTCTACTGGATCATTTTGAATCTTTGCAGACATTAACTATCCCTACCTATCTTAATCATCATCATTAACTATATCCATAAATCTGTCCAAATCATCACTTTAAACATAATCAAAATATTACTGCATACACAAAAATTGAATAATTCTCCTAATATCACTAAATACCTAATTAGTGGTCAAATTTTCCCTATTATCTTATAAATTTTTTTATGGTGTGTTCAAATCAGCATTGAAACAATGTCAGTACACTGCATCAGGCTGATATAACCCTTAAGTCTTTTTAAATCAACCTATGAGTTCCCCCTCACCCTTTTTTTTATCATTACAATATATTTTTGGAAGAAATTGCCATATTATGTTTAAGGTTCCCATGTCTTAAAATAGAGAATTAGGATTTCATACTAGTAAGATAATCATTACCATATACTTGTTCATTCTGTTGCTTGTGATGAGTGCTACTGAATATAATGAATAAGACGTTACTACAACAATAGTTAGGAAAGTTTGTTAAAAGGTATGGATCAATGGCCATTATAAGGATGACATCTACAGAGAAGAAATAACAAACACTCGCAAGGACTTTGTTTTTCTATTATGCCAGGACATACAATCTAAGACTCTTGGAGAATGGTTAAAAAAAAAATTTATAAATCCCAACTAAGATTATACTCATAATAGTTCTTAGTAATAATGTAAAGACTCTGAAAGTTATTTGATTTTTAGATAGTTCAATTCTTAATGTCTATGTTATGGCCCACTGGTAAAAATGCTCCACACCAGAAAGACTGAATTATACGTGTGTATATGTAGGTGGTCTTCCCCAAATAATCATACACATACATACAAGGCAAACATGTGGGACAAATTTATGTTCGGCACTATAAAACTCCTCTCAACCTCACTACATAAGAAAGCATTAACCTAAGTGTTACTCCTAGGACACTTTTAAATGTACTGTTAAGGTATAATACTGTTTAGTTATGTAAATAAATCCTTGAAAACCTGTAGACCTTTTTGTAGCTGCAACAATGCCAACAGCAATACTTCTATTTTAATTCCCAGGAAGTTATGCCTCAATTGCTACAGGAGTATAACTATCATATTAGAAAAGAAAAAAGAGCCCCAGAGTAGTGTGCAAGGCCCCACCTACCATAGACCTGGGCTTGCTGATGGCCACCAGACTAGTGAGGAAGTCTTCATCGTGCAGCTGGCTGAAAACATGGGCGTCATAGGCTACCATAATGGAGATTTCTTCCATCATCTTGCCAGCTGGCCTTTCCACAGCAGCAGCTGCTGCCCCAGCTACAGACCAGACTATCCAAGGGAAAATCCTATGGCAGCTCAGTGCCAATGCACACACCCACCTGAGTTTGAGGGGGTGAAGTGTCAAAATTCCAGAAGGAGAAAAGAAAAGTAGCTGCTATCATAGGCTTGTCTAGCAATTCATCCCCAGTAGAAAACTGAGAGAGGTCTCTTATCTATGGAGGAAGTATACACTATAAACACCTTCTGCATTCTTAACAGAGCAGCTGGGAAAATTCAGTTTTTGGAAATCTTCTTTAGACTTCAAAAAGAGAAATAAAAGTCTCCTGTGTGGAAATATCCAATAGCAAAAATGCAAAAACAAAAACCAAAAAACACAAAAGTTGATTTATTGTTATGTTCTTGATAAATAGAAATTTTTTTAGTTTATCTTCTTACTTCTGTATTATATCAAGATTCTTCTTCTTGGAGGAGAAGTGGATTTTCTTACTGCTTATTTTTTCACATTCATAGAAAATAGATGGCAGCCTTTAGATGTTCAGAATTTATAGAATTCTTGGTGCAGTTAAAAATTATCTCCTGAAGTACGAAAAAAAAATAAAAGGGTTCTTTTTTCCCTCTGAGTATTTCTGTTAAGAAAAAAAGTACCAAAATATAAAAATGAAACAGGGACTGCAATATCAGTGAATAACCATTTCCTCTTCTCCCACTTAAAAAAACATGACTATTTTAAACAGAATTCTTGATATTGAGAGCTTAGTTTTTTGTTATTCTGAAAGCAACACAAGGTTCTCATTTCTAAACTGATTATTTTTCTCTCATAGATAGTTGTTCTCTTGGTCCCTATTTTTAAGCTTAGAGGTTTCTTTTAATTACCCAAATCAGCAGACAGTAATGAACTATTGGTGCCTTAGCCACCAGAAGCGTTTTTTTTAAAGTACAGCTGGAGACCGTAAATGAACCTCAATGTGCCCCGATGAAAAATGTGAAAGCTGCCCATAATTATCATTACAAGGTTGCCTAAATCACCAGGAAATATAATGTATGCTAATTTCCATGGGAAAAGTATTAAGCAAATAAAAAAGGGGGGGAGGACAGATAAAGCTCCTCCAAAAGTTGTCTTTCCAGTATTTCTAATTAAGCTATTATCTTCTCTGCTTTTTATAGATTATGACACTGCAGTACCAAGAGAAATATTATTTATTAGAATTAGAAATCAGTTTGGCAATGTTGGTCTACAATCAAATACAGATACTGTTTGGAACTCTTAGTCCTAATTACTAATAGCAGTATTACATTGTCTAAGTCTGCTTTTCAGAAAACAAAACTTGGAATGAAATTTATAGTGTCTATTTTTCCTTGTTTTTCTAAAATATTTCCACCTAGATGAACATGATTACTTAAATAGTACCTGGTTCCATTTAAATGTGATTAGAAGCGTTTTGCAATACTATAGCATTCTAGATTACAAACGCGCGCACACACACACACATACACGGAAGGGAGAAAACACCTTATTGCTAGGAAACAGAAGCAAGACTAATAGGCTTATTTAAACAGAAAATGCAATACTTTAAATAAATCCTCAAGATTAAAACAGCTTCAAACTGAGTTTGACCCTTGTTGGAGCTGGTAAAGCATTTTCACTTCATTTTTCCCTACAATGCAGCTCTGCCTTTTAAGCATTATTTTCCTTAAAAATTCTTCCAGCACATTCATCTTAACGCTGACTAACCAGGTAAAAATTAAATGGTCGTCAGGAGACAAGGTATTATAAAGCGTCAGGCAGTTCATACCTTTTCAATTCCTTTTTATCTTTTCAGAAGTACTTTAAAGGATACTGTGAATCTCTTCGTGCATTCACTAGCACCAGAAGGTTTCCGATTTATCTTGCAGGACCATTTTCTAGCTGTGAAAGCAATTCCTCTGACTTTCATATTTTCCTTTGCTCCAGTGACTCAGTGCTTCCACAATGCTATCTGACTCAGGTGCACTGACAAAGACACCTGTTGTGGAAGGTAAAGAAACTACTTCCCATAATGCCTTATTCCCTGCTGGCAACCACCCAGGGGCAAACAAGAATTATAACCGCATTTGAGCAGTTGCCTATGCACCCTGGGAGAGCACTTTCGGCGTAACAATAGGTAATCATCTTGGTTAAGAACACTTGTAACCAAGAAAATAAAAAAGGCCAGGGAAAACAATAATAGTTTTAGGTGCTGTGTGTTAAACTCATAAAATTTCTAAGGCATCAGGGATATAAGAGTGCAAAACACTTTTAGAAACATAAAGGCTGTAAAGACAGTTTTAAAATTACAATAACAAAAGCTAACAATTTCAAATAATTAAGTCCTTTGAGAATTCCACACAGGTTCTTAGGTAAACAATTAGGTACCTTTAAAATGCTTCTGATTTATTACCTTCAAAAGACTCTTCTAATTAGCCACAGTGCCTTAGAATTATTAACAACATTTCACGCCTAAATGCAAGAGGTCCTCTCTCATAGCCACAGTGCATATGTTTTCTAGAGCAAGGACTCCTCTAAGTTTGATGGGCATCCTTCATTTTCTGTCACCCTTAAATGTTTCTCCATACTTCAGAGTCTGGGAAGCAAAAATTCAAATGTTCCTTTTGTCATACAGTTAAATGTATATTTGTGGTCCCCACAAAAAGCATACTTTTTGCAAACCAATGATCTATCTAAAAAATTGTCTTTGTGTTCTCTTTTCCTAAAGATATTTTCTCCAGTGTCAGAAATAACAGCTATCGTACCCTCCCAAACTTCAGGAGTCCTTGTACACAGCCATGTTTACATAGAGTACTTCACTCCCTTGCAAGACATCTTTCTTACTCTTTTGCCTTTTCCCCGGTGAACTGAGACCCACTTATCTCCCCGGATGGTTTCCACCTGAGCTTCTGCCCTCCTCGACTTCACACTGTGCAGCTCCACTGAAAAAAGGCGTGGGGGTGGGGAATTACCTGAGATCAAGGAGTGAAGTGCCGACAACACCAGTTGCTGCTAAAATTTACCAGGAGAGGATTGGGTATCAAACAGGCAGCAGAAAACAAGGCACTCGTGGTAACCAACAGAGGGGCTCCAGTTCCAGCAGGAACCATCTAGCTGTCTGTCCCAGGGCAAGTCATTTAACCTCCCGAGGTTTCAGTTTCCTCATGGTCATGTAAATTGAGAGGGATGGAATATATCGGAGGTTTTCACGTGTGCTCAGTTTGCTCAGAAAGAGTCAAAAGCAGTGTGTCCTATTTCCCTCCACTAAATAGGCTTATTGGGGGATTTGAAGGTGAAAATACCTTTTTAATCTCTATCAGAATAAAAAACAAAGGGGAACAGTAATCCCAGATGTTAAGAAAGTGCCCCCAGGGTTGCTATAATGTGTCCCAACAAATGCAGTCTGCTTTGTACCCTAATTTGGATTTTCTAACATCAACTCTTCTGCTTTTAAAAGAGGGTTTGGTGACAGTTGCTACACTTTTTATTAGCTACTCTTTACAGTCTTTCTATTCAGAAGCCAAACTGCCTACAAATTAATTTTCACAAGCCTCTCTAGATTTCATTAAGATAAAAAGAACAAATTAACAAATATCTCCAAATATTTTTAAATGCTGTTTTAAAATTTTTACACAGATTTTACTCTGTTAGCTGATTTGTTCCCAACAGCCATTCTTCTAGGATTATTACTATTTAACAAAAACATACCTGGGTCATACTAAATGAGCATGAGTCTAATAAACCATTCCTGGCCTTCAGAGAACATCTATTCTCAAGTATCAAATTTAGAAAGAGCCAAAACAAAAATCAAGAGAAGCCTGAAGAAGATGTGAACTTTTTTCAATTTCTGTGTTCTCCCCAAATGCAGCAAAGCAATGTAGTTTAATTATGGGAGTAGTATTCTTTTTATCCACCGTCAAAGTAGCAAATACATTAAAAAATGATCACACATCATTAAAAAATTATCTCACCTCACAAGACTGGCTGTAAGGACCCTTTTTCCCATGCCTCAGGTTCTACTTGTTGAACATTCTCATCACAACAGCCATAAAATCAGGATAAGACAAAAAGGAAGACAAAACCACTAGGACAGAAATATGGCCTAGAGGGCAGAAAGGTCTTCTGTGTCCCCCACATGTACCGGCAAAGCCCTGTAGAGACTGTTCTTCGTTCCCCAGTGGTCTTTGTCTAATCATTCAGGAACATCTTTATAGATTCAATTAACATATAATAGATTCAGTTCAATATAAATATTCATGAGGTATACCTGACTCAATTTTAACGGACTGTCACAAAATGTTCATGGTATTGACATAAAGAACTCTAAGAAAGACAAAATTCTACAATTACTTTCTTAATCACAGGAAAACAATATTCCAAGTAGGTTTCTCTTTACACTTAGGAGTGTACATTACAGAACCCAAGTGCTCTAAGTGGCGGAACAAAAGATAAAATGAGAGAGAAACCACTGAAGTATCAACAGAAGAAAGATTTTCAGAATACTTTGGATTTCAGAATAGTCCAGTAACATGCTGAGTTTTTACAAAGGAAAAAGAACATGAAGTAAAAGATAAATAAGTGAAATCTTAGTTCTCTTTAAAATCATGCAAAGGTAAATAAAGAAAACCATTATTCTCGCGTCAAATTCCAACCATTCAGCTCATTATCTTTGCTATCTTTGCTAGTAATTGCTAGGCAAATTCAAAACCTCAGAAAACACATATTCTTTTAAAAAAAAAAAATCCCCAGAGTTAAACTAAGAAAACAAAAACCAGTGGGACATAAATACTTGCTTAACAGTTACACTGGGTATCTTACTTCCTCATTTGCATCTCACTACAAAGAATGAGGGTGAGGTACATTCCAGACTATGAAAGAGTAGCTGCAACTCTTTAACAAGTCAGCTTTCTACCTCTTTTGTAACTCTGAAATCCACAGCCAACTATTAAAAACAAGACAATAGGTCCAACATGGAGTCACTTATGCTAAGCCCCATGTCACCAAAGACTTTGTTACAGTTTCCACTCTCCCAGAAATGAAATCTTAAACCAGGAGTCACCTCATCAGCACTAGTTAGGTAATCTGCCTGATAGACCCCTGCTATCCCCTAAAGGAAAGTAATCTTGTGATAACCAACCCACTTTTTTGCTTCATGTAACTTTCTTGTTCCTGCTCCCTTCTGCCTATAAAAGCCTTTCATTTTGTACGGCTCCTTGGAGCTCCTTTCTATCTGCTAGATTGGCTGCCGCCCTTTCATGAATTGTTGAATAAAGCCAATGAGATCTTTAAAATTTACTCAGTTGAATTTTGTTTTTTAGCACAACGCATTCACTTAAATTTTACCTAACCAAAAATAAGCATTGCAAGTGCTCCTAAGCATTCCCTGATATTTGCTATCACCCCAAGCGAGGATGGTTTCAAACACATCTAAGAATATGAGTAATGCTTCAGCTTGTCTCATTTTGAGCAGAATATACAACTGAATTGTAATTGCAAATAACTTTACCTTAATTTCTAAAGCATTTGAATAACTTTTTAAAGTTTTACTGACCACTAAATCAAACCATTCCACATGGAATATGTTTCAAATTCCTTTTGCACAAGGTCAGAAGGTAGGTTTAGAGAACAACAAAGTGTTAACTCGTCTTCATTCAAGTGTTCATTTGTCTCAAGTTCTTCCTGTAGGGCTGGTGACCCAACCTGGATAACTCTTCCAAATGGGCCCTCAGCTCCCTGTAGTATGTCATATACAGAAGCTTGCAGTGGTGGACCTGGCTAAAATCCTGCAGTTAAAACTGGAAGAATTTAATGGTATGTGAATTATATCAATTAAAATTAAAACAGAAGCATTTACTAAATGCATGCAATATGCATGAGGAGGGCTTATAAATGTGTAATATAGTAACATATAATCTAGTTATAATAATGACTAATATATACTAAAAATTCTTCTATAATAATAATGCAGCTAGTATTTAGTAAGTACTCACTATGTCCTAGACATAGAATCTCATTTAATCTTTGCATAAGTCAATGAGCTAGGTACTATAAATATCCTTGCTTTATAGACGAAGTAACTAAAGTGTGGAGAAGTTTAGTGATTTGACTCCATTCTCACAGCTAGAAATGGAACTGACAGGATTCAAAAACAAGCCTGTCTGGCTGCAAAGTGCGTGCCCTTCATGACTAAAGGAAGATAAGCGAAGTAAGCAAACATGTACGGAGAATGAGCCCTGTGCCAGACACCACCGCTTCTCCCACGCTGGGATCTCCTTGACACTCACACACTTAAGGTTACACAATACAATACACCATGTCTGTCAAGTCATATTAGGATTGTTATAGAATTAAGTCCTTCTGCAGACAGGAAAGTCTTCATGGAAAAAATGGATTGGATTTTCATAAGCAAAGTGAAGTAAGTTTTTTAGAGAGAAAATAAAATTAGCCTGGCCAGAGTGGTGAATTTATGTTAGGTAGAGTAGGAGGTACAGTTTCAAAGGCAGATTTGAATCAGCCTGTGGTAGGTTTCCAATCTCAGGTCAACAAATTTGGAATATAAGGTATGTAGGCCAAGGGCAGTCCTTGAAGACTACAGGGTTTCTGCCTTTCTAGCCTCCACTTTTTATCATTAGAGAAAGTATAGCATAATGGTTAACACATGGGCTCCAGGGTTCAAAATACCCTGGCTTGATACAATGCTCTGACACATACTAGCTGTTTGACCATGAACAAGTTCCATAAGCTGTCTCACCCTTGGTCTTCTCATCCATAAATGAGAAAATGATAACAGTGCTGATATTATGAGGAATAAGGTAATGCACATAAAAGCCCTTAGTAAGGTGCCAGGCTCTATAAAGTATTTGATCAGTGATAGTTGCTGTTATTATCAACATTAATAAAAATGATGGAGAGTTCCCTGGTAGTCTAGTGGTTAGGATTCGGGGCTTTCATTGCTCTGGCCTGGGTTCAATCCCTGGTCAGGGAACTGAGATCCTGCAAGCTGTACGGCACAGTGAAAAAAAAAAAAAAGAAAGAAAAAAGATGACTGGAGCGGTAAGATCATCTGCCAAAAACTGAGAAGATAGAATATAACCTTTAGAAACGAGGTGGGGGTCTCTTCTCAGTACATAAGAACACAGTCAATGCCTCCATTTTCTATTTTCTTGTCCAATTAACAAAAATCCTGAAGGGAGAAATAAAAGGTGTCACACAACTCCAATCCTGTACCAGTTTTCCCTACACAAGGAATCTTTCTAGATGTTGCTTTGTTTAAGAGCAATTTGGTAATTTACACAAGTCCTTCTGTCAGTAACAACTGAGGCAGGTCAGAGGAGGTAAAAGGTTGATAATGGGGTGGGAGGGGATCTCTTACAGTCTAGCTTCCCTCTCCAGTTTCCTGACTACAATGCAAACAGAGCCTAATCAATTACCTCTTATTAAATTGAGCAATTGTGACAAGAACAGGGAACAAAGAGAGCATTTGTTGTATAACGATATTCATCGGTTATAACCTGATCAAGAAAACACTGTTACTATGGGCTATCATGTGGAAATACATAATCCTTCTTTCTAACTGTATTATAAAAAGATTTTCCAGTGTTCATTTGGATCTTAGAGTCAAAAGAAATATCCTATGCAATAGTTTAGAGTAACAGCTTATCCAGAAGCTTAGAACTGACCAATAAACCTGTAATCTACTTCGGTTCAAAGATATCAACTGAATTTGATTAGGGGTGAAGACGGAAGGAGGGGAAAAAACCCACAAATTTAACAGTTATTGTGCTGAGGGGAGCTTTAACTACATTGTATCTCTTTTTAGATTTTGCAACAATACTGTGAAGCTGGTTTTATTATCCCCATTTTACAGAAGAGGAAACCACTGCCCTAAGTTTATTTGAGATCACACCACTAGTAAATCAGAGACATGATTAAAACCGAAATACGTTATTACAAAAGCTCTGGGGTTTTTTGTTTTTTCTCCACCTACAACAAGTTCTGCATAACATGAATTCAAGAGAGAAGAAAAAAAAATTCAATTTGGAGATCCTGAAATAGAAACTTTAAAATTTCTAAAGCGGGACTCTGTATTTCTCTTCTCTTAGTATTTTGTTTTTCATATTATATCATTATATATTGAAAATATGTACTAAAAACTCATTGCATCTGATAATATTATTTATTAGGCATTTGCAAATACAAAGAAAAAGAAAAGACTGGAGGCAAACTACTGACAAGTGCAATGCACACATTAACAGTCTGTTACAACAGAAAATACCATGTGGACTGAGGCAGCATTCTTTGAACTGTCAATGGTGGCTTTCATGATGCTAAAAATTGGCTTTTTCTTTGCGTGAAGGGCAATAGTAAATTGCTTAAAATTGGCTAATAGTAAAATAATAAAAAGTATTAACTTTTTAACAGCAGTGGCAATGCCCAAAGCATTCTAATTTTATTCATTTTGATAAGTTTATTTTTTATGTTCAATCTAAAATTTTTTCCCAAAAAGTGATCATTTCAGGTTTAGAATTGTTATGTGTCATTATAGAGAACATCTCTCTAATATCATGAGGATCATAAAAATAGCTAAAATCCGTATGCTTTAATTCCTCTTCAAATTAAGCAGGAAGTTAAGAGATAATATTAGTGCCTGCATAGATGACCAAAGATTTTATTTTCAGTAAGAAATTCTAATATGATAACCACCTTTAGGCATAAGGACATATGTATTCTGCAAAACATCTTTCTTATTTTAAATGTCCATTTGAGATCTAAGTAATGCTGCAAATGTTTAGGTGAAAAAGGCCTATTTACTAGTTAACCAGATACATAAAGAATCAAAGGCAAAACAAGCAGCTGTCAATTTCTAGAATTTCTGGCTATGCATTCCTTATTATGTTGTCCTTATTATCCTGTACTAAAATTTTCAATGTGTTCTTAAATATAAATTTTAAATGTTCAAAACTGCTATGAAGCTGTTATTTTATATTAAACTTAGCATGCATTTAGGGAGAATTTTAATTATGCAATGTAATATGAGATTATGACTTATAATACTAAAATGACCAACATTTAAATATTATTGAAATAATGGTGAAACAAATTGCTTTAGCTGAGATTATATGTTTCTATACTAGCAAATCTGAATAAATGGTCAGACTGTAAAACCAAATACAAATATGTATTAAATATTAGTGCTTGGGGAGAATTTAAATTTATGTAAATAGTGTCTTTTGCGTCTCCTAATGGCCAACTAGTTCTTTGTCACTTCACTACTTGTATCTCTCTTTCAAAGAGTGCAAAAATAGGGAAAGAAGGACAATCTCTAATTTGTGACTCTAATTGGTAGATGTTATTTCTAATCATCTATGTCAAATAGGCTATGGGAATAAGTTAAAATTAAGAGCTAAAATAAATAAAAGTTTCAGTTTATGAAAATTTCAGTCATCAAATGTTCTAGCCATACTTTCAATTTTCTATTCCCATGTATAAGGAGAACTGCCTAAAATAATTACAGGAAAACTGGCTCATAAGCCTGGCTAAATAAACTTAATATTAAGCAGAGTTCTGGTATTAAACTTTATAAAGGATAAAAGAAATTGCCCATTATCTACCTTGCAAACACAGAACTGAAGCATTAATAAGTGGCTGCTTTTATTAACTATTTTATTTACCATTAACAGTCTTGTGAATCTTTTTTTTTCTTTTCCCCTGGAAAAACTGAACAGTAAGCTGGTCTTGAAGCTAACATGTTAATGTTCAAAGAATTTTTTAAACTTCAACCATAACATTATTTTGTCTTCTCTCCATTCTTCTCCCCATTATCTATTTCCCTTTCTCTGTCTCTCTCTCTCATACATACCTCTCTGAAAAGATTATTTTTTGTCCTAAACTATTTGACTCTTTGGCACATACTGTATTTATATCAGATAGTTCATTATACTAAGTATTCATTTTTACATACATCTTTAAACTTAACTCCAGTTATTCTGCACTGTTCTCTTTATACAAGGGTTGACAATATGAGATGTGAACACAGTATATACGGTTTTACAGATTATAGTTTATTAATGGGTCCTACATTAGCCAATTATAGGTGAATTACTCTATTATTTATAGCTATTGCAGCTTTCAGTAATTAACTATCATTTTTTAAAAAAACACTATTTTACATTAGGATAATATTTTACTAAATATATTCCATTAAAAAAAAAAGCACCTCCGACATGTGGAGAGGATAACTAACCATTATGCAAGATGATATTCCAGGAGTTATTTCCTGTGAAAGAAAATAAGCTATAAATTTGGCCAAAGCCTGCAAGATAGTGGCCATTTTGTAAAGGAGTTTCATTCCAAGACTAAAGTTCTCCTGAAAGCACATGCAATTTGTTTTTAATGCAGATGGCCTTGGCACTATTAATATAAGTTGCCTGTGCTCTTTTTATTAATATTTTTGTAGAAGTGGTCTTTAACTTTTCAACACCACAGAATACAAAAGGAGCCCCAGGGCAGTTGAACAGAGCAGAGTGAAGCAAACAGGTCTCAAATTTGGATAACACTAAAGCTCTATATGCCAGAGTGGGAAGACTTAAACTTCTGACAAGCGAACATGCCAAGGCTAAGTGACAGGAGTCTGATAGGAGACTGCAATGAGATAGCACCACTTCCCACCCCTAGCCCTTATCTCAGATGACTCTTCTGAGATACTTCTGGGTCAAAAAACCAAAAATAAAACCATTATGGGTAATATCAACCACTTCAATTGAATCTCTAAGTATTTCCCTCTCTTAAAACCTTAATGTATTTCTTCCTTAAAAAATTAGCCTCTTAGGCATTAAAAAGCAATATTGTAGAATTCTGTATCCAATGAATTAGAAAACATTTCTTTAGTCAGCATTATCACTGATAGGGTATTCTGTTAGAAAAGAATAACTAAAGCAAATGACAAACACAGAGCAATGTTAAGAGGCTGATGGGAGAAAAGAGACATTCATGTTAAACATACTATGTGTTTTGTTTCTGGTACAAAATATGTAGCATATGTAAATTAACCAAAAAAATTAAAAGGCAGAACTTGAAAGAAATTCAAAGTGAAACAAACTTCCTCTTGATTTTAATGGTCAATAAAGAAATACATAAATTTAAAATAAATAAGTCCTCTAAGGCTTTACTAGATATAGGCTTATTAGTTATTTTGGCGGTTGCTAAGCAACATTCTCTTCTGTAGGGCTAACACATGTGAAATTAGCAGGTTGTCAGAAAAAGATAAATTGAACGCAAAATCAGGGAACAGCATTTGAAAAGCAAAAAGGAAAATGCGTTAACCAGCTAATAAGGTGGTAAGAGAGGTTTAGTGATTTTTGCAATAATGGTTAAGCATTTTGTTTTCCACTGGCACCAAATGAGATGGTACTTTAGCACACTGGTATTTCAACTTTATTGAAATGGTGATGATTATACTCACCTTTACACTCGACAGCCTAATTATTTTGAATATCTCAAATTAAATCAGATCAGGATATACTCCAATTACTACTACTAATAGTGATCTCTATAAATCTCTTTGTCTAACAGTATTTTCTTCAAATCCCCAGTTTCAGGATATGTCATAAGCCTGGTTTACACTTTATCTTAGTAAAGCTATGGCTTCATGATGTTGCTTAAACTACTAGATTCCTGAAAATTTTGTTCTTTAATGTCAGCATTTTGGAATAATCTTTTTTACATCTTACTACAGCAACTCAGTGAGTAAAAAGAAATGCTATTTAATCTATTAGGTATAATAATGGAAACTTTTTTAAAAAGGAAAAATGCAAATAACCAAAGGGAAAATTACTGTAGAATTTCAACTGTTGTTGGGAAAGGAAAGATAGTAAGTAGAATTCCAGTTCTATCATTTTGAGGATTCAAGGGAAATTCCCCACCCTACCCTTGCACTTCTCTCCCTCCTCATTTTTATATTATGTTGCAAATTGTGTAAATGCTGTAGGGTTGCAACTATCAATCCCATTATTCACAGAATCAATTCCTCCCTGAGTTTTCTTAAAGTCCCGTTGAACAAACCTTGATGCAGAGTCTAGTGAGGGTCAACTTTAACAAATGAGTCAACAAAAAGAACCTACAAATGTGATGAATATCTACACGGAGGAGAAGGAAGTGCCTTGTGCCTCAGTTGTAAACATGGCTTGTATTAGTTCTGCAACCAAAACACCATGTGAGCTTAGACAGGCAGCTTCTTATTTTATTTTAAAACAACAGCATTGGGGCTTCCCTGGTGGCGCAGTGGTTGAGAGTCCGCCTGCCGATGCAAGGGACATGGGTTCGTGCCCCGGTCTGGGAAGATCCCACATGCTGCAGAGCGGCTGGGCCCATGAGCCATGGCCACTGAGCCTGCGCGTCCGGAGCCTGTGCTCCGCAACGGGAAAGGCCACAACAGTCAGAGGCCCGCGTACCACCAAAAAAAAAAAAAAAAACAGCATTGGACTAGATGATTGGTCGAGTCCACTTCAGCTTTACAGTCCATGATTCCATTTTGAAGCAAACTATTATACAAGAATTGTTATCTATGAAAGAATTACGCAGTCCTTAAACCTGCTCAGATGGGACAATTAATACCAATTAGTAGGATCTTTTAAATGCTTTCTCTTGAGGGAGGCACAAGAGGGAGGAGATATATGTATACATATAGCTGATTCACTTTGCTCTACAGCAGAAATGAACACAACATTGTAAAGCAATTATACTCCAATATAAATAAATAAATAAATAAATGCTTTCTCTTTATTGTTTTCCGATAGTAATAACATTGCTTTGGACTACACTCAAGAATCCATTATCAAGATCTAACTATCAAGGTAAGAGTAAAATCTAAGAGTCAGCAAGCAGTTTGTCATGATGTGCATGGCTGAGATGTGAGATTTTAATGACCTTTACTTTCTTTTCAAGACCTACCAGAATTAAACATGAGTAGACACTCCAATTTGAAGAACTCATCCTGAGTCACAGAGTCACGTATAGAAAAGTTTATCAACCTTGGTACTATTAACATTTTGGGATGGATAATTTTTTGCTGTATGGAGTTGTCCTGTGCATTTTAAAATATTTTGTACCATTACTGGCCTCTAGACATTAGAAAACAGTAGTACCTCTCCCCCAAGGTTGTGACAAAATTTTCCAGACATTGCCAAATGTCCCCTGGAGGTAAAAACTGCCCTGAGTTGGGAAGCGTGGATATACAATAAATTAAATTTATGGAGAGGGATTATTTTTGATCGCAAATTGACTTCTAACCATCAGACTTTTAAAAATAATTTCTGTAATTTCAAACTCAACTGATGGTGTCTCAGAATTATCCAAAAGGGACTTCCCTGGTGGCGCAGTGGTTAAGAATCTGCCTGCCAATGCAGGGGACACGGGTTCGAGCCCTGGTCCTGGAAAATCCTACATGCCACGGAGCAACTAAGCCCATGCACCACAACTACTGAGGCTGCGCTCTAGAGCCTGCGAGCCACAACTACTGAGCCTGTGCTCTAGAGCCTGTGTGTCACAACTACTGAGCCTGCACTCTAGAGCCTGCGAGCCACCACTACTGAGCCTGCATGCCACAACTACTGAAGCCCGCGCACCTAGAGCCCGTGCTCCGCAACAAGAGAAGCCACCGCAATGAGAAGCCTGCACACCGCAACGAAGAGAAGCCCCCACTCGCTTCAACTAGAGAAAGCCCGCATGCAGCAACGAAGACCCAGTGCAGCCAAAAATAAATAAATACACTTATTAAAAAAAAAAAGCTAATAGCCTCACTAAGTTTAAATTATGTTATCTCAATGAAAAAAAAATTATCCAAAAAATGAGTCATTGATTAATAGCTGTGACAAATTTTCTTTCACTTTGACAAGGTCTTTGCCTCAGAGATTACAACCAGAACATTCAAATACTTTTTTGTTTTTCAGGTTTTTTGAGGTATAATTGACGAAAAAGTATGTATTTAACATACACAACTTGATATTTTGATATTAAATATTCTTAAAATTGGAAAATCACAAATCACCTGTGGGTATCTCATTGTTATAGGTATTGTCTATGTATCAGTATTAGTTACATGTTGAAATATGCATCATTCCACTTTATCAATCAGTTTTATAAAGTAGTAAAAGGGAGCAGAATATGCCACCAAAAAAATGCCTCTTAGGCATAATGATTATTTTACTGTGACTATTTTTAAGAAACAGCAGACATAGGAAAAGCTCTGAAAATCAAGTAAAAGTTACCCTTTTGTAAGAGACATTTACATTTTATAAGAGCAGTCTCCATTTTTAACTGCGTCTCCCTCTCTATACAGGAAGAGAGGATGATTCTAAATTTCTAGAAACTCTTATCATTGGAGAAGGCAAGGACTTAACTCTGCATAACAACCTTGCCCTTGTTTACTGTGCTTTTCCTGGCAACCTCCCATTAATGGCTGTCCCCCCAAACATCATTTGTTTTCAGCCAGAGATGTTATTTAAGGTGGTTGCTTGGGCTATGTGGAGAAGGTATTCAGTTTTCCTAGGTATCTCCCATGTATACAGGAGGTATGCATGTTATTAAACTTCTGTTTGTTTTTATCCTATTAATCTGTCTTTTATTACAGGAGGTGTCTCAGCCAAGAACCTAGAAGGATAGAGGGAAAATTATTGATGCCTCCCCTACACTAGTATCCATGAATTTCAGAGACACAGGGTTCTAAAGGGTTTTCAGATTCTTATGTTTCTGAAGGTGATCACAATACACCACCCCAAAATTATGCCAAGGTGACTTAAGGATTATTTGGAGCTGAAGGCAACTGAGAATCAGCAGACACAGGAGGAGCTCTCTGCCCTCCCCCATCTGCCCCAAAGCAGGGCATACGTTTCCCTTTTGCAAAGGAAATTTCTATTTGTAAAGGTGCCCCCTCTACAACCCTTATCTACCATGTTTCCCCCATATGTTTCCTAGTCATCTTCCCACAATTCACCCCCCTACAAGCCCCAACCCCTTTTTCCTCTGTCTGGTCACAATTTATCACCCTTTGTTAAATGGTCCCAGGTCTAACGGCCTCTTTGGTTTTTCAGTTCTTTTCTGTGAAGTTTCCATTCATGTAGAAATATTAACATCTATAAAGAAACATATGCCTTTTGTCAGTTTAATTCACAGGCCCCAAGAAACCAAACCTGAGAGGGTGGAAAAAAGGTTTTCTCCCCACACTCATACCCCACCACCATAAAACCTGAGACTGCGAGCCACGTGGCACAGCAGTTCTCCTGGGTTCCCTTACCCTGCTGCTCTCCCCCCGGGGCGCCCCTTCCCAATAAAGTCTCTTGCTTTCTCTGGACATGTGCCTCCTCGGACAATTCATTTCTGAGTGTTAGACAAGAGCCCACTCTTGGGCCCTGGAAGGAGTCCCCCTTCCTGCAACAAAATGAGGACACCAAAGCCTAGGGGCTTAGGTAACTGAAATGGGAGACATGGAAAGGATTTGTACCTGGGAGGGCCCCACTGTGTGCTGCTAGGTTTCAATAGGAAGCACTGACTCTGATCAAAGCTATGTAACTACACTTATCACCTCTTTAGCTCTTATTCTATATGCATCCCAGGGGCTGAGGCCTACAGCTTGTCAGGCTTTGGTTTGCCACACCCTGGCACACCCCATCAAAGACATTGCTTTTCTCCCACTTGGCTTTGTTTTCTTCTTCCTTCTTATGCTACTTTCTCCCTTTCATTTTCCTCTCATTTTTTAAAATATAATTTATTCTTGCCTAGACAGTCCCTAATTTCCAAAGAGCAGATTCAAACAGCTACTAATTAGGGAAGGGAGGGAATGCAGAAACAAAGGAGGAGCAGTCAAGAAACAACAGTGCAGGGCTTCCCTGGCGGCGCAATGGTTGAGAATCTGCCTGCTAATGCAGGGGACACAGGTTCGAGCCCTGGTCCAGGAAGATCCCACATGCCGCGGAGCAACTAGGCCCGTAAGCCACAACCACTGAGCCTGCGAGTCTGGAGCCTGTGCTCCGCAACAAGAGAGGCCACGATAGTGAGAGGCCTGCGCACCACAATGAAGAGTGGCCCCCACTTGCCTCAACTAGAGAAAGCCCTCACACAGAAACGAAGACCCAACACAGCCAAAAATAAATAAATTAATTAATTAAAACAAAAAACAAAAAAAAACCCAACTGACTATAAATATGAAGGTTTATTCTGCAAAAAAAAAAAAGAAAGAAACAACAGTGCACTGATAAAGCAGGGTCTTGGTTCCTCCTCAAGGGATATATTGATACATAGCAATACCTTTGAGTTCTTCTGCTGGAACTAAGGCCCCCACCCAGGTGGAGGATGGTAACTTCGCTGAACACAAGATTCCTGGAGCACTACCCTGCTACCTCACCACCAACAGATCAGAAGAAGGTCACACACCTGCAGCCCTCACCCTAAATTTTGCCTATAAAAACTTTTTCCCATTTTTTGAGCAAGAGCCACCTGTTCTCCTCGCTTGGCCCTGCAATAAACCTTTTGCTGCTCTAAACTCCGACATTTCTGTTTGGTCTCACTGTGCGTTGGGCACGTGAACTTGGGTTCGACAACACTGTCAAGGGGAAACTGTTGCTGGTGGAGACCTATAAAAGCAGGTGATGGGGTGGATAGAGCCTCCATGCTTTTAGGGTTATACTACTTGATTAACTTGATTTGCTGCTATTAGGTGGGATGTAGATTGGGAGGAAGAGTGTGGTGTTGTTTTAAACTTAAACTTGGAAAGGTTTCCTTGTGTGTTTATCCTGGGGCTTTTTAATCTAAAGGTGTAACTTAAAAATATAATAAATAAAACAGGAAAAAAAAGGTAGACCCAGTAAAATGTAGTGGTGAACCTTTGGTTGCTTCTGTATAAATTTTATTTTATTTCATTCATTTCTTTTTATTTTTGTTTTTTTTTTTTCCTGGGCCACACTGTGTGGCCTGTGGGATCCCAGTTCCCTGACCAGGGATCAAACCTGTGTCCTTAGCAGTGAAAGTGTGGAGTCTCAACCACTGGATTGCCAGGGAATTCCCTTAAGTTGTATTTTAAATTGGTCCAGGTAAGATATGGGGATATATGTATATGTATAGCTGATTCACTTGTTATAAAGCAGAAACTAACACACCATTGTAAAGCAATTATACTCCAATAAAGATGTTAAAAAAATAAAATAAAATATTTAAAAAATAAAAAAATATATTGGTCCAGGTATTCCAGTATGTAATTAGTCAGTTTGATCTGAGAGCATTTGCATGGGAATAGGACTATATAATATTTTAAAATTAAGAATGATGCCAAAAACTTGGCCTCTGTGCACAGGTGTCAAATTGAATCTCGGAGACAGAGTTTTGGGTGAAGTAGAATAGCTTTATTGCTTTGCCAGGTAAAGGGGAGACACAGCAGCCTCATGCTCAAAAACTGTGTCCCAACCCAGGAGGTTTTGGTGAGGAGTTTTATAGCAATGGTTCAAGGGCAGAGTTGCTAACAAGGATCAGGGTGTGTGCAGGGCCTGCACGCCTTAATCGGGCCTCAGGTGGTCTCCTGATGAGCTTCTCTAGTTTCTTTGATCAGGCCTCCCTTGTCTCTGCATTCCCTCCCTTCCCTGATTAGCAACTGTTTGAATCTGCCCTTTGGAACTCAGGGAAGGTCATGGAGACTGGAGTCTATTTCCTACAAACAAGAAACGGGGGACACAGAAAGGCTCCCGTGCCCAGAAGCCCCACAGCGTCCTGCTTGGCTTCAAGAACACAAATTATCTTCTCATTTGAACTGTCCATTTAATGAAAGCTATGCTCTGTTAGTACAAACAAATAAAAATGGGCCACTGCATAAACATCAATCAATCATTAAAAATTGGCTTAAAACAATTCAAATACTAAAAGGCAGTTGATACTTTACTTTTTAAAATGGTACTTTAGTGAAATTCAAGGGAACACATGGTTGCTGAGTTTGTCCTATGTACAGAGGAGAGTGCTAAACATCTGAGGTACTCAAGGAATTCGAACTTTAATCAATAGGCTGTAGGAAGAAAATGAAAGAAATTTCTATACACGATGAAAATCCATGTATTAATCCCTCATTTCCTATAAAAAAATAAACAAATGTCTTTTAATCTCATTTCACGTAAAATGTCTTTGATTTGAGCCTTTCTTTCCTGATTTTAACAGTCCCTCTATCTCAAGAGCCTGTATCTTTGTTTACCAGGTGCAGAAAAAAAGGCCCATTGAAGGGGAGTAGAATGCTTTCTTCAGGATCCTATGAAATCACAGGTGGAATTTAGACTAATATGGTGTAAGAGCTGTACAGGGCCTCTGGGGTCCTCTAACTCAACTGCTTATATCAAAGGCCCCAAATAGAGCTCTTCAGCGGTGAAGTTAAGGTGGGAATAAGCACTCTTGACTCTTAAGCAAGGGCCCTAACAGAAGCCAAAGCCTGTCTTGCCTTTGTACTATGTATAGGATACAGTCACTCCCAGGCTTCCACAGAGCACAGCTAAACTCCTAGGGCTAAATAAGGTGGAAATAAGCTTCCTCCAGCACCTTTTAGACTGGAGAATCTCTAGGCCCAAATAGGACCATCAGAATGGTCCATGGTGGCTGCTCTGTCAGATTGTTATAGATTCCCAAAACAAAACCAGAAATGGATTAGTCTCTACTACTAAAACACAGGATCTAGGCTTAATGGTAACTGACTCCCCACACTTAATATAAACTAAGGCTTTCCTCAAAATATGATTTTAGGTAATTTCTTCTCCTTACTGAGAATACTAGACCTTCAGAAGGGCTGGGATAAGAGAGGAGAGAGAATATTTTAAAAAGCATTTTTAAAAAAAGCATTTACATTGGGTATTGCAGTTAGAATTTTTAATAGGCAAGAAGTTTTACTTCAAATTCACTAGTGGAATCTATAAATATATTGCTCATTTCCTGGCTGCTTAGGCCATTAAGCATCTAATCTATTTCCTGAGCTGAAACTAGCTAATGGAAAAATATTTAGAATACTAATCATCTAGTGAAATGGGCATTTGGCATTTATTCACCCAAAACATATTCTTGGTCATATTTCCCTTCAGTAATTTACACGGTTTCTAAAGGAAACTTTTTACAATAAAAGGTCTTTGCTATTAAAACATGGCAAGGCTCCTCCCTCTCTACCCCTAGTGTTTTATGAATAAGGGCACTCCTCTGTATGACATTCTTTAGCCTCAACGCATACATAATATCAGGTTGGGAAGTGTATTACTTGCTTTTCTAGCAAGCAAGTCATTCATGAAATCACTGAACGAAAACTAAAAACAAAAACATGAGGACAATATTATTACCATAACAAAACTGAGGTTTTTATATTTACTTGATGGAACTCTGTTAAATAAACTTATTATATCACCTATATGCAATATTGCCCCAAAGCTGAAGAGGTCCAAATTACTGAAGGCAAACTGTGTGCTGATGCTGAATTTACCAGGCGCTAGATTTTTCTTTCTTTTTTTTTTTTCTTATTAGTCAAGATTTTTCTACAATATGACATTCACAATACTTCTCAAAGCCTCATTCCCACAGGTTTCTTTCTCTTTTGTGGCTAGTATATCATTACCATCAGCATGACTCTGACACATCTGTTATTAGGTGGAGGGTTCAGACAGCAAACTAATTTTTTTATATTTAGCCTAAGAGAAGCATTATTCAGAAGGTAAACATGCCAGAGGAAAACCCCAAATGCAGGAGAGGGTCAACCAGGATTTTAGGGTGATCTGTACCATTCCTCCTTTCCTTTAGCATAGTTCATCAAGAGTTTTTGAAAATAATCTACCAGAGCCAGGCTTGGGCTTTGGAGGAAAGCTAGCTTTTGAGTTGAGACCTGGAAGTGTGACCCCCCCCCCAAATTATGCACAATTCCGAAATTAGAATTTCCACTAGAGGGAATTTCTTTTAATTCAGTATCTGTAAAGTATGGTTTATAAAGGAGACAAAGCGCACTGTAAGGTGTAGTTTGATTAGATAAAAAGATTACTGGACTTCAAGAAAAGCACCCTGCTCTCTTCCAAACAGCATTCTTCTATTACGCAAGTTTTTACCTTTTCATAATTTAGACACCAATCAGTGACAGGCATTATATGTGCTTTGGCACAGAGCACTAATATAATTAGTGTGGCTGCTCTGAATGCCTCCATCCACAACAGAATTAGCAATAATACAGTTCCCTTCCTTTTAGAAATATTAAAGACAAAACAAAAATATTTAACTTCATTTCCTTAAGAAAAATGACAAATTTCTGCTAAACATGACCAATACCTTCTTTAAAGAAATTTGATTATCAAAGCAAAATAGAAACTGTTTGTTCTGTTTGTTCTGTCAAACCTGTTCTGTCAAACAGGGTCATTTTAATGACCCTGTACAGTCATTAAAATCAGTTGTTTAAATTTTTCCTCCTGGGTTTCACATTTTATACCACACTGCCCAGAGGTGTTGTACATGAGGCAGAAGCACTTTCTGACCTCAGTAGGCTATTGACAAGCCCCTGGAATGGGCCAGGAAAGGAAAACTGGACAATGTAACTTACCAAAAAGAAACGGCATCAAAACTCAGTATTAGAGATTCTGTGTGTTATTGCATCTGCTGATCATGCTGGGCTCCTGACACTGACTTGCCTGTGACTGCTTTGTGCTTTTCTACTTGGAATCTGAAGTGATGGAGACCACAGAAGCAATTCCCCACACTCTTGAATCTTCCTGTGCTCTTTGGAGACCTGAACAGATATGCTTCTCTTCTGCAGTTCTCGGCGTTAACATTTCGAGGCAAACATTTACGAAATTCCAATCAATTAAATAAAAATTAAATATTTGATTCCCACACCACTAAACTCAAATAATTAATTGAAAGATAACTTTTAGTGTCTAGCAATTTACAAGGTAAACCATATTCAGTCTCAGATAAAATTGCCATTGGAACAAAACTGGGGCAAGTCAAATAAGTAAGACTCTGGAAAAACTAGTCAAAGAATTACAGTGTCATTTGACCCCACTGCCATGATCAAAAACTGTTCTAATGACAAATTTAAAATCTAGGTCACAAAAACAAAGAATTTTTAGAAAGGTAGGAGCTAATTTCCTAAGATATCCAAAGAAAACAAATTCCAACTTCCTCACTGAAAACAGAAAAGATTGTTTAAAATGGAAATGCCCCCAAAATTGCTTTCAAGACTATAATCTGAACAGGGAAAAAAAAAACAAAACAGGTATAAAAAATTTATTCTCTTCATTAAAATAATAAAATTGTTATCTGACACGCTGAGTCCCTGACTAAAAAAATAATAATAATAAAATTGGACTTCTACACAATTAGAGAAAATAATGAAAATACAGCAGAGTATATTTTACTTACGGCACTTAACAGGAATCACATAGACCCTGACTCTACATGTGGTCCCTGTGCCTGGGGCTCTGAAGCTGATTTGCACCATCCTACCACCTCCAGACAGGAGGAAAGATGGCTCCCATTTCTAAGTCCTCATAAAGCCCCACGTTTGGAGGCTTTAAAATATAATTTTACGCTACTACTTTTCCATTACTGTGTAAAAAATTACCATAGACTTAGTGGCTGAAAGCCACAGCCATTTATTATCTCACAACTCTGAAGGTCAGAAGTCCGGGTGGGTTCTGCTGGGCTTTGCCCAGGTTCTCATAAAGCTTGAAATCAAGATACCTGCTGGGCTGGCCTCTTATCTCGAAGCTCTGGGGAAGAATCCACCTGCGAGCTCTTTCAGGTTGTTGGCAGAATGTAGTTCCTTGTGGTTGTATGGATGAGGTCCTGTTTCCTTGCCAGTCATCCCTGGGGGTGGGGGGCGGTACCCTCAGCTCCTCAAAGCTGCCTGCCTTCCTCCTCCCGTGGTCCCCTCCATCTTCAAAGCAGCAGTTGTGCATGGAGTCCCTCTCATACTTCCTCCCTCCTTGACTTCCCTTCTGCCATCAGCCAAAGAAAGCTCTCTGCATTTAGGCTCATATGATTAGATGATGCCCACTCAGAAAATCCAGGATAATACCCCTATTTTATGGTCAACTGTGACATATAATCAGAGAAGTCATACCTCATCATATTCTCAGGTTCCAGGAATTAGGCTGGGACATCTTTGAAGGGCATTTAAGAAATTCTATCTACCAAAAAATTAAGGTAAACAAAACAAAATAACAAAAGCCAAATGGTGTCGTGAACTTGTCCAAATGTGAAACAAAGGTATTCTAAATTCCTCACACTTGAATAAGCAACATGTGCAAATGGTATAAAATAGTAAAAGTACAAAAGATATTAGTAAAAAATAAGACTTCCTTCTAATGTTGTCCTTTAGTCCCAGTTCCACTCCCCAAGAACAACTGTTTACTAGTTTCTTATGTCTCCTGTGAGAAATCTCCATGTTAGGTAAAGCACATATATTTGGAAGGGCTGATATGATCTGGTCCTGAAAGGTTATTAGCATTCCTCTGCTACATCCCCCGGGCCTCACTCAGGCTTCCCCTGAGGGTGCTGGGGGGAAGTTATTCTGTGATAAATAGTCAGTTTAGATTTTCTAATTATCTGAGATTAGTATTGATCATTTCTGTTTTCCTAGAAAAGCATCCATTCCTTCCAGGTTCTCAAATTAATTTGCATAGTACTGAGCAAAATATTTTCTTATAATTATTTTATTCTTTTCTGTTTCTATCATTTCCCCATTATTATTTCTCAGTCTGTGTTCTCTTCCTCACCCAAGTTTCAATTTTATTAGGTTAGCTAGAGATTTATCTATTTAATTGATTTTCTTTTTTAAAAAAGAACCAGCTCTTTTATTTATTAGTCTGATTAATTTTCTTTTTCCAATTCATTAACTTTTATTGTTATTCCAACTTTCTGCTTTCTAATGTTTGTTTTATTGATTATTTTTCTAACTTTTTGAGTTAGATATTTAATTCAGTTATTTTCTTTCTCCATCAAGATAGGTGCTTCTGAATTCTACTTTTCTCTATCCCATAGGTTCTGACATGTAGTGCTTTTCCCCCTAGATTTTCTATAACCTGTTTGGTTTCCTCTATGATGCAAGAGTTGTTTAAAATTTTTTTTTAAATGTTCAGGTGATAATGCAATTTTTTTCTATTTATTTTCTTAATTTCTAGTTTCACTGCAATGCGTTAGACAATGCTATATGTATTCATTTTGCCTTTTGGAATTCACGGACATTTTCTTTATGGTCTATTTTGTTTTTATTCAGCATTTAAAAAGTTCTATTCTTAGCTTTCAGGACACAGAGTGACAAATATCAAATAGTTAGTTCATTCATTATTTTTATTTGGGTTTTCTTTTTCTTGTTTTTTGTCCACATGGTCTCTTATGAACTAAGACGAGTGAATTAACATTTCCTACCACTATCATGTAACTATTTCTTTTCACATTTCCTGTAGTTTCTGTTTTATAGGTGACCAGTAGTATATTGCTGTTATGAATCATCCTTCTTTGCCTTATTTAAAGCTTTCTCCTCGGGACTTCACTGGTGGCGCAGTGGTTAAGAATCCACCTGCCAATGCAAGGGACATGGGTTCGAGCATTGGTCCGGGAAGATCTCACATGCTGTGGAGCAACTAAGCCCATGCACCACAACTACTGAGCCTGCGCTCTAGAGCCTGCAAGCCACAACTACTGAGCCCGTGAGCCAGAACTACTGAAGCCCGTGAGCCTAGAGCCCGTGCTCCGCAACAAGAGAAGCCACTGCAATGAGAAGCCCGCACACCGCAACCAAGAGTAGCCCCCGCTCACCACAACTAGAGAAAGCCTGTGCTCTGCAACAAAGACCCAACACAGCCAAAAATAAATACATTAATTGAAAAAAAAAGCTTTCTCCTCTAAATCTACTGCTGTCTTATATTAAAGATGCGATCCCTACATTTTTGTTTGTGTTTTCCTAGTAAGGTTTTGTTCACGTTTTCAGCCTTGTCTGTGTGATTCTTCATTGAACCCGTTACCCTGCTTCTTCATGCCCAAGGAAGCTCCTGCTGCCAACCCATACATCTCATCCTGTTAGTCTAAACTGGGCATTATTGGTTTTGTCCCTCAGAGAGTTCTTTCAACTTCATCTGGGATCTGCAGCTGTGGGTATCTTTCTTCAACTGCATTTATTTGATCTTTATCACATACTGTGGTGTGGGGTTGTACACGCCTCCTACTTTCCTTGAAGATGGGGTCATGTTTCTTCTTTTTGTTCTCCTAGTGCAGTTGGATGCCATGACATTTGTTCTGCCATTTAAAAACCACAATCTAGAATTTGTTTTTGCCAGTTCTCTTCCACAGTCTATGCCTTACATCATGTTCTCTGGTGAAAGGCTTTGCTGTACTGTGCTCTGCAGATGTTCCTGATAACAGCATGTTCTGGTCCTTAGTCCAATGAATGAGGAAGGCAGTTTCTTTCTTTTTTTTTTTTTTTCCGGTACGCAGGCCTCTCACTGTTGTGGCCTCTCCCATTGCGGAGCACAGGCTCTGGGACGTGCAGGCTCAGCAGCCATGGCTCATGGGCCCAGCCACTCCGCGGCATGTGGGATCTTCCCGGACCGGGGCACGAACCCGTGTCCCCTGCATCGGCAGGCGGACTCTCAACCACTGTGCCACCAGGGAAGCCCCGGAAGGCAGTTTCTTATCCAGCTCTTTGAAATTCCTCCCATGGTTTCTAGGCTATTCTACACTGTCTATCTCTACTTCTCCCAGAAGCTTCTGGGAATTCTACTCTCATCTCTCACTCATGTCTCTCTCTTCAGTTCAGTTCAGTTTAGTCTGCCTGAAAGTATATTTTTTAACACAATTCAAAGCAGATACTAAACTTTAAGACAAACCAATAGCTGGGCCACATTATGTGCTCAATTTTGTGTTTCACCTGCTATGTGCAAAGCCCTCTTCTTGGCATTGGAGACGCATACCACGATGAATGCCTTAGGAACTCATACTGTAGTAGGGGGAAAAGAAGAAATATTATTCTTACATTGTTTTGTTAATGCACATTTCCACGTAGGCTCCTCAAATGCCATGTTTTGCCGTTAGCATTACCCATCTTTCTCTGGTCCCTCCCTATATCACATCATCTTCAAGTTGCCTTTTCTGTTCAAAGTCTGTACCCTCTTCAGGTGGACACAAAACTGCTATTGTAAGGGTAAGCTGGGACAAAGTGAGAGTGGCATGGACATATATACACTATCAAATGTTAAAATCGATAGCTAGTGGGAAGCAGCCGCATAGCACAGGGAGATCAGCTCAGTGCTTTGTGACCACCTAGAGGGATGGGATAGGGAGGGTGGGAGGGAGGGAGATGCAAGAGGGAGGAGATATGGGGATATATGTATAAGTATAGCTGATTCACTCTGTTGTACAGCAGAAACTAACACACCACTGTAAAGCAATTATACTCCAGTAAAGATGTTAAAAAACAAAACAAAGCAAAACAAACGGCTATTGTTCATCAGTCCTTGCCTTGGCTGCAGAGCCAAAGTAATAAAAGTTGAACTTGTAGAGCAGTTTCGTCATTTAGGATCCTTTGGCTACAAAGAATAGAGAATCAATTATCTCAAGTCACTGTGTGTGGCTGTGCATGAGTGTGTGTGAGAGGAGTACGAGTGGGAACATTACTGCAAGGATTCCAGCGAAACTCTGGAACAAAGTATGCCATGTGGCTAGGCCTCACAGTAATCCACGGAAAGCAGCTTAACCAGGCCTCACGAGAAATACAGGAACATAGACTGAGAACGGCAAGTTGCCCAGGATGAGAAAGACGTGTAATGATTTGTTTAGTTCCTTGTGTCTTTGGCAACAATAATGTGTTGATCATGCTCCTCCCCTACAGATATTAAGTAAAATCTTTGTATCTCGCCCACACACAAGTTTTAAAAATTTTACGACCTAGCTTTTACTTACTCATCACTCTTGCTTACTCATGGCTTCTACTGACTCATGTCACCTCTGTTTGCCTTTTTTCTGGTTAAGCATTTGACTTCTGTTCCTACCAAATAATTCTCTCTACTTCAAACTTTCCTAAGAGAGGATCTGATCAGCCTACTATGTCACCATCATCAGTTAGGTAAGGCACAGGTGCTAGGTGTTTTCCAAACAGCCTGACTGCTTAAACATTGTTTTTTTTTCTGCCTGCTTTAGGTCAAATGTAGGTGGTAAGGTCAAGCAACACAGAGCATGGCCACTTATATGCACTGCGTAGAGCTGCTATCTTCAGGAAGAGGCTACAGGTAGGAGCCCTTAGAAGAGGACTGTGGGTATACAGATACTCCTAGATTTGGCCTACCTATTACAGTGGTTAAGCTTTCCTCAGTTCTGATAAACAAAATCATGCATTTTTCCCAAGGCTCTCTATGAAAAAAAAAAAAACTTTTCTTTTCTACTTAAATGTAATCACTACCAAGATAAAAGTCCATATACTATACCACAAAAGCCATGGGAATTTAGTCCAGCCAGCTAGAAATTCCCTGGAAAGAGTTATATCAAATAGTACCTACTGCTAGTATTCTAGGGAACTGAAGTTATCAATATACCGACTTCTGTAAAGGAACTATCCATTCACTATGGTTAGGCACTAGTGTGCCTAGAAGAAGTTGGGGTTTACTTGTAATCACATTTCTGTCATCTAAGACCACATAGATGAAAGCTTTTTATTTCACTTACAACAATTCAGAACTGAATTTCACTTTGCTTATCATGATTCCTATAAAGACAGGTTTTATTATCATCTTATAGACTGGGAGAGAAAATAATTCCAGAAGCCAACAATGCCATATTCTAGATTAGAGGGACACTGTATTCAGAGAATAAATTGCTATGGCTTTAGAATTTCAAGCAGGGCACAGCTGTAAACTTCAGCCTGGCCTAACACCTGAGCTGAGACAGTAAGTGCCTGATTTGGTACAAACATCTGTTTACCCAAGCCTAGCCATATGCCACTGGAACTGAAGACAAGGCAATTACCAACAGGGCTACAATGCATTCCTTTAAAGCTCCTGTAGGGGCAAGTGCCCAACTTGTCCCTACGTGTGCAATTTGCCTAATTCTTGCAAAATTATAAACTCTGTCAACTGTATGATGTGATAGTTTTTTTAGAGCACACAAATTGAAGATATAGTCATCAAAGGGGACGTAAATTTTGATAAATTCCTTATACAACAAAGATTATAATAACAATGTTTTTCATAAAAATACTTTCAATTGCCAGATAATGACCTGTATCTTTTTTTTAAATTAATTTTTATTGGAGTATAGTTGCTTTACAATGTTGTGTTAGTTTCTACTGTACAGCAAAATGAATCAGCTACACGTATATATATATATATATATATATATATATATATCCCCTCTTTTTTGGGTTTCCTTCCCATTTAGGTCACCACAGCGCATTAAGTAAGAGTTCATGTGCTATACAGTATGTTCTCATTAGTTATCTATTTTATACATAGTATCTATAGTGTATATGTGCCGATCCCAACCTCCCAACTCCTCCCAGCCCCCGCTTCCCCCTTGGTATCCATACATGTGTTTTCTATGCCTGTGTCTCTATTTCCGCTTTGCAAATAAGATCATCTATACCATTTTTCTAGATTCCATATATGTGTTAATATGCGATATTTGTTTTTCTCTTTCTGACTTATTTTACTCTGTATGACACTCTATAGGTCCATCCACGTCTCTACAAATGACCTGATTTCGTTCCTTTTTACGGATGAATAATATTCCATTGTATATATGTACCACATCTTCTTTATCCATTCCTCTGTTGATGGACATTTAGGTTGCTTCCACGTCCTGGCTATTGTAAATAGTGCCACTATGAACACTGGGGTGCACGTGTCTGCTTGAATTATGGTTTTCTCTGGATATATGCCCAGTAGTGGAATTGCTGATTGACCCATACCTTAAAGGCACATCACTGATGTGGTTAAAAAGAAACTCTCTGCAGCAAATAATCCATATACTGCACACTACTAGGAACACTTTTCCCATCAGCCAGATACAAACCATACTACTTTCATCATTCATTTGGTTTTTAACCAAGGAATTACTAAGCACTTACAATACCAAGAAGCCAGGAATTATGTTGGATATTTAGTACATGGAACTGAATTTACCTCCTACCTTCTCTCGAGGGAAGGAGTCCTAAAGGTCCAGCAGGGCAAACAGACTGGTAAATAAATTATAAGAAAGTGATGTAAGAGAATGTTTAACTGGCTAATCCAATGGCCAAAGATTCAGAGGGGGATGTTCCGATTTCAACGTGTCCTATGAGAGATGTACACATCTTCTGATATATTTTGCATCTCTCCCCAAAGTGTTTACCATGAGAGACCCTGTGGCATCTATTATCAGATGTATAAAGCAAAAAAAGATATTTCTCAGTTTAAATTTTATGATTATTTTGCATCCCAGTGTGTAAATTTGATTATGTGAATGTCAAACCAGGCAAGGGAGAGGCGATCATGGTCTTCATCAACTCTGTTTTGCAATGAGGGTGCTATCAACAGGTGAGAAGAAGTGGCTGCAGGAGTATAAATCTTTGAAATGAATTATGCAGCCAGACAGAGGAGGAGTGATGGTTACATGGAGAATAGGAGGCAATTATATCCTTCAGCTCCTCTCTCATACCTCAAGCATCTCAAATTCCCTCACTCCCTATATAAACCTCCTAACATCCTAACCTAGTCGAATTGCCTGGTTACATATGACAGCAAACATGCATGGAAGAAAAATGGGGGAAAAAATGAATGCACATGAACTTAGGTCCTTGATATCACCTTGAAAGAAAATCGACATCTTCTTTTAATGTGATGCAAACTACTGAATCTGTTAAATCACAGAATCTTGGTGATTTAAAATAAAAGCAGTGTATTTTTAGTTCATGCAAAGCTCAGCTAGCAGGAGGGTGGAGTTGGAGGTCTCTGAACTCTGTAGTCATTTAGGAACTCTGACTGATGGATATTCTATCACCTTCAGTATGTGGTTTCCAAGGTCACTTTGAGGTCATCTAGTTGGCACAAGGGTAGACAGAAAGCATGGAAGCTATATGGGAATTTTGTTTGCTTGTTTTTGTTTTTTTTAAACAGCCAAACCAAAGGAATAAATGTACATCACTTGAACTCTCATTCCTCTGCCCAAATTCAATAAGATGACTATACTTAATTGCAGAGGAGGTTGGGAAATGTAGTTCAAACTGTATCAGCAGGAAGAAAGGAAAATAGGTTTGGTGAACAATTAGCCAATTTCTGACAGTGTCTTTCCCAGAGTATTATACTTCATCTGCAAATATATCCAGTTCTTGCATCCTAGGGATGTGAATTTAGGGGTATTTATTACAATAAAATTCTACTACTTAACAAATTTGCCTCTCAAGTAAATTTACTATAAAATGGATTGCCTGTAAAAGGTAAATTTCCATTATCATTACACACTGGCTTATTCAAATATGAGTTTGACTATATAAATATATTTTAACTACCTTTAGTTCTATTACATCAAATTGTGGTTCTGTCTCCACTTGCATTTCCTACTTGTCAAACTTAGCATTTCTAAAACTCAACATCTCTAAAACCAAACTCATGATCTTCCCTCTCCCTATCTCCTCCTGACTTCCTCAACTCAGAAGAAGACCTCTGGACAACCAGTTATTCAGGCCAGATGCTTGGGGATAGCCCTTTCTATTCTACTCATTCTCAAACCCCCATCCAATTCATCAACAGGTTTTACTTTCAAAATATATCTTGAATCCATTAATGTCTTCCAATTGCCCCAATCCAAGCCAAATCTACTCCTCACCTGTATTATTGCTGTAGCTTGATCTCTGCTTCTATCTTGAGAGTAACTCTCTACTTTATATTTTCTCTAATCTATTCTTTCTTACATAAATCAGATAATGTCTTGAAAACCCTTCAAAAAGATTTGCATTGTACTTCGGATAAAATCCAAAATCCTAGCCAAAGCTTTTGAGGACCTGCAAGAATCTGGTTCCCGGTTTCATCTCCAACCTCACTGGTCAGCACTTATTTTGCTCAATCTATACAAGCTATTTTACTTTTTTGAAAAGGTCGAATGCATTTTTCCCTTAGGGCCTTCCCACACAGCATTTCCTCTGTCCAGAAAATGTTTTTTGTTTTTGTTTTTAATAATGAAATTCATTTTCTTTTTACCATGAAATATCTTTTCATATAGAAGAATGTGGTTGATGTATATGACTCTCACTCACTCAAGCACCAAAGCCAATAGGTGATTATCCCAACTGTCTCCCTCTGGGAAGACGAGGTATATGGAGTGGCTGGGCTTTTCCCTCTAGCTCACCTATGAAACAGAAGCCTTTCAGAAGTCCCAGATTTGTCTTTGCCTTCTGCACAAGGCCTGCTAAAGGCCAAGACCTAGGCCACCAGAGATCAGCAAACGCCCAAAGAACAAAATATAGGTTTAGAATTTACTTATATTTCAGAATTCAGGTTTTCACATAATTTCTGGCTCCTAAAATTCTTCCTTATTGTCTCACTCACTCAGCCACATACATTTAAAAGTATATTTTAGGGCTTCCCTGGTGGCGCAGTGGTTGAGAGTCCGCCTGCCGATGCAGGGAACACGGGTTCGTGCCCCGGTCCGGGAAGATCCCACATGCCGCGGAGTGGTTAGGCCTGTGAGTCATGGCCACTGAGCCTACGCGTCCGGAGCCTGTGCTCCGCAACGGGAGAGGCCACAACAGTGAGAGGCCCGCGTACCGCAAAAAATATATATATTTTTTAAATTATTTTATCTAGAAGTTTTAGATGTTCTGTACCAGAAGAGTTTATACCGACATCTAGTCCACTGTTTTGCCAGAAACAAAAGATCTTCTATAGCACACTTTACTACTCCTCTCCTGCTGGTTAGCTTCTGTTAATCTTTTAGAGCTTCAGCTTAAAATGTCACAAGTTTTCCTTGATCCTCATTCCTCAATCTAAATTAGATTCTAACTATTTTCTCTCTTGTAACAAACTTCTCCTTCTTTTGCAACCTTTATTACAACTTTTGATTATACTTTGTGTTATCTGCCCCTTCCATTACTCTGTAAGCTTCAGGAGGACAGGAATCCTGTCTGTTGTGATTATTACTGAATAGAAAGCCTAGTGCAGTACTAGGACACAGTAGGTGCACAAGAAATTTTAAATACTTATTAAGCAAAAGAATGAATAGATGCAATGTAATGTAATCATATTGAGTCACAGTAATCTTAAACCCTGTAAGCGACCAATAAATATTGGCACTATTAAACAACATTTAAATTGACTGCCTTCAAAAATTATGTAGTATAGTATAAGATTAATACAAAAAATAGTATACAAGAGGAAGTAAAGCACAGACTCTGGAACCAGACTGCCTGGAATCAAATTTCTGATCTGCCACTTACTAACCAAGTGACCTTTGTTGGAGATTTAAACATCCTGTGCCTGTTTTCTCTGATCTGTACAATCAGGTCAGTAAGAGTACTTGGTGATGTTAAGGTGATGATTAAATGACAAACATGCCAGTCATCCAAGGAAGCAAGATGTAATTGTTGTGCCTGTTATCATTACAAAGTTAATGATAATCAGTGGTCTCATCAAAGAAAAAAAGAAAGTTACACAGAATCAGACGGGCAAAATAAGTAGGAGCAGCAAGCTGTAGAAGGGAATTGGGTTGTGGACGTGCCGGCAAGAGGCAGGAGCACACAGGGACATCCACAAGGGAGACAGGGAGCAGCGGGCTGCGTGGGTGCCCAGGGCCAGTACGCAGACACTACTGACACAGTGGCTGGAGAGAAGGGGCTGCTGGAGAGAGACTGCGATAGGCCTGCCATCTATCTCCCTGTGCCACATGCTCGGAGCACTTAGTTCACTGGAGCCATCCACCTACTCGTTGTGGGGAAGTGTCTTTGGATCTGATCTGGGGCTCAGTTAATAGAAAATAGTTAGGAACATCAGCCAGTAGGCAAGATTAAGTTGTGCACCTTTAGACAGCAGCAAATATCTCTGGGCATTAAAGGCAAGTTCTGTCTCATACGGCAGTTTTCCTGACAAACGCTGTACTCTACTCGTGGATCCTAATGGGGGAAAGTAGTTTCCTCATTTTCTTTTGTCTTCCTTCGTTTTTCATTTCCCTCACAATACTGAGAATACATTATACAAACTCCTCTCTGGTGTCCATTCCCCACTCTCCAGATCCTGGATCCATTTAAAACAAAGTCATTACAGTTTGGATCTTGTGATACTACACTGACTAAAGGTCTGATTATTTTATAAGAAATAAAGTTTTACCCTTTTCTCTAGCTGTGAAACTAGTTCTTTTTAAGTTACCCCTGAGACCATCTACGCATGGCCCACCATGAAAAATTTACGTTAAGATGAGTTTAACTACATCACCCACATTAAGAGTCTAAAGTTACATCTGTTGGGATAAAATGACTACAGCTGAACCCTGAGGTGAATTAAAACAAAAACAGACGAACTAGGTCCTAAGAAAGAGTCTGCCTACAGCAAGGCATTGAATAGCTAGGTTGGTATCTTGTGGCAAACTTTCATTTGTTTCTACCATACTTTCATTGCTCAGTGTCAGAGTGTCAGACTGTCCTTTCTTTAAAAGAGGGTGAACTCATCCTATCAGAAAAAAAAAAAAATGTGGGACATTTATCTTGAGAAATCAATTTCAATAGTCAACCTTAACTTCCTAACCAGAATATGTGAATCTAAAGGTCAGCTGCTGCTCTACTTTGGCCAAAAAAGCAGGTATTTTATGGGATTCAGATTTGTCTCTAAATCTTTGATTGCAATATTCTTATGTGCTATTGTCTTAAGAAGGTGTTCATGTTCATTTTGGCGAATGTATTCTTCACTTCCCCCAGTGATTTATGTCATCTAAACCTTTTTAATCAATAATGTTTGATAGAAAACACATAGCACAATGGAAATAAACCAAAATATTTTGAAAATAAAACAGTTAAATAATATTTATTTCAAATCCCCTATAAACTCTTGATGGGTATGAGGTAGAAAACCTTAAAAATTTTAAGTTTCTTCTGAACTCTGGAAACCTAACTTTCTCATGTATGATAAAATCAGTATCACAGGCTGGATTTTCTTTGTAATCAGAGTACCTCTACTCAAGTTTTATTAAGAATTCATAAGCAACTATTGCTTCTGCTATCAGGGAACCCAAACTGATGATGGTTTACTCACTCACTTGCATTGTGAAAAAAGTTTTGGGTTTTTTTTTTTTTTTTGTCAATTGAAGAAGTAATACCAGTAAAAGAAACTGTATAAAAGGATATTATTAAATAAAAAGTATTAATAAATGAAAGTAAATATATTAAATGGAAAGGAAGTCTCCTTTCCAATCAAACTCTCAGCCCTCTCATCAGAAACTAAGTTAATGTGGGGGGTTGTTTGTTTGTTTTCATGTACTGAGACATAAATTTGCCATGCATGTGTGTGGTAGATTGTTACAGGAAAGGCTCCTAATCAATCATGTCTCCTGGCATCATTTTCCCTGTATATCCACTCTAACATTGACTCTCCATGGGATTTGCTTTGGTCAATGTGACAATGACAAATGTAACACGAGCAGAAGCTTGATAAGTGCTTATGCCACTGGGTCTTGCCTCCTTGGAAACCTGAGACCACAAGGCTGAGAAGCAGCCAAGGATGAAAAAACATGTGGAAAGGCAGCTCCTACCCTGAGCTGCCCCACCAGCTGAATGAATCCAGAGATAACAGCAGAAGAACCACCCAGCTGACTCACAGAATTGTGAGAAATATTGTTGTTGTAAGCCAGAAAGTTTGGGGATGGTTTGCTACTCAGCGATAGATAACTGATACAGTATGCAAGCACAAATAGGCAGATATATTGTTGACATTCCTTGACTTCAGTTTATGAAGAATAAAATATAACTGATAATTATGAGATACATAAAGAGAATGTCACAGAAAATATAAAACATGATTACAACTTTATCATACATAAAGAAGGAACAGACTAGTCTGTCGTTTGGGATCTGTATTAGCTGTCTTTTGATTATAAACTCTACTAATTTGGTATTTTATTTTATCTTATTTATGTTTTGGCCACACAGCATGTGGGATCTTAGTTCCGCGACCAGGGACCGGACCCACACCCCCGGCAGTGGAAGCTGGGAATCTTAACCACTGGACCACCAGGGAAGTCCCATGTCTACCCTATTTTAAAAGGATGTGGCATATACATCTTAGCTTCAGTTCTTTCAACAGTTATTTTTACCATAGACAACCAAGAGGTTTATGCAAGTAAGACTTGAAAAAACTTTTAGAATTCTAAAATCATTAAATAATAATCTGAAAAATCGAATAAAGATAAGAAAGGGCATCTGGTTACCCAATCATCGAGGAAGAAAGCTGACCTTCTATCCAAGTCTTAAAGGTCTTGAAAGATGGAAAATTCACAAGTTTATATTTCATGAACTCTGTAATCTACACAATATGATAGACACCCTTCTTTTTTTTTTTTTTTGCGGTATGTGGGCCTCTCACTGTTGTGGCCTCTCCCACTGTGGGGCACAGGCTCCGGACGCGCAGGCTCAGCGGCCATGGCTCACGGGCCCAGCCCCTCCATGGCCTGTGGGATCTTCCTGGACCGGGGCACGAATCCGTGTCCCCTGCATTGGCAGGCGGACTTTCAACCACTGCGCCACCAGGGAAGCCCTAGACACCCTTCTTAAAGCTGAATTCAGACTAAAAAACTCAGCTACTTCACTTTTCTATAGGAAGGAACCTGGAATACTATTCAGTGAGATACATGAGGATTTTTCTGTTTATTTCCAGAAGTATTTTCAGAGAGGATTTAAAGCCCAACACTCCTCAACCTAAATGAATAGGAAAAAAAAAAAAAAAAGGAAAAAAAAATGAATATGTTAACTGAATAAATATTTAATCAGTGACTTCTTTGATCCAGCTATTATGCTAGGGGTTGGACCAGGCCCAAGGCATCTAGAGAAGAGCAAGGTAGAGACAAACTCTTGAGGAACTCACAATGAGAGAAACTGACTCAAAACGATGACGGTAATAATGACAAAAATTTTTTTGTATACTAATGATGCACAGCATTTGCTAAGTTTCTTACATATATTATCCCACTTAATCCTCACAGTAATCCTATTGTACCGACAATGGAATCCTCATTTTACAGAAGCGATAACTGAGATACAGGTAACTTGCCAGATATCACACAGGTAATAAATAGAGAAGCCAAGGGTTTAACTCTAACAACATGGCTTCAGAAAACCACATTCTTAACTCCAACTGTGGTGCTCTAGTGGAGGCATTGCCAAAATTAGAATAAATAACAGCCTAGGTTCCCAGAGGAAGTGGTGTCTGTTCTGGGTCTTAAAGGATGAATAGGGGTTTGCTTGACCCCATAACTGCAAAAGGAATTGATGGGACTTCCCTGGCGGCCCAGTGGTTAAGACGTCCCCTTCCAAGGCAGGGGGTGCAGGTTCCATCCCTGGTCAGGGAGCTAAGACCCCACATGCCTCACAGTCGAAAAAACAAAACATAAAACAGAAGCACTATTGTAACAAATTCAATAAAGACTTTAAAAAATGGTCCACATCAAAAAAAAAAATCTTAAAAAAAAAGGAACTGATAAATAATTTAGCCAGTGCTTCACACATGTTTAGCTTTATTAATTCTGACAACATCCTTGTGCAGTAGGTATTAGCCTCACTTCATGACGAGAAAACTCATACTCAAGAAAATTAAGTAACTTTCTCAGGATGGTGAGTAAGAGTTCCAGGTAGAAGGCGCAAGATGTGACAAGCGAGGCCAGAAAAGGGCATGGCAGATTGATGTGAAAAATGGGGATGTGTGCTAAGCTGAGAAGGTGGTGGGGTTTACCCCGCAGGTAACAGGGAGCCAGTAGTGCTCTCTGAATGAGGAGTAGTACAAGGAGGTTGGTTCTCCGGGCAGAAAACTCTGGTACTAGTGAGTAGAGGAAACTCCAGAAGACAAAAACTTAAGCCAGATAGACGAGTTAGTTAGTCTGAGGCAGCTATAGCAGTCCAGACAAGCAATGTCAGGGGCCTCCAACTATGAATTCTGAAGGTTCTAAGAAGATCCTACCATGTCAAACAATTTTTTTTTTTTTCAAAAATTTTCCCTCACAGGTGCAATGTCTACGATCTGGCTTCTTAAACAATGGCCATCCTAAAATTTGATGAAATATTTTAGAATAAAAGGTTTTATGTAAATAATTTTAGAAAATAAACTAAGTCCTTTGGTTCTATACAGTATCCAAATTATGTTGTTGCTGAAAATACTCATTCTATTACAATAGATTTTCTTTTCTCACTGGACATCCTGCTAAGACATAACTTATTTCCTTGCACAACTCACTGCCTCTCTTTTAGGAAAGAAGGGGAATCAGGGAGGTTATGGTTATATAAGATATGATACAATAGACAGGATTATAAGGAAGTTAATGCATTTAGATCATACCAGAGCAGGGTATATAAGTTAGGAAAGAAGGGGAATCAGGGAGGTTATGGTTGTATAAGATATGATACAATAGATAGACAAGATTATAAGGAAGTTAATGCATTTAGATCATACCAGAGCAGGGTATATAAGTTAGAACTTACAACAAGCTAACATGCATGCCAGAGGAAATTCCTTGCCAGCCAAGTGGGCTGATGGAAGTGAAGGGTGGAATTGTGAAGAAAAATAGGATATTTTAGAAAATCTGAGAGTTTAGGAGAAAATGGAAGAACTTGGGTAGGCTGACAAACACAGGAAACTGTCATGTGTTATCAGATGTTAGAGATACAGTTCAGGGTTGCCAAGAATGATTCATGTTCAGAAGAGAATGTTTTCAGAGAAATTGGGTTGAAACTAGCATTCTGTTGACTATGAGAAAGACATTGCTGTGAGCTGAACTGTATGTCCCCAAAATTTATATGTTGAAGCCCTAACTCCCAGTACTAGTATCCTTATAAGAAGAGGAGATTAGACACAGATAACACAGGCAGCAGGATGACCATGTGAGGATACAGTGAGAAGACGGCCATCTCCGAGACAAGGAGAGAGGCCTCAAAAGAAACCAGACTGCTGATACCTTGATCTTGAACCTCTAGCTTCCAGAACTGTGAGAAAATAAATTTCTGCTGTGTAAGCCACACAGTCTGTGGTAATTTATTACAGCAGCCCTAACAAACTACCACAGACATGAAACTGGGGGCAGACATGAGACTCAGGAGAAAAAAAAAAAGTACTGCCTGTTTAGGAACCAACTTACTGAGAAACTTCAATATGTAGTAAGAGCTGGTAGGAAGTACAGTGACCCTAAGGGCAAGGGATAACAGAGGATAACGCAGTGCCTGGAAAAGAGGATGAATGAAACGCTGCACAGAACACACTGATAGAGGCACTGAGCCTGTGCCAAACTGAGTAACTGAAGCCTCCCCTGACCTGAGTGACACAACAGAACACGAAGTTTTACCACCGCTTCATGTGGTTTGTATGCCAGTATTCCCTCACATAATAATAATGATACTAGTGACGATGATGATGATGGTGACGGTGATAAAACCATTCGAACTACATATTACAGAGATCTGGATAGATTACAGGCATAGAAAAGGAACAGGCTAGACATTCCAGATGAAAGAAATCGTTCCCTCCCACAGGTGGCAGCAATAAAAAGTCCCCAAGCCAGAGGAATTGACAGTAAGAATGGAGTGCCCATTTAATCACAACTATCAACTACGGCAAGGAATATAATTTTCCCCTCAGCAGTTTGTTTGCCTTTAAGCGGAGCTTCAGAAAGCTTGACAAACAGTTGGAGATATGTGAATAACACTTAAAAATCTTCACTATCTTTTTTGGGTTGCTATTCTCATTTACATGTTACTTCCACCATTTCAAAAGAAAATAATTTTTCATGGTTGAGGGGGGAGGGGGAGAAAAAGACTTAATAGTAAAATAAGTAAGTTCTCCAGAGTACTAATTAGACTCGGTCATTTCCCAGCTAAATGCTAAATGGATACATGAGCTTATGAGTAACTAAGTAAATATAATATGATTAGACTTTATTCGCCCCAGAGAAGAGGCAGTGGCATCTGACATAGCTGTGGCTGAAGTGTTTGAAATAAACCCAAGATCCAACGGCCCAGCCTTCCTAACCTAACCTATTTTAAACACCTAAGACGTTTAAATTTATTAAAAATAAATTTAAATTTAATTAATTAAATTTGAATTAAAAAAAAGTTAAATTACTTCCATTGAGCAGCAACAGGGGCACAGAGAAACACATTTATTTTCTTGTCTAAATCAGATCCCCAAATACAAACTGTGAAGCATACTTTAAATATAATCTTAACGTGAATTCAAGTAGTTAAAAAAAAAAAACAAAACAAAGAGATGTGGCTCTCATTGTAAATAGCCATGGGAAAATTATTTATTACCTCTGCTTCCAAAGAATGAAGATGAGTTCTAACTTTATTCTCCAATACAGATAAACATAAATCATAACAACTGGATAAGAGGTAATTGGCAAAACACTGCAGAAAGTTATATGAAATATGGAAACTCCCACTTAAGAGCATAACCATTTGTCTTACTATGTCTTTAGAAGACTGCTGAGAGTGAATTAGCTGCAGGGAAAAAGAATAAAGTTTGAGAGGAGAGGAACCACTAGTTGAAACAGTTGAAGTGTCCTTTTTTGTTGTTAATGTATGTGGAGAGCTCTAACGACATTGTACCAAGTTTGGGATGCAAGTAAGGGCATATGCTTTATTCTTATGATTTATTACTTCTTTTTCTGAAAAAAAGAGATGCCCATATAAAAATCAATTTTTTATATCCATTTATCTTATTTTTCTTTGGAGTAGGACAATTTAATGATTTATATAGATCGGTTCATGATACAATATCCAGGTTCACCCATCAAGTTAATTTTAAAATGTTTCTATGGCTTTCTCCTTAATAAACTGAAAGAAATGACCGGCAGAAGCAGGTATGATGGTAGAAGAAAACAGCAGACGTAATAAAGGATACAAATGCATTCCAGATGATTGGGAACAGACAGAAAAGCAGAGTTTTCTTAATGTGCAGGGTGCCTGAGGCCTGGGCATCCGGAGCTCTGGCCTGTTTTCTCCACCTGTTATAAACTGCTTCAGAGCATGTCTAACATTTACGTGTTTTCTGCTCATTCCCACAATGCATGGTTTGTGAGAGGCAAGATCAAATTGTATTAATCCCTGTTTGGGGGAAAACAATGCCCCAAATCTCAGACACACTGAGGGTTATCAATGTTAACAGAAGCCTCAGAGGAAAAATGAAGCAACTGTTTTGATATAAAAACTACTTCATTATCAGTTTGTTTATTATCACACCACTGTAGCCTATAACAAAATTAACATTTGCCTGGGAGAAGATTATGACACTCTAAACCAAATAGTCCAAATTGTCGCTGTCAATGTGCAGAGGTCTTTATAGGAAAGGAACATGAAATGTGGTTCCATTAAAAACAAACCCTTTCCACGGTGCACATAAGGGCACATATTTTAGATTCACAGAGTCAACAAAAGCCTCTGTGTGGCCTCATTGCTAATTCAAAAAAAGCCTCTATTTGGGACATTACATTCTTGTTTATACATAGCAACAATAGCCAGAAAGAAATAGCAAACAGCATGAAGAAATTAGAGGTACATTGCTCTTAATACAAATGTTCTTCATAGTTTTGCTCTAGTGTGAAAGTTATTTTCAAACAGTTAAATTCAAATTCATGGTTACAAACATGGAGGTCTGAGAGAGAAAAATATTAAATCTCTAGATAAACGAATTTACCTCTATCCCATTAAAAGCATGACTTGTGAGAGGCAAGATCAAATTGTATTAATCCACTTTGGGAGAGTGGATAATTGTCTGTCACAATACATAGATAACTGAGCTGGAGCAGAGCTTAGAGTTTTCTGAGGCAGGTAGTTACCATGGTAACATACAGTCAATGATGGCCTCCTCTCTAGCATGGGTTAGGAAGACAATTTTGGTGTGAAAGAAGAAGATGCTAGGGCAGGACTTTGTTTTCAGTCGCTAGGGCCCTCCTCTTCCTCTTATTTCCCTTACTCTTACTGCCTCTGCCATCTTTGTTTATTCCTCCTACAATGCATTTCAAATCTCTATGATGAGAGTAAAATGGTAGTGATGGTGGTAACGTCATTAGGACAGAGAGAAGCAAATCACAGGAACTCGCCATAGATGGAAAAATAGCAATTGGCCTGATTTTGCTGCCACTAAGTAACCTGAGCTACCAACTGAAAATTTTGAGCACAGGTCAGTGTTATCTTCTAATGTCACTAAACTGTCCTTAAAATATAAGTGGTTTTGGAGAAAAGATGTATTTCTCTTGGGCTATCACCAACAAGTCATTTAGTGTCCCCCTCCACTGCTCTCTGTGTTCTTAGAGTTCAATCCTTGGTACCTCTCCCTCACCCCCTTGTCCTATCTGTCTTCGCTTTCTCTTCTACTAGTTCTATTCCACTATCTATCATGTCAACCACTCTCCTGCTACTAGCCTCATCTCCCTGACCCTGTAGCGTGCTGGGGTTAGCAACTACCAGTCCAAAAGAAGTGACTTAATATTCACAAATTGTGTGCCACTTGTTAAGTCACTGGTACCTTGAAATTGGCCAGATTTTACCTGGAAATTGGCAAAAGCTACAAATCAGAGATTCCCCCTATACTCCTCCCTCTCGTATCCCCAAGGTCTGGTTTATTAGTGCACCACCGCCCTGGTCCCACTGCCCTTCCTTTGTCTCATGCTGGCAAACCTCAACTATAGGTGAAAGTAACTGCTTTCTTCATGTATACATTTGGATTGCTGGGTATTTCTAGAGAAACTCCCAAAACATTGCACATTTTTGCCACTATGAATTCATGACCTCCAACAATTCAGCCCAACAATTCTTTTGTGTTTTCCCAGTTAGTTCTTCCATTCTTTGCAATATCTAAAAGTTTGTCCATGTTCTTTGAATCTCTAGCTTCACTACATTCCCTTAGTTCTAGATCCTGCTTAATAGAAATAAGAGAAACCTTCAAATGGAATATTCTCAATTTCTTTCCTCCTCACCTTACCTTACCTTACTTAACCTGCACATTTGTCTTTATCCCCATCTACTCCCTCCTGCTGTAATGGAAGAAAAGTACATTCTTTAGAGTCTAATCTTTTATCTCCTCTGAAGTCTGTCTCTGTTGATATATTCCAATTTCTTTATTGAATCTTCAACTTCTCTCTTGTGGGTCTTTCCTTCTTATTTGAAGAGGGATGGTCTAGTCGGCCCCTGGATATCAACCCTCATCACTCCTTGAGCCATCTCCTAGTTTCTTAAACATACCATCCTCCCTCCCACCCCACAGTGTTTTACACATGCTTCCTTCAGTCTGAAATGCCTTATAATCTCAGTGCAAGAAAGCTTTTCCTAAACCACTGAGACAGTCAGGTTCCTTTGCTCTTTGTTCTCCATATATCTTTATTATATCTCTTCTGAGCATGTGCCTCACTTTGTAATTATACATTTATTACGGCAATTATATAATTAACATCTTCTGCATGATATAAGCTCCATGAGCTCTGGGAGTGTATGTGCTTTTGCTCAACCTTGTGTTTCCTGGACCTGGCACAGTGCCTGGCATATAGTAGGTACTCAATGAAGAAATTGACTCACTGAATGTTTTTTTAAGCATTTAAAGCCATCTTTCCCATCCTCCAAAAATTCATCTCAACCTCATGTCTACTTATCTCTCTCTCTCTTGTACTTACTCTCTTACTTACTCTCAGGCTTGCTGGCTGTTTCTTCCATCCTCCATCGTCTCCCCACACTAATCTCCTTAGAAGAGCTGTCTCATCTTCCTTTGTCCATTTACTCACCTCCTGTTTATTCCTTGCATCATTGGCTTTTATATGTCATCACTCCACTGAAACTGCTGTCACTAAGCCCACAAAGGAACCTCTTTCATTAACTGTTGCACGATGTCCACTTCCACTCTCAGTACCTTATGAGACCTCTAAGCATCACTGACATTTTTCAACTTCTTCCTTCTTGAACATATACCTTTTCCCTTAGCTTTCACACTTCACACTATTCTGGGTTTCTTCCTGCCTTTTCAGTCTCACTAGCTGCTGTTCCTCAGCCCATCTTTTATATGTTAATGAACCTACCCTCAACCCTTCTCTCTGCTCCTCTGAAAATTCACCCACTCCCATGGTTCAAATACTGATGACAACCAAATGCCTACTTTTAGCTCAGATCTGATTTCCATTCCATATCCACCTGCTTATTGGATATTTTTACGTACTTGGATATGAGACTGTAGATATACACCACAAACTTAACATGTCCAACACTTAACTCATTATCTTTTATCCTTGCAATTTGTTCTCCTTTGTGTGTTCCCCTTCATAGAGTGACTACTACCAAGTTGCCTAAGTGAGAATCCTGAGCATGATCTCGGCTCTCTTTCTCTGCCCTAATGCTCTTATTTAATCACTAAGATCTGTTGATTCTATCTCTTGAATATTTCTGGAATCTGTCCACATCTCTTTAGCCCATAACAATAGTCTGGTCACTTCTCAACTGGATTACTGCAACCACCCCTGAGTTGGTCTGTTACCAATATCTAATCTTATCCATTTTAATCTATTCTCCACACACCAGCCAGAATAGCCTTTCTAAAACATAAATCTGATCATTTCTGTCTCCTCTTTAAAAACCCACAATACTTCCCTTTGTCTGAGGATAAAATCCAAGTTGCTTACTCTTGGATTACAGGCTTAAATGGCTCTGTACCAGCTGTTTGGCTCCTGCTTACCTCTCTAAGTCTTCTATCTACTCCCCTCATTCCCTCCATCCTTGAACCCTATTCTCCAGTCATGAACTGCGCTTAAGTCTTGGACAGCTCCATCTTTTCTTACCTCTGGGCCTCTGCATATTCTCTGCATGGAACTTCCTTCCCCCTTCCTCCATATACTCCTTACTTCCTGCTAATCCTTCAGGTCTCATCTTAAATCTTACTTCCTCTGAGAAGTCTTCTTGCATAGTTCCTGGCACATAGTAGCTACTCAATAAATGACCTTTCTTTCCTAATTCCCTTGTTTTAGTTTAATGTCAGATTTTGCAGTTTTAATATTGTTCAAGTTATTTTACTAATAAAATACAAACACAATAGGCTACTTTACTTTTTAAAACATTCTATTATGAAGATCTACCAATAGAATATTTTGAGTGATATGATGAACTTTTCTACTAATGAGGTTCATCATAACTGTGGCACTTGTAACACTGTCCCAAATAAAAATCAACGTAAAAAAAAAAAAAAAAAGGACTTGCTTCCCAGCTTTTGGAGAATAATTCTCAGGAAAGGTTGACATGGCCATAGAACTAACGTGTATTATATATATAGTACTCTAAATTATGTTATAGATGTTTTACTCTTCTAATTCATCTCTTTATTTTTATCAGAGCAGTGCCCACTAAGTGATGTTTAAAAGAGCCAAATTTTTAATATTTCATCATCTACATACATGGCACCTATGTGAAACATAAGGAGGCATAAAATATTGCATTAAATCACATACAATGTTTAATACCTGGCAGTTTTTGGCCAACAAGAATGGTAATTTCATCAATTCAACCTAATACAATATGAGTGATATTGAATAAAATTATGTAAAGGAAAACAGATCAAGAAAAATTATAAAGGTTATATGTATATGAACTTGAATATATATAGGTATCACATTTATAAATTCTTATACTCTAAAGAAATATCAATTTTCTAACAAGCTTAAGATGATCCCACAGCACAAAAGTTAATTTTTTTGAGTCACTGAGTTCCCTTTAAGAATCTAATAAAAGCTACATATTTTCTCACCAGGAAAAACAAAATGCTTAAACGCTTATATAAAGAAAGTCAAATTTCTAGTGACTCAGAGTCCATGAAGCCAAGATCCAAGTTTAAGAAGCTCTGCAATAGCAAAATTTTAAACTATAAGCTAACAACTGAATAACGATATTCAACCAAAGTTGCCTTCCTGAGAAAGTGCAGGATATTCATATATTAAGTAACCACATTATTTTTCAAAGTAAAGTCTGATGGGTGAATGTATTTTCTCATTTTAGCCTGGCTGGATCACAGGAACAGAAGGCATATCAGAATGATTTAAAGTCATGTTAGTAAATTAGAAAAAAATAAACACCGAAAAATATTCCTGATATTTAATGTCACACGGGTTTCAGAAGAATAAAGTTATTTACCCAATCCAATGTGCTTTATTAATAAATCCTATTATCCATACGCAGAGGTAACAATTTATTTTTTACCTGTAACAGTTGCATTTATTTTAAAACCAGTCAGTTTACTGAAATAACTGGGTCATCTAGTTCCTTAAAGTTAGAGGAAAGTGATTCATTTTCAAGGATAATTAAATGAGAACATGTCCATTCCAAGACTATACGACCGTACACAAATCCTATAAAAATAATTAAAATCCAAAAAAAAATGTATTACCTTTGACAGAAATTCTATTGTTAAACAGGCTGTGGATAAGAAATCATGAGCTCCAACTTTTTTGCCTGTTCCATGCCTGCAGTCACCTTTGTCTGTGAATGCTTTAACATGCAGCCGTGTTCTGTAAGTCCATGATTTCCTAACATTTCCAGTTCCCAGCACATGCTGCTGTAATGATGGCATGATGACTCACATCCTTACCACACTCCCACTTTCATTATTCAGTGTAACACCTCATCCTCCACAACCTCTCACGGGTTACAGCATATCAGAATGGGGAAGGGGTAGGAGGGGCCGACAGTGGAACAGGCCTGAGTGCTTTTTCAAAACTGCAAGCTGCTGTGAAATCCATGTAGTGGGTTGTGACTAGCAGAGGGAAGGGTAGAAGTTTAAAATGGAATAGAATATAATATAGTAGAAGAAAAACATCAGAGTGCATCATACATTGTAAGCGTAAGTATCTCTTCAGATGTGTGTGTGTGTGTGTGTGTCTGTGTGTGTGTGCACGTGCGTATGTTTAAGGTCTTGATATAAAAGCTATTTCAAAATGTAGGTCTTGGTTTAAAAACAATCTTAAATTTTCATGTTGGAGATCTACGTTCTAGTCCCAGCACGATGCCTGAATACTGTACAATTTACGTCTTCCTTCTTTCAGTTAAACCTCACATCAGCCTCACAATCATGCTATAAATTAAAATGGTGTCCCTTGGGTACTGTTTTAAGTATCTAAGAGAAAGGTACTCTCCTTAGATAATACAAAACAAAACGAAACAAAACACAAAACTAAATAACAACCGTATTATTGCTTTAAAAAAAATTCCTATCTATCTGTTCATGACCAAATAAATCACTCTGGTTGCACATAGCACTTCCATCTCAGGAACAATCCATTCAGATCATATTTTGAACTTGTCTTCTAACATTTTATGTTTCAGTGTCTCTCATATCTCACGTTTCTGGCTTGACAGTCGTTACTTACCTCCATCCTCTGAGAAGCTTCATAAATTATATTGAGAAAAAATATTTCCGTGTACATTTCATATTTTTAAATCACTTTCCTGGGTTTTTTGTTCTCAGTTATTTTCCCACAGTTCTAGAGTTCCCTTGAAAACATTTACCTATACCTCTTAACTCTCTACTCTTTTATTCTTAGAAATGCATGCTGTATTTTAATGGATCCCTACAGCACTGCCCCAAGTTATAGTACTTCTTTCTGACAGCTCTGGAACAATCAGCTGGCTGAAGCCTACCTTCCAAACCTACTACCTACAAAATTCAATCAAAGGCACCATGACCACTGTGTTTTCAACGTCTACAGACAAATGTGGCTTATGCTTAGTCACCTGGCTTAGCCAAATAAAACAATCAGTCATAAAGCCTTTAAAAGTTTGCATTTCAGGAAGAAGACTTCAGAGGTCTATCTTTCTTAATACCTTTGGAATATGATCTCTTTGAATATAGAGTTCATTTGGAAGACAATGTAATCTTTTTCTCCTCAAGTTATTTACGTTCAGCATTGAGTTGCACTTTTGAAACATTTAGAATTTAGTTTAAAATAACTTAAAATTCAAAAAAAGTCTTACACCAGAAAAGTGTTGCAGTGGGTATTATGCTTAAGTGAAGTCTGTGTCAAAATACATTTTAAGAAATGAGCTTAATAAATCAATGACTACTCTATCTTCTAATTGCTCAATCCCAAATCTGTGGAATCACTTTGACCCCTCTTTTCCTTTCACACCCATGTTTAATACATCATGAAATCCCTTTGGTTCTCTTTCAAAATATACCCAGGTTCCAACCACCTCCATCTCCAATCCATCTCTATCCCCACTATTATCACCCTGGTCAATCTATCATCATTTCTCAACAGGGTTACTGCAAACCCCCTATCTGATCTCCCTACTTCTACTCTTACCTTTCTATCGTCTGTTCTCAACACTGTAGGCACTATAATCCTCTAAAACCTCAGACAGATCTTATCACTCTTCTACTCAAAACCTTGTAAGGGCTCTTCACTATACTCCAAGCAAAGCCTAAAAACTCTTACAGTGACCTACATTTTTAGGCTCCTTGTGAGCTCTCTAACTTCCTCTCCTATTGCCCTCATTTTCATTCACTTCATTCCAGCTACACTGGCCTTCTTGCTGTTCCTCCAACTCACATGGCATGAGCCAGCCCCAGGGCCTTTGAACTAGCTGTTGCCTCTGCTGAACTGCTCTTCCCCTAGACATCTCCATGAATAATTCATCTCCTTCACCTTCAGTGAGGTCTACTCTGACTACCAAACAACAACTATAACTTTCCTTCTCCCCACCAATCCAATCTTGCTTATTTTGCCCTACTTTTTCTTTTTTCATAGCTATTTATCACCTTCTAACATATTAAATATATTCTTTATTATGTTAATTGTTTACTGACTTTCTCCTTCGGCAAGAATGTAAAGTCCATAAGACCTGGGATCTTTGTTTTTTCAGAAAACAAATTTATATTTTTGTCATGGTTAGGTAAGAAGATTCCCTAGTATATTCCAAAGGTACAAGAATTTACATCAGTAAATTGGTTCCATTTTTTTTTTAAATGTGCTATCTCACCTTGATACCACAATTCTCTAGATAAAGATTTCTATTTTAACTTATTTATAAAATTTGTTTATTTATATCAGACACCTGATAAGGAGCAACGTATCCACAAACATCTGTCAGGTGTGGGATGGAAATGCATAGATCAAGACAGAGCTTTCCAAGCCCCTTAGAGAAAGGAAAGCACGGCCTAAGCAGGCTTTTCTTGCTTGGTCATAAATAATCTTAAAACAGATGGCAAAAGCTAAATACTAAGTCTGCTGCTATGGAAACCACTATCACAGCAACCCATTCTAGAGCCCCACCTATGAGATAAATGTTTGTCTCCCTCTTGTTACAACCTGAACCTGCTAACGTTCACTCTAAGTCCTACTAGAAGGTACAGCCACTATAGATACAAATCAGCTTGACAAAGAAGTCTGAGAGAAACTAGGTCATACACCATTTCACCTTAAACATAGTCAAAATCCAGCAACATACTGAGAAAGAGTTTTATACAATTTGCCATGTTATTCTGCATTCAAGTTCCACATTTATTATCTATAAATTCATATATCTTACCTTAATATTGCAAGCCTGCTCCATTAACCTTCTTGCATTTTCCTCTGCCCTGTATCTCTTTGGAAGCTGGACTCTGAAGAACTTTAAAGTACCTTCAAAATCAGCCTGCAGAAGATCTTCCTTTGAGGTCTAAAAAATAATCACCAAGAATCATCAATTACATTTTAACCTACATTCAGAACGAATACATTGTAAAAGGAATTTCTATTTTCCTGAATGTACTTTTACAGCCAAGATCTAGGTGAGCTTCAAAAATTTTTAGGAAGAGATTTCTAACCTCTTTAACTATAAGCTGAAATAAGTCACCATAAATCCTAGACGTGACAAAAGAATTAACAGGCTAATTAACATATTTAATTTATATTACCTGAAGATTTGAATAGTGGATCTTGGCAAAGCTAACCATGTTATGGCTCTAAAAAAAGAAAAATGCCAGAAAAGGAAAAACTTTGAACTCTGGGACTAATCTGTGATTTTAGCTTGGCAGGCATTTTAAGGATATTTTACAAAGCTGGCTGAAGACATAGACAATGCAATCAAAGCACAACAGAATTATATAATAAACACCTAATGAGAGAATGACTTTTCAACTAGTGACAGTAGCAGTTCAAGTGAAGAAAATAAGAAATTGTACCCATATCTTTTTTTTTTTTTTTTTTTTGCGGTATGCGGGCCTCTCACTGTTGTGGCCTCCCATTGCGGAGCACAGGCTCCGGACGCGCAGGCTCAGCGGCCATGGCTCACGGGCCCAGCCGCCCCACGGCATGTGGGATCGTCCCAGACCGGGGCACGAACCCATGTCCCCTGCATCGGCAGGCGGACTCTCAACCACTGTGCCACCAGGGGAGCCCTGTACCCATATCTTAAAGACTGTTATAAAACAGTAAATGAAGCAAACCACTTAACTACTGAACTTCTTATGAAAACTACTGCTTACCAGATTTACGTAAGAAATAACCACCACTTATAAATATATGTATACCCAGAAAAAAGACTGAAAGGAAATAAAAGAAAATGTTTCTCTGGATAGTGGGATTATAATTTTTTTTCTTCTTTATATATTTTGCTGTTTTTCTTGCAGTAAAGATTTTGTAATAAGAAAGGCAATAAATATTTTAATAAATAACTATAAGTAATCGCTGGCAAACACTGAGACACAAATTAAGAGATTGAGAAAGACTGGGTACACAGAAGTAGGCCAAGACAAAAAGAAATAAGGTGTTTTAAGAGTCAGCACTTAATTGTCAAAAACTGCAGAAATCAAACAAAAACAAACAAACAGACAAAAACAAAACATGGTGGCTAGAAATCACAGAGCTACATGCTAGTTCAAAATATTACTTTATTTACATTCAAATTTAAAACTGATTAACCTTAAAGACTGCATTGAAAGAGTATAAGGAAGTCAGAGGAATCCTGCTCATAATGAGTTGTTGTCATCACCACCAGCCTGGTCTAAGCCATTGTCATCTCTCAGCTGAGCCACTGCACTAACTCCCCAACTGGTCGCCCTCTTTCTGCTCTTGCTCTCCACAATCTACTCTCCTTACAGCAGCTAGATGATACTTTTTCAGATCATGTTGCTCTTCTGTGTAAAGCTCTCCAGTGGTTCCTATTGTGCTCAAAATAAAACCCAAAATCTTTACCATTGCCCACAAGACCCCTCAGGATATGGGGCCCTTGCCTTCCCCTCCAGCCTCATGTTGAATGACATCTCCCTCCTTGCTCTCAAGCTCCAAGCACACTGGCCTTCTTTGTGTTTTCTTGTACACACCAAGTTCATTCCTAACTGAAGGCTACTGCCTGTTCTCTCTGCCTGGAATATTCTTCCCCCAGATCTTCATAATGATAACAACTTTTTGTGATCTAGATTTTAGCACAAATATAAGATCTGAGTTAGGCCTTTTCTGAGCAGTTAAATTCTTCCCCCCAGCCCATCAAGTCATTTTCCATCCAGTCATTTTCCAGTTTTACATCTGTTTTCGTCCTAAGGAAAGGGGATTTGTCTGTCTTGTTCTTTGCTGTATCCACTGCCTAGAGTACAGGAGGTACTCAACAAAAATTTACTGAATAAGTGAATGAATTCTACTTCCGCCTCTCTTCCACTATACATATATAATTTTTTCTTCCCTTCTCTCCTCCCCTTTAAACAGAAACATGTAAAATAGAATAATATATTAATTCACACAGCAGGCATTTTCACAGGGAACTAGGTTGGCCCAAGTTTAGATTCACAAACTAGTAATCAGAAGACAGAGCCAGGCTAATAGTGCCGGGGAAAAAAACAAGCTTCAGTACATCTCAGATTTATTTCCTCCCTCACAGATACTGAGAGATGGTGGCAATAAGCAGTGGAGAGAATATTTAGCATGATAAAGTGCTATCATCTCACCTTAACTTGGTTGGAAAAGGCAGTTACTGGAAACAACTTCAGCCCCAAAGAGGGCCTCTTCAACTAAAATATCAACTGCTGAATTACTGAGAAAGCATCCACCTACCAGTTATGCCAGATATACTACATCCTTTTTCACCTGTAATACTGGTTCTGATGATTATCTCTTTGGCAATTGTTGGGAAAGTTCAACACAGGCTGCTTACAGAGTTTGTAGCGAAACAGGATTAGTAGCTTTCTTCATTAGTCAAAAACCTTCTAAGGGCACCTCTTCTATTGTCAGTGCAACTAACCTCTAGTTACCTGCAAACAGATGCCCCAAAATGGTGGGGAGCAGTCTACTGCCTACAGGAAGCAGCATGGTTACCTAATTTTCTAATACGGCCCAAGGCCTAATTTCAAGTCCAGCCTCTAAGTTCATACAAAAGCAGAAAGATTAGGATTAAAGATGAGAAGCCAAATATCCTGTGACATTTGCCCTCTGGTCAGGCAGGGATGGCCAGGCACACAGAGATGCTGTTTGGAGGAGGCTGTAGTCTCAGGGGAGGTACAGCAAGGAGCTCCCTACCCAGGTGGGGCTGAAGCTCAACTCAGGTTAAGTCTCTGGAAACCAGAATTCAGAGTGCCCTGTGACTGCCCTTTCCAAGACACCGCTGGTGTTAGTGAAGCTCCAGATTGCGTGACTGGCCCAACTCAAGCCCCTGAAGAGAGGAGCTCTGATAATCATGAGGCAAGTGTAGAAAATGCATCTTATTTAATCCTCTAATTTTAGCCTCTAGGAAGTACTTGTCAATTAGAGGTCCTCAAGCAAGGTTGCAAAGGATGGAATAGTCATTTTAATTCCAACTCTGGCTAACTCATGGTACTGCATAATTCTCCACCGTTCTCCTACTTTAAAAGTGGGACTATATCCAACCTCGAGTATTTGAGAATGAACAAAGTTAAGGCATATAAGTATATTTTGTGAACCCCAAAACAAATGTAGGGGACATTTTGGAAAGTTGTCTCTGTTGCTCAAATATGCTCAGATACTGAAATTTTAGTATAACATTTTGTTACATTGCTTATAGTCCTTTTTTCCTAACCTTACAGATATATTTCATATATATTTAACAAAATTTGAGTCACTTTGTACACATTATTTTGTTAAATATATACACCTCATAAATGTCAAGCATTGATGTAATAATATTAGTCCAAAATATAGGTAGTGGTGCTTTCTATGAAACTAAAACATGGCTTCAATCACACATACTAATTATTAATGAGCTGACTATGGAGATATTAACTTAATTAATGGTTATAATTGAGTTTATAATTGCATGAATGCTAACCCTCTACTCCAACAAAGAAGAGAAGTTTAACACATGATCTTGTGATAAGACCCAAGCTTTAAAAATACACCCCTAAAAGGCAGACTAACATTTCAAAAACCAAACCAAGTCCCTGAAAGAGGTTGGGCTGGCTTCTGGATAACATTATCCATCTGTACTCACTGTACAGAACCCCATCAGGCTAGAAGAATTGATTTAAGTTGGAAAGGCTGTTCTTCAACTGGGAAATTCTTAGAGTTTTTCTATATTACCTTCAGAACAATAGTGAAGGAATAGTAAAATAATGAAAATGCAATCACTTTCCAAACATTATTTGCTAAGTAATGTCAGTCAGAAGATAATATAGACAAGAACCAGGGAATTTGAATAAGCAAAGGCATGTTTTCTTCCCTTGTACAATAAAGGAAAGAACTCTACCAGCTTTTAAGTAAGAACTAATAGATGATAACTTTTGAAAATCAGTGGCTCTACTAATATTCATCTTTTCCTCTCCAAACTTTCTGTCAAATCCTTTTAAGTGATGATAGGAAACATGTTTACCAATTACACCTTCAAAGGTAACATTACTTCTTCCTCATTTCTATGAAAAGAGCTATATAAAAAGATTACCTGGATAATTAAAAAAACATTTAAACAAGTCCTACTTCTATTTCCTTTCAAGTAGGTAGAAATAAATATCCAGAGGGAAAGGTAAGTAGGATGCTAATGTAAGAATCCTTCCCACTCACCCCAGTAAAATGAATTAAGCACATTGCCAGGCACACAATAGACACCAACATATATCTGTTCCATGAATTTATAAAGGATCTACTTCAAGCATACTCACTATTAATAAGTCAAAAATTTATAAGATGCAAATTAGAAAGGAGATGTAGGACTTATTTTGATATAAAAATTGACTTTTATATTTGGGGGGCATCAGAATTGGGGGGCAATTCTTTTGTATATTGGGGGGCATCAAAATTGACTTTTATATTTGGGAGGCAACTTTTATACTTGAGTCTTTAACTTCTTTTAAGAGTTATCATCTCTCTTCAGTGAGTAATCCTTGCAGCAGTCAACAACAGAGGTAAAAATGGGAGAGAAACTTTCTCCTCTGCTCTTTTATTCCCTCCTTAAAATTAATGTTTTAAGGAAGTCCACAAATTAAAAAAACAAAACTAGGATGCAATTTGACAGCATAAAGAAATATGATCAGAATTAAACTTTAAATGGTTACTGGAGGGACAGCTGGAACGTTTGGCTATAGATATATGTCAATCCTCTTCAGCCTGAGAGTCCTTTGGATTCACCGTGCACAGTGCCCAGAGTAACAGATTGAAACTACAGCCAACACTGAGATCAACATATAATGATCTGATAACTTCCCATGTCATATAAAAGCAAAAAGAAAAAATCTAGGAAGATAGGGAAGATTTTGAACCTGAGTAAAAGTTTTTCCTCTTTCTCCAAATTTCACACACTTACAGAGGAATATGAACTCTGGCTATGTGCCCCTGCTAATACCATTTGGAGTGTGTTTTTCCCACTGAAAAATTCAGTGCAAGAGTATCACATTTTAAAGTGATTTTTTTTTTTTTTTTAAAGAAAGGAGGGTGGGTGGAAATGAACAGTTCTAACATTTGAGTGTTAGCTCCAGATGCTTCTATTCGAAACCTCTCATTTTCTTGGATGACAAATCTTTCTTTAAGGGCCTCGATAAGCAGCAAAATCTAGGTTTGATTATTTTAGGGGATTATTTGAAAAAAAAATCTAGGCATGTTTCTCTTTCTCACCTTCGCTATATTCACCACAAATGGCTTTTCTTCCTTTAGTTATAGTGTCTAACAGGATTTCCATTCCGTTGAGAAATGTTTCTGGGGGTCTGAGAATCATTTGGAAGCACAGGCTTTTAGAAGAGGACATTACTTAGCTGGTCTCTAGGATACGTATATCCCTTGCTTTGGTATTTTAATTTCACCAAAGAAATGTGTGTTTGGTGAGTCTGCACACAGAATTTATGCCTTGTGGTAATATCTAAAATGGAGTACTTGTACTTGATTTATTAAAGGAAAATTATTCTTTACTAGGTGTACCTTTGAAGGACAATAAGCAAAAATTCCAAATGTGCTTGGTGTTCTCATAGCTTGATGGTCTCTCTGTGAATCAGGGAACAATAAATAAGGCTCAAAGTCCAAATCTACAACACTGTCTTGGTAAATCTTCATTTATTTGATCAGTTTCATTAAAAAAATTAACTTGTCTTATATGAAGAAAACTACTGGCATCTTAAAAGTAAAATAAGGGATTTGTATGTGTTTAACCCACACACACATTCATATTTAAAACATGATTAAAAACCTAAACTTCGGGCTTCGCTGGTGGCGCAGTGGTTGAGAGTCCGCCTGCCGATGCAGGGGACGTGGGTTCGTGCCCCAGTCTGGGAAGATCCCACATGCCGCAGAGCGGCTGGGCCCGTGAGCCATGGCCGCTGAGCCTGCGCGTCCGGAGCCTGTGCTCCGCAACGGGAGAGGCCACAACAGTGAGAGGCCCGTGTACCGCAAAAAACCCCCACAAAACCTAAATTTCAGTGCTTGCCCTCTTGACTGGTAATGGAAAGACTGCAACATTGCATGTGGCAGGATTCCTCTTAGGATTACCCTGTGCAGATTAGCCGCTGATCCCACATCATTAGCCAGTCCAATAACACAAGGCTGAACAACTGTACTTCCCTCTGGTACACATGCTAAACTTTGAGCAATAACTCATTGGATAGCTGATCCCAATTCATAGCCACATTGCTAATTAAAGGGCATGTGATTTCTCAGAATGTAGAGTACCCTAGTTCTATCGACAATCTTTTAAGTACAACACTGTATAACAAAGTCAGAGATTTCCAAATGGCCCTATACACAATGCAGCACACACTTTTCACATATAGTGCAAATGGCACTATTACCTGCAGTGTTAGAGCCCAAAACAACCTGAGGGCTGTACCACCACCTCAGGTACCTAACTGAGCAAGCAAGCCGACTTTGTACAGTTGCAACATATAGATATCTATGACCTCCCACAAATCTGAAGCTTGGGAAGCTTATGGGTTTTGTTGTTGACAATCGTTTTACACTAGAGTCATCCGGATTTTGATGCAGATTTTAGTATGAGTGATATTCTTAGTTATCAATTTTATGTTTTCCTTCAAAACACTGAAAATGTAAATGCCAAAGATAGGCAGCACCGGATCACTGTAAAGTTATCAGTGGAAGCCCGTGAGACACAAAGTTAAGCAGTCTTTAAGAATATTAGACCAAAAACTGATTCCTCAAAGAGAGGCAGAGAATTGGTTGAAATATATTTTAGCACTTCTTAGTGTCAAAGCTCCTGAAAAAAAATGCTTTTTATTTCACTGTTAAAAAACAAAAACAAAAAACTCCTTTCTAATAGAATCATGAATCTTCAGTTTTCTCCTTTATTAAGAAAAAAATGTTATGATTCAGGGGAACAAAATTCAAGTGAGCACTGATGACCTCACATAGGCATTAAAACATATATATTGAGCTCTTCTTTCTTAAACGACAAAGGAACCATATTTCTCAAAATATACCACCCCCTTCTTTATAATTGTATGCTGGTCACGGCATCTAACTTCACCTTGCAATGATAAACAGACTTTCTTCTGGGTGAGAAATCCCTTAGGTGCACAGCTACCTAACATGTCTGTTATGACGATACAGGAGAGATTATATTTACATGCAAATAGATACATGAGACTTAATAATTGTAAACATAAGCATAAACAAAGATGAACTATACTAGAGGGAGATATGTGAGAGAAAAGAGTTAAATTCAGTCAATATTGTACTTCTGAAAAAGACTCAAATATGAGAGAACCAAATGAGGGAACAGTCTAGAATGGTATTAAACTCCCTTGTATAATATAAACAAAGCAAAATTATTCTTGCCCAATTACCAAATAATGGTATAGGACTACCACAGACCAATCACATTATAGAACAGTTGCTAGGTATAGTTCTCAAACCACTAAAAAGAAACACTGCACCAGTGATTGTGGGTATTTAATCTTAACCCTTGGTAGGAAGTGCAGAAGGGTGATTTTTCTCTTGTTCAGGAAATCAAAAAACAAGCAAGGCAGACTTCCCAGACTCAGCACAGACCCAACAGCTTTAAGCTGTTTCATAGATACACAGTTCGAACATTCCAGGAGAGCAATCTGTTATTTCCTAACCAATGATTTTTAAGGGGCAAAATTCCCTATTAACACAACCAAACTGACCATCAAATGGAGAGGTTAGAAAGCAAACCAGGCACAGTCTAGATAAGTCGCAATAATGTCTGGTGTAAAATTTAACCCCTTGGAGACAGAAATAACAGAATGCATCCATCAAGCACTTGGGTATTCTGCTTTACTGCTGAGCCTGGCCAGCCATAAGACCTTTTTTTTTTTTTGTGGCTGCCACAGAGATAATGCCACTAACGTGGGCTTGGAGAGGAGAGCCATATCTCCTCTAGCCAATTAAGGAGTGGCACGGACCAGGCTCGGACAGAGCCCCATGCCTGTGGCCACTCAGCACTTCCTTCTCGGTAGAGTGGGGAAAAGGGGAAGGAGACAGGAGACCGCAAGCCTCTTCCAGGGATACAGGGAATTCTCACAGAGGGTGGCAGATTCTTTACAAATGAAGTTCAATGAAAAACAGTCTCACCGCCAGAAGCCGAGGCACAAACAGACGATGCCCCATCCCCAGAAGTTCCAGCACTCGACACGCATACTCATTCACCAGCTTGTTCCTCTCGTCGTGCATGTCCTGGGACTTTTTGACAGGAGCTGTGAGCTTAGCAGCTGGGGCTGGGCAGGGCACCCCTTCTTCCATGAGCAGTAAGTAGTTATCCAGAATGAGAAAGCTGGATCTCTTATCCACAATTTTGAGAACTGCGGCGGGAGGGGAGCCAGGCTTAGGTCTCCCCAGGAGCACGCACAAGCCAGTCTGTGGTGGGAACTGCCAGCTAACGTCTCCACAAGAAAAACATTTTGGCTAAATTATCTACTGTGCAAGAGCCCCAAAGTAGACTGGAAATGAAATCAAATGCTGATCTAAATAAAAAAACAGCAAAAGCAAGCGAATGCAAGAAAATGGCCAAGAGTGATGCAGGAGAGTTCACATACATGTGTAAAAATGGACAAGCTGCTTAGAAGGGTCTAGCATGTGAGTGTGTGTGTGTGTGCTGTGTGTATGTGAGAGAGTGAGTGTGTGTGTGTGCGTGAGCAAAGAGCAGGAGCCAGGAAGCCAGGGCAGTTGTGAAGCTGCAAGGAGAAAAGGATGAGCTCATTGCAATCCTTGATTCGTGACAAGCAGCTCTGCTGTTGCTGCCTCTGCTGCTGCTGCCTCTCGCTGTGAATCAGTAATGAAGGGGTAGGGAAGGAAGGGGAGGGAAGAGAAGGAGGTAGGTGAATGAGCATGCAGAGTTTGTCTCGGGGGAGAATGCTGTAATAGGAAGCCAATGGCGAGCCGTTGGACAGATGCGCTTCCCCTCCCAGTCCACCTTCAATCAGTGTTAGGCTGACAGCTTATGCTGTTGAATCTTAAACCCACAGACAGATGAGCTAGCTTCTCCTAACATGTGATGCTCACAGAAAAATCAGACAGCCTGCCAGCTAAAAGGCTGACCTTTATTCACTCTTGCTTTCTAATAATGGTAACAGATACAAGTCTGATTTTTTTACTGCATATTTAAAGTGGGATGCTCCAATCCTTGTTAGATTACTGAAATCTCTAACAGAACAGAGGCTTAGGGGAAAATGATAGAGTATGGACAGAAGAGCAAGGACCGAACATCCAAGAAACGACATGCCCTCAAGTTGAAGTGTTTATGCAATAATGACTTTTTGCAATGCTAGGATATGCAGAAGTATTTCAGCATTCTGGGAAGGCTAGCTGCAATTAAAAGGAAGATTATTTTTAATGTATTTTTATTTTTTATTGTGGTATAGTTGATGTATAGTATTATGTAAGTTTCAGGTGTACAACATAGCAAAAATGAAGACTCTTATAAATACACAATATGATAAAGCATAAAAACCTACAGCATAATAATAAGAGTATACCTTTAAGGAACTATTAAAGTTGAGATTCTCAAAGCAAAAATAACTTTCCTAACCTAAAGACTGATAAACACTCACTTAATAGTTCAAAACATTGTTTTGATGCATCCTGGTCTAATCCTTCCCTTGTAATAGTATAACTTAGAATTATTCACAGTTTAAAATTTTACAATCTTACTATTAAAGTTTTATATTAATTTCCTTGATGTGAATCATCAGTTTTAGCCAAATCAAGGGAGAAGGACAAGATCCCCTTTAAGGGTAGTTTCTTAACTTTATCCTAACAATTAACTACTATATATTCAGAATCTTGGAGCTACTGTTCTGTAGTTGGTCTCATATGAATACCAGACCAGTTTCTTCATGCAAGTTGTAGCATGGTGCAAAGACTAGTGGGGCTAAGAGAGCTGGAGGAAGTTCCTTCTGAGTCTTAGTTTCCTATTTTGATAAATAAGTTACAGATCTCTGCAAGTAAGAAAATAGAAACATTTATCAGCATACCTCTGTGATCTTGGTTACAGAAATACGTTAATTACAGAATTGGGGATAAAGGGAAATACTACCTTCCTTAAGAGAATACTGTTTGGTTTATTTTTCCAAAACCTCAGGTGAACAAAACTTTTTTGGGTTAAACATTTAAAGTATTAATTAACAAAATATCTTAAATAAGATACTTATATTTTGCTGTCAGGCCTTCTATTTCTTCCAAAAATGATTTATTAAAAACCTATACAAAGTAAAGATTTTAATGTAAAATGATAAAAGCCATTAGAATATAATATGTATATATATGTGTGTGTGTGTATATATGTGTGTGTGTATATATATATACATATATATATATATGTATATATATATATGTATATATAAATTTCAGATCCTTGAGATTTTGGAGGAAATGTCTTATGGGCTACCCAGGGTGGGAGTTGGTTTAGCCAGAAGGGGGGAAGAGGGAAGAGGTTCTGGGTCTCTCATTACTCGAGCCCCCTGCCCTCCCCCCATCAGCAACAACAGCTCCATTTTCATCTTATTTACATAGTGAAGTTCTGCATGAGATTTTGTTTGAAAAGACTGTGCTACTGCTGTGTAAGTGTGAAAAGCACTACCATAGAAGCTTTACATTGAAGAGCAAGGGGACATTTTGACTTGCAAACGAAGAAAAAACTCAGTGACTCCTTAGCTTATAGGATTTTTTATGATTTATTTTTTTTAAAAGATAGGGTAGATGTTTCCATCCATCTGACTTGGTCTCAAAGACCACTGGCAGAAGAATTTTTTTTTTTTTTTACTTATATAAACCAGAAACAAAAAATTTATTGCCCAAAAGGAATTAAATTAAAAAATTAATCAAAAGACTTTGGAACTGGTTTGGCTCTGATGCTCACAAAAGAAGTTAAAACTATATGCACTAAATATTAAATGTAATAATTAAAATATGATAGTTTAATGAGCAAACAAAGTCACACTTAAAAGATTTAGGTTCATTTAACAAAATGCTGTGTAAAAGGCACTACAAACCAGTGGTCATGTGTTTCAGTTTTCCCAATCTCTCCATCATCCTGCCCCTCAAATACGTACTATCCTTGAGGAGGTAAAAGGTACAGGCTCAGCTGCAGGCTCTGAGTGGGCCCTGCTGGGATGCAAGAAGTCATTTTCGGCGGCAGGGTCCAGGGCACACCTACCCCAATGAGGCTGAGGAACTGTCACACCAGGGGCCTACAGAAGGCACTGGGGATTAGAGGAGTGGAGAGCCTGAGGAAGAACAGGAAGAAATGGGGGCAGGTCCAGCTAGCTGCTCCTATCAGCCCCTGAACCAAGACCCCGAACCAGAAGGGGCAGAGCTGGCACCAGTGCGGGGTGCAGAAGATGGAGCTGCTGACGTCCAGGGTTGGAACTAAGGCCCTAGGGCTTCATTCCCAGGACAGGCCAGCAGAGAATGAGGATGAAGATGAGGAGCGAGCTACAGCACTGAGCAGACACAACTCTACAGTCATGGACCCAGAACATGCAGAGTTGGTGAAAAGGGCGAAGGAGGTGATATCAAATGCCCCGTGGGAAGATGTGGTACAGAAGGCCCTCCGAGCCTGGCAGGTGTCCCCTGCCTGCCAATGACCGCACTGAGAGCTGCCTCATCTCCCTGCATTCCAGGGCTGATCATATCCCAGGTTGTAATGTTCATCCCCATGCTCCCATCCCCCTTTCCACATCAAGGTAAACCAGACTTCTTCTCAGAGACTTATTAATTCAGTTCTATACACATGGGGACATCAGCCCAAGCCCAACCCACCTTAGCATGTATCACTCTATGGAGAATAAAAGCACCATACATACATAGTCCCCTTCCAAAAAATAAAATAAAAGAAAGAAACCATCATCCTTGCCTTCAAAATTTCCATAATTTTCCGACCCTGGTCCTGTTTTCAGGTTGTCCCTTGAGAATAGGCTGTTGATCAGTATCAGGTAAAATAACTCTTCTAGAATATCACTTGGCGAAAAGAAAGAATGTATTCTAGCGATTTTTGAAGCCCTACGAGAGTGAGTAATCTCAGTGAGCATTTCCCCTTATGCCTCCCCAACTCCCCAAGTAATTTATTTATTGCTGATCAGATTCAGCAATAAATAGAGTGTACTCATAACTCAACGATAAATTTTTGAGTTATAAAGTAGTCCAAAAATGAAACTAATGATAGAAAAGAAACTCTTCTGAATTAACCAGTTAATAATACATGATTTCTCATATTTCTTTACACTATCATAAAGGAGATTTTTTTTAAATCTCTATGAAGGAAGTTCAACAGCAAATTGAAGATAATATGGGAAATTTGGATGAATGATCCAATGAGGCAGAGTGAGAGAAAGGTAAAGAGGGCCAGGCAGTGGTCCCAAAGCCATGGTCTAAAGAACAGCAGCCTCACTCTGGAGTGCTAGAAGCAGGTAGATGGTGGGGCAGTGCTAATTAGAGCCCTGAGCTTGAGTGCTCTACCTGAGCCACTCCACTCACTGACTGTGGACATGTGCAGGACATAAATAGATTTCCATTGTAAAATGAAAAGATACTTGACTTAATTTATGGAACAGTAATTAAGAACAGTAAGTGCACAGTAACACACAAAGTAGTTACTTCAAGGGTTACAAAGGTGAAAAAGGAAAACACTTTCCAATCTGTAGGAGCTTAAAATCTGGGAGGCATTCAAACACAAAGATAAAGCAGGATGTGGACACTGTAAAAGGAGGAACACACTGTGTGTTATGATCTAGTCATGTCTTTGTTGTCCACAGTAGATACAGACAAAAGTGGGTTTAGACTAGTGGGACTGTCCTGGACCCAAATGTAAGAGTAATGAGAATTAAACATATTTCTAAGAGCAAAGCAGGGCATTGTTTATTACATCATCTTTTAGTCACATTTACTGGTTGAAAGACATGGGTAAGTTACTACTCTCTGGGACTCTGTAAAAAGGCAGTATCACCTACCTAGTCAAGTTGCTCTGAAAATTTAATAAGTTAATGTATGTAAAGGAATATTTCATAGTGCCTAGCACAGGGTGGATACCAGATAACCAGTAATTTCCTTCATTCTTTCTATGAAGTCAGGAGAAGAGGACAGGAAGTGTAAAAGCATTTTGTTCATCTGGGTTAGGGTTTAGAAAGACAAAAGACTCTGGATGTATTAACATTAGAAAAAGAGTTAGCCAATATATACAACGGAATATTACTCAGCCATAAAAAGAAACGAAATTGAGTTTTTGTAGTGAGGTGGATGGACCTAGTCTGTCATACAGAGTGAAGTAAGTCAGAAAGAGAAAAACAAACACCATATGCTAACACATATATATGGAATCTTTGGTTTTTGTTTTTTTTTTTGCGGTACGCGGGCCTCTCACTGTTGCGGCCTCTCCCGTTGCGGAGCACAGGCTCCGGACGCGCAGGCTCAGAGGCTATGGCTCACGGGCCCAGCCGCTCGGCGGCATGTGGGATCTTCCCAGACCGGGGCACGAACCCGCGTCCCCTGCCTGCATTAGCAGGCGGACTCTCAACCACTGCGCCACCAGGGAAGCCCTATATATGGAATCTTAAAAAAAAAAAAAAGGTTCTGAAGAACCTAGGGGCGGGACAGGAATAAAGACGCAGACCTAGAGAATGGACTTGAGGACACGGGGAGGGGGAAGGGTAAGCTGTGACAAAGTGAGAGAGTGGCATGGACATATATACACTACCAAATGTAAAATAGATAGCTAGTGGGAAGCAGCCGCACAGCACAGGGAGATCAGCTTGGTGCTTTGTGATCACCTAGAGGGGTGGGATAGGAAGGGTGGGAGGGAGGGAGATGCAAAAGGGAGGAGATATGGGGATATATATATGTGTATAGCTGATTCACTTTGTTATACAGCAGAAACTAACACACCATTGTAAAGCAATTATACTCCAATAAAGATGTTAAAAAAAAAAGAAAAAGAGCCAAACACTGATAAAAGACACTCCTGTAAGACCAACTGCCTCTTCAGTTCACCTTTAAGATTTAGACAGCTAATAATAAGTAGCAAAGGATCCATGCTCTTCTGAACTAGGAGAGGTAAAACAGCAAAAACTCAATTCTCTGCCTAGTTCTTTTTTGTCTTCTAGACTACTTTTTAAAAGATGAGCCCTCAATAATTTGGCAAGTTCCTAAGATCCAACAAACAGGTTAAATAAAGGTGACACAGTGAGTAGTCCAGTATTTTGATACTGTAGAATCCCAGGCAACTCACACTCTACCATTCAAGTCTTGGTTCTTCTCAGCACTGTGCTATATGCTTCTGGAGGTAGAAAGGTACATCAGATGCTTCTTCTAACTTTATGCATTATTCAAGCTACTTGAAGAAAAGGCTAAAATGAAATGTCAATGAGACTGAGCATATAAGTTATATCACAGGGAAATGAGTCTCATCATCTTATAGTTGGAACTCAACACACTGAGGAATTAGAGTTCAAAATAAGAAAGTACATAATTAACTGACACCGTGGTGGGTACTTCAGGTAACCAGACTGTTGGAACTCAAAAAGAAAAAAAGATTCCTATAAAATATTATAGACTTACTAATTTTTTAGGAATGTTCTGACCTCTTGTGATACTTCAAGCATAACTATTTTAAAGGAGTTTTTTGTTTTGTTTCTGTTTTTCAATAGAAGAGAACTTTCCCCCACCAAAAGCAATTTAATAACATTCTGAATAGTCATGGTAGTATCACTATTACCTTATTACCTACTCTTGTGATCAGATTTAAGAACAATGCCTTTATTAATGCAAGAACTTCTTCTACAGTCTCTGTGAGAGTTAGTCATTTTGCCTCTGCTTCCTTATCTTCATTGACAATTAGCTGAAAAGGCTGCCTATTTTTATTACTGGACATTTATATTTGTTTAAAAAGGACTACTTATGGTAAGCTAGAAATCTGAAGCTCCCAGTCACTCAGTTGAGGCATATACTTTATAACAACACAGAATGGGTCGACTTTTTTCCATGTGATGTTAGTTAAAATATCTGAACACAGTTTCCTTTTCTTGAAGCTAATTATCCCTGGTGTTAACTAGGCCTCCTATGAGCTGGTTTCTGCACCATTGTAGACTGTCCTACTTCCTGCCCCAAGGAGACACTTTTTTGGACAGTGTCTCTCAATAAAGTTTCAATATTACCATAACTGACATACTTGACACTCTAGATATGATAACAGAATCATGAAATAATGCAATGTTGTTAGACCCTAGAAACATCAAAGTCTAACATGTTTGCCCTATTGATGAAAAGAGTGAGGCGGCAGATACGTGACTTGCTCACAATCGTAAAACTTGTCTGAGGTAGAGCCAGGAAGCCAAGATCCCAGAGCCCCGCTACACAGCAGAGAATCTAGCATTTCCAGCTCTGTAACTTGCTCTCTTTCAATTAATGTAGCCCATTAAAAAAACTATCTCATTAGGAAGACTGTGCTCCACCATTTTACTTCACATGGAATTGGTCCGGAGCTTGTGCCTGCCATCTGGTATGAAAGAACCTAAGATTCTTAGATCTGAGTTGAGAGGAGGCTTCCAAAAGCCTGCCTTGAGAATAGTCACTTCTAAACACACACCTGTGATAATAAAGCACATCTGCCTTCGTAATTTTTAACTGTGAAGCACCCTCTCTTTTTTTTTTTAAATTAATTTATTAATTTATTTATTTTTGGCTGAGTTGGCTCTTTGTTGCTGCATGCGGGCTTTTCTCTAGTTGCTGCGAGCAGGGGCTACTCATTGTTCGGGTGCGTGGGTTTCTCATTGCAGTGGCTCCTCTTGTTGTGGAGCATGGGCTCTTCAGTAGTTGTGGCTTGCGGGCTCTAGGGTGCAGGCTCAGTAGTTGTGGTGCACGGGCTTAGTTGCTCTGTGGCATGTGCGATCTTCCCAGACCGGGGCTCAAACCCATGTCCCCTGCATTGGCAGGTGGATTCTTAACCACTGCGCCACCAGGGAAGCCCCTCTCTTTTTCAGTCAAACAGAGAAGCTACATCCTTGGCCGCTCCGTCACAGTGTCTACATAACAGCAGCTTTTTTGAAGCCATGTTAGTGATGCAGGTTTAACAATGGAAGCCTATCTCACTTCATTTATCCCCTCTTCTGGACAGTTTGTATGAGGCTCATCTTTATTTCCAAGTTTAAGCAGAAGGCATAAATTAATGTTAGCAGAGGCCTGTTTTTTAATTTTAAGTTGATCAGATTAAAATTATGACATGGAATCTAGACTATTCCTTGATGCTCTCAAGCTAGATCAGCATTTTACCTTTGTGTGTGTATGTGTGTGTGTGTGTTGTCATTGTTGAAAATAATGAGGTGCTATATTCATCTTGATAAGTTGTGAACTGCCTCTACCTCCTTCCCATGGTCCATCTCCAGTTCTCTATTAAATTTGCTATCTCTGGCATCTTCGTGTTACATAGAATGCTAGGTGTAGTTTAACATCTGTCACTGTGAAAAATAGTATTTTCAGTGGAGGAGTTATATGGGTCAGCCCATGTATTAGCAAGTGAATTTGTCTCCACAAAATGAATATGTCAAGATGGGGACATTCTTTTTTTTTTTTGAATAGATAAGTCCATATTCTGAAATAAAGATGGTAATAGATTGTACAGCCATACTATTTCCCTCTCCCTACCTCCTGCTCATGGCTTCAAAAGGGTTCAGTAGACTTTCAGAGGTAGCAAACGGGTGAGAGTGGAGGTGATTTTTCCTCCACTTTCATTGGACGTGATTGGATTCCTCTCCACCTCCCTTGTGAGCTCAGCACTCCTGTACACTGAGAGTTGCCACAAGATGTCTTGTATGATGATAGTAACAAGTGAACAGGTGTGTACAGGTCTTTCCTGCTTGGTGGGCTCCTTTCTCTACCTCATACGCACATTTGTTCCAAGCAGGGCCTAACAAAACAACTTATACACCACAAAGTCTTGATAAATATTTCAGTGACTAAAAGTATGAATAATAATAGTTACCATTTATTTAGTATCTATGACAGCCATAAACTATGCCAAGCCCTTAGAGTATGCAGTATTGCAATTAATCTTAACAACAAATTACGCTCATTTTACATAGGAGACACCTAAGCTTAGAAAAGTTAAGTGACTTGCCAGAGATCATGTAGCTACTAAGTGGTAACTGCAACTATAATTTACACATCTGCTATATAAGTGTTTTAAATCTCATTTGAGTTATTTGAAACAATGAAGGAGGTAGAGTTAAACAGGCTAGATCCTAAAAGCTAATCAAGTTAGTCCAGTGGAAACAACAGGATATTCACAGTCCAGTCACTATGAATACATAGAGGGACTAATGTGTCTTGGTTCTAAAAGAAATGACAAAAACAAAGCAAAAACTTATGCTCACTGTACCCTGGTGATCTTATCCATACCTTTCTTTTCTTTTTTTTTTTTTTTATACCTTTCTTTTTTTACTACTACTGAACAACCCAATCCTGAGATCAGCCCTCTCTCCAGAGCTCCCAATCTGTATATCTATCTCCTTGCTGGACAAACGCAGCCTCACACGCAAATTAATCCCGGCATGTCCAAAGTCACCATTTCTTCCCCAATGCAGTTCCTCCTCCTACATTTCCTATCCTAGCAAAGAGTGTCCTCATCTACCCAATTATACCAGCAGACATCTGGGGGTCATCCTTGAGTACTCTTTTTACCTCCACTTCCCATACTCAACCCATCATTCAAGTCTGGTTGATTTAACCTCCTCACCATCTCTCAAAACTATCCCCTCGGGCTCCCCTGGTGGCGCAGTGGTTGAGAGTCCACCTGCCGATGCAGGGGAAACGGGTTCGTGCCCCGGTCTGGGAAGATCCCACATGCTGCGGATTGGCTGGGCCCGTGAGCCATGGCCCCTGAGCCTGCGCGTCCGGAGCCTGTGCTCCGCAACGGGAGAGGCCACAACAGTGAGAGGTCCGCGTACAGCAAAAAAAGAAAAAAAAAAAAAAAAAAAAACTATCCCCTCTTCTCCATTCGCATCTCTTCTGATTTGAGCTCACCCCTTAGTATGACATGCTGGGACGTCTACCAGCTGCGATACTCAAGTTACTTGAAGTTCCCCTGCACACAACAGGTAACTGCATACCTCAATGTCTTTGTTCTTGCTTTCTCCTTTTCTTGAACTGTTTTTCCCCTCTAGTTCACTTACCTTTTCCTAATTTGTTTTTATTTATTTATTTACTTGGTTGAACCAGGTCTTAGTTGCAGCAGGCAGGCTCATTAGCTGTGGCATGCAAACTCTTAGTTGCAGCATGCATGTGGGATCTAGTTCCCTGACCAGGGATCAAACCCAGCCCCTGCATTGGGAGCACGGAGACTTACCCACTGTGCCACCAGGGAAGTCCCACCTTTTCCTAATTCATTAAAACTCAACTCTGGTATTACCTCCTGCAGGAACCCTCCCTCAATCCTAGGGTTGGGGTACATGGCCTTCCCGCTTGCTCTCTTTCCACCCTTGCTGTCTGTCTCATGACATTTGCAGGCTTGTACTTTAATGAGCTGCATTGAAATCAACACTTAGGGTCCTTCTCCCCTACTAAGGCACTTAGAGATAGGTATCATGTATTATTCTTCTTTTTGTCCTAAAAACTTAGCAGAGGCAGTTACTTAACACATAGTGGCTATCCCAAAAGTGTATGTTGAAATGGTTCAGCATTCAAAATGGATAAAATATGATTATTATTCATGGGAGGGATAGATAAGCATTTCTCTGATTAGAAATATTGACGCTTTAATATTTCTGAGCCTTTAAAAATGTTCTTCCCTCTTTCTAGAATGTTTTCCTCCATTATTTTTCCTTTAAAAATTTTAACAATCCTGGGGCTTCCCTGGTGGCACAGTGGTTGAGAGTCCGCCTGCCGATGCAGGGGACACGGGTTCGTGCCCTGGTCTGGGAAGATCCCACATGCCGCGGAGCGGCTGGGCCCGTGAGCCATGGCCGCTGAGCCTGCGTGTCTGTAGCCTGTGTTCCACAAGGGGAGAGGCCACAACAGTGAGAGGCCCGCGTACCGCAAAAAAAAAAAAAAAAAAAATTAACAATCCTGCAAATTGATGTCATGGAAAAAACAAAAGCTAAGATGTCAGAGAGATCTGGATTTAAAACCACAACTTCAAGTCTAATTAGCTACATGATTTCAGTAAAGTTAGCCTCTTTGAGTCTTAATTTTCATGAAGAAAATGAGGTTTAATATAGTAATATTATGAAATTGCTAATGTTATTAACATCTGTGACATTTCTAGCTTGGTAAACTGGCGTGATAGTAAAGATATTAACTGATAGGGAAAGCACTGGGGACAGGAAAGTATGGAGGATGAATGCAGTTAGTGAGGAACATGTGGTAATCCATTGGAGATGTTCCATAGGCCATGGAAAATAGAATCTGGAGCCAAGAGATGGGTTTAGGAATCACTGGTAGCCATATGCAAGATGGAACATGGGAATAAATGAAGTAAATTAGGGAAATACAGAAGTCATGAAGAGATGTTCTACAGTATACCTTGATATTCTTAATCATCCCAGATGTAATTTAATAACTAGTTGTATAATTATACTGTTAGGGAAATTAATCTACCCTACCAGACAGAAAGTTCCATAAGGGTAGGCATTGCATTAGCTTCACTCACTAGTATTTTTCCAGCACTCAGTACAGTAATTATCTATACAAGGAGCTCAGGAAATGCTTACTGAGTTGATGAATGGTTGCATTGCATATAATACTCACCAATGGGCTTTCTAATCATTTGCTTTTGAAATTTGGTGACCTAAATAAATGGTAATGTGAGAATATAAATTCCTAATGAAAATGTCCTGAGGTGGGGGTAAAAATAAAAATCTCACAAGTTCCTGTTGTGGGCCAGACATTGTGCCATCTGCTTCTATACACGATCTCACTTCATTCTCATAATGTGCTATAGTAAAATCATAGCTAAAATAAATGATTTGCTCATGATGTGAAAAATCAGTTTGCTCCATCTCTACAACATCCTTGATTTCTCACTTTCCCTCAGCCTTCCAAATCCAATTTATCTAAATATAAGTCAGCCCTGTCAGCCCTATCTACAAAGCTATCTTAAATCTGTCCTCTTTCTCCATCTTAATTGTCACTACCTTGGTCTAAGCTACCATCATTTCCTGACTGGTCTTGAAATAACATCTGAACTAGTCTCCATGCTTCTACTCTTGCTTTTCTTTTTTTTCTTTAAATTTTTAATTTATTATTTATTTTTTGGCTGCATTGGGTCTTCGTTGCTGCACGTGGGCTTTCTCTAGTTGTGGTGAGCAGGGGCTACTCTTTGTTGTGGTGCACGGTCTTCTCACTGTGGTGGCTTGTCTTGTTGCGGAGCACGGGCTCTAGGTGCACGGGCTTCAGTAGTTGTGGCACGTGGGCTCAGTAGTCATAGCTCGTGGGCTCTAGAGCGCAGGCTCAGTAGTTGTGGCGCATGGGCCCAGTTGCTCCACGGCATGTGGGATCTTCCCAGACCAGGGCTTGAACCCATGTACCCTGCATTGGCAGGTGGATTCTTAACCACTGGCACCACCAGGGAAGCCCTATTCTCTCCTCTTTTCAATCCACATTCCACACACCAGTATTCCTCAATCAAAACAATGTCTTAAAACCATAAATCATATCAAATTTCTTCCTGCTTAAAACTTACACTGGCTTCCCATGTTACCCAAATGCCAATGCATTTCTATTCCTTATGTGTCTCTGCTGATCTGGCCACTGCCTCAATCTCTGACCACATCTCCTTCCTCTTTATATCTTGCTCACTTCCTCACTAGGCTCCAGTCACAATGGTCTCCTTTCTGTTTTGAATATACAAAGCTTTTCCTGCCTCAGGGCCTTTATTTATTTATTTATTTTTGGCTGCATTGCGTCTTCATTGCTGCGCGTGGGCTTTCTCTAGTTGCAGTGAGCAGGGGCTACTCTTCATTGCGGTGCATGGGCTTCTCATTGTGGTGGCTTCTCTTGTTGCAGAGCACGGGCTTCAACAGCTGTGGCTCACGGACTCTAGAGCACAGGCTCAGTAGTTGTGGCGCGCAGGCTTAGCTGCTCTGCGGCATGTGGGATCTTCCTGGACCAGGGCTTGAACCCGTGTCCCCTGCATTGGCAGGTGGATTCTTAACCACTGCGCCACCAGGGAAGCCCCGACTCAGGGCCTTTGAGCTTGCTGTTGCCTCTGATTTTCGTAAGGCTGGTTCCACTGCATCATTCAACTCAAATGTTATTTTGCTCACAGAGGACTTTTCTTACCATCTTATCTGGTGGCGGGCAGTAACACATTAGACTCCTTTGTATTATTTCTTTCATGACATTTATTACTATTTGAAATTGTTTACTTCTTTCTTATGTATTTTCTTTCTCTGCAACTGTAAAATATAATGACAAAGCTCACAGGGGAGAGGAGAGAGACCTTTTAAATTATCTTGATTGACAAGTTATTCGACAAATATAACCATAAAATAAGATTCTTGTCTCAGCTTCTTTCATTCATTCATTTTTACTTTAAAAGATTATTATTTTACTGGGCCTTTTGAATCTCTCTTTTCTTTAGCAAGCAATAGTCAACTAAAGTGACCCCTTGACATATTTAGATTTAATATTTATTGCTTCAGTTCCCCGAGAGACCCCATGAGGCCACAACATAGCACCTTGTGTGTTTGCTAAGGAATGAATTTAGTTACTTTCATGTAGCAGATGGTGAGTAAGCTTTGCTTATAGAGTCATTCTCAGTTATTATATGTTCTTATAGGAAGGCAGTTATTTTATCTCAATTTTATTAAAAAACTGAATAAGAAACCATAGTGGTATTAAAAAATTAGGATATTTAAGGGCTTCCCTGGTGGCGCAGTGGTTGACAATCCACCTGCCGATGCAGGGGACGCGGGTTCGTGCCCCGGTCCGGGAGGATACCACGTGCCGTGGAGCGGCTGGGCACGTGGGCCATGGCCACTGAGCCTGTGCGTCCGGAGCCTGTGCTCCGCAACGGGAGAGGCCACAGCGGTGAGAGGCCCGCGTACCGCAAAAAAAAAAAAAAAAAAATTAGGAAGTTTAAGAGCATCTTAGAATATAGTCTTCATGAATGTCAAGTTGTTTCCCCAAATCTATGTCTCTACACATTAAAGAAAAAGACGACACTCCAACTAAATTGGTCTACCTGGTTAACTACAGTAATGCCATGATTAATAACAAATGTTATGCTTCCAAAAAGCCTACTATTAATCTATAACCATCATAAAGACTGGCCACAGAAAAAGGCAGAAACCATTTTAGACATGAAAGTAGCTGAGTCACTGTGGCTTTTGGTAAAGGAGAGGTTTCTATATTTAAAAACAAAGATATCATAATATTGGTTTTTAAAGTGTCCTGCAAGCTGTGGATAATATATGCTATATAACTGTTGACTTATCTTAGGAAGGAGGAAGAAATTAAACACAAAACAACCAGAAACAGCCCTTAAGCCGAGTGTGGACAGAGAGGAATAAATGAACCCTGGGGCAAGGGATGAAAGAGGAAATATTCCATTCTTTTTGTATATATCATGAGCCCAGAGTTGTGCCTGGTGCTAGGTAGAATACAAAACTAGCACACAAAGGCATCCTAGACTTTATGGTAGAGACAAGACCCGTGAGCAGGACAATTGGGAGGTCCACGTGACATTGTGTAATAATGTGCCTAGTAGGTACAGTTGAGGCCAGAAGGTACATCTGAAGCTAGATTATGATGAAAATGAAATGCTAGAGGATGCACTTACAGCGGACAACAGACAGGTGAAGAATACAGTGAAGACAATTTTTAGAATGACTAATCTGGTAACATAGGTCAAGGGAGTTTAAGAGAGGAAGACATCGAAGGTAGACAAGTCATAAAGCTCTTGCAGTATGCCAAATGTGAGAAAATGAGAGCCTGGACTGGTGTGGTTGTCATGGAAACAGAGCCAAGCTTGAATCTGAGAAGCATTATGAAGGAATAACAGCTCTTCGTTATCTTTGTGTAACTTTCCAAGTATATGTAGCTTATTATGTCCTCCTTTATATAACTCACTGATACAAAACTGCCAGAGATAATATTCTTTACCACGTCAGGGAAAAAGGTCCACCATGGAGAAAACACCCATGATATATGAACAAGGTGGCTCTCTTTTTTTTTTTTTTACATCTTTATTAGAGTATAATTGCTTTACAATGGTGTGTTAGTTTCTGCTTTATAACAAAGTGAATCAGTTATACATATACATATGTTCCCATATTTCTTCCCTCTTGCATCTCCCTCCCTCCCACTCTCCCTATCCCACCCCTCCAGGTGGTCACAAAGCACCGAGCTGATCTCCCTGTGCTATGTGGCTGCTTCCCACTAGCTATTTTACATTTGGTAGTGTATATATGTCAGTGCCACTCTCTCACTTCTTCCCAGCTTACCCTTCCCGCCCCCCATATCCTCAACTCCATTCTTTAGTAGGTCTGTGTCTTTATTCCTGTCTTACCCATAGGTTCTTCATGACATTTTTTTCTTAAATTCCATATATATGTGTTAGCATACTGTATTTGTATTTCTCTTTCAGACTTACTTCACTCTGTATGACAGACTCTAGGTCTATCCACCTCATTACAAATAGCTCAATTTCATTTCTTTTTATGGTTGAGTAATATTCCATTGTATATATGTGCCACATCTTCTTTATTCATTCATCTGTCAATGGACACTTAGGTTGTTTCCATCTCTGGGCTATTGTAAATAGAACTGCAATGAACATTTTGGTACATGACTCTTTTTGAATTATGGTTTTCTCAGGGTATATGCCCAGTAGTGGGATTGCTAGGTCATATGGTAGTTCTATTTGTAGTATTTTAAGGAACCTCCATACTGTTCTCCATAGTGGCTGTACCAATTCACATTCCCACCAACAGTGCAAGAGTGTTCCCTTCTCTCCACACCCTCTCCAGCATTTACTGTTTCTAGATTTTTTGATGATGGCCATTCTGACTGGTGTGAGATGATATCTCATTGTAGTTTTGATTTGCATTTCTCTAATGATTAATGATGTTGAGCATTCTTTCATGTGTTTGTTGGCAGTCTGTATATCTTCTTTGGAAAAATGTCTATTTAGGTCTTCTGCCCACTTTTGGATTGGGTTGTTTGTTTTTTTGTTATTGAGCTGCATGAGCTGCTTATAAATTTTGGAGATTAATCCTTTGTCAGTTGCTTCATTTGCAAATATTTTCTCCCATTCTGAGGGCTGTCTTTTCGTCTTGTGTATGGTTTCCTTTGCTGTGCAAAAGCTTTGAAGTTTCATTACGTCCCATTTGTTTATTTTTGTTTTTATTTCCATTTCTCTAGGAGGTGGGTCAAAAAGGATCTTGCTGTGATTTATGTCATAGAGTGTTCTGCCTATGTTTTCCTCTAAGAGTTTGACAGTTCCTGGCCTTACATTTAGGTTTTTAATCCATTATGAGCTTATTTTTGTGTATGGTGTTAGGGAGTGATCTAATCTCATACTTTTACAAGTATCTGTCCAGTTTTCCCAGCACCACTTATTGAAGAGGCTGTCCTTTCTCCACTGGACATTCCTGCCTCCTTTATCAAAGATAAGGTGACCATATGTGCGTGGGTTTATCTCTGGGCTTTCTATCCTGTTCCATTGATCTATCTTTCTGTTTTTGTGCCAGTACCATACTGTCTTGATTACTGTAGCTTTGTAGTATAGTCTGAAGTCAGGGAGCCTGATTCCTCCAGCTCCGTTTTTCGTTCTCAAGATTGCTTTGGCTATTCGGGGTCTTTTGTGTTTCCATACAAACTGTGAAATTTTTTGTTCTAGTTCTGTGAAAAATGCCAGTGGTAGTATGATAGGGATTGCATTGAATCTGTAGATTGCTTTGGGTAGTAGAGTCATTTTCACCATGTTGATTTTTCCAATCCAAGAACATGGTATCATGGTATATCTCTCCATCTATTTGTATCATCTTTAATTTCTTTCATCAGTGTCTTACAATTTTCTGCATAGAGGTCTTTTGTCTCCTTAGGTAGGTTTATTCATAGATATTTTATTCTTTTTGTTGCAATGGTAAATGGGAGTGTTTTCTTTTTTTTCTTTTTTTTAATAAATTTATTTATTTGTTTATTTTATTTTTGGCTGTGTTGGATCTTCGTTTCTGTGTGAGGGCCTTCTCTAGTTGCGGCAAGCAGGGGCCACTCTTCATCGTGGTGTGCGGGCCTCTCACTGTCGCGCCTCTCTTGTTGCGGGGCACAGGCTCAAGACACACAGGCTCAGTAGTTGCGGCTCATGGGCCTAGTTGCTCCGTGGCATGTGGGATCTTCCCAGACCAGGGCTCGAACCCGTGTCCCCTGCACTGGCAGGCAGATTTTCAACCACTGCGCCACCAGGGAAGCCCGGGAGTGTTTTCTTGATTTCACTTTCAGATTTTTCATCATTAGTGTATAGGAATGCAAGAGATTTCTGTGCATTAATTTTGTATCCTGCTACTTTACCAAATTCATTGATTAGCTCTAGTAGTTTTCTGGTAGCATCTTTAGGATTCTCTGTGTATAGTATCATGTCATCTGCAAACAGTGACAGCTTTACTTCTTCTTTTCCGATTTGGATTCCTTTTATTTCCTTATCTTCTCTGATTGCTGTGGCTAACACTTCCAAAACTATGTTGTATAAGAGTGGTGACAGTGGGCAACCTTGTCTTGTTCCTGATCTTAGTGGAAATGGTTTCAGTTTTTCACCATTGAGGACGATGTTGGCTGTGGGTTTGTCACATTATGGCCTTTATTATGTTGAGGAAAGTTCCCTGTATGCCTACTTTCTGGAGGGTTTTTATCATAAATGGGTGTTGAATTTTGTCGAAAGCTTTCTCTGCATCTATTGAGATGATCATATGGTTTTTCTCCTTCAATTTGTTAATATGGTTTATCACATTGATTGATTTGCGTATATTGAAGAATCCTTGCATTCCTGGAATAAACCCCACTTGATCATGGTGAATGATCCTTTTAATGTGCTGTTGGATTCTGTTTGCTAGTATTTTGTTGAGGATTTTTGCATCTATGTTCATCAGTGATATTGGCCTGTAGTTTTCTTTCTTTGTGACATCCTTGTCTGGTTTTGGTATCAAGGTGATGGTGGCCTCATAGAATGAGTTTGGGAGTGTTCCTCCCTCTGCTATATTTTGGAAGAGTTTGAGAAAGATAGGTGTTAGCTCTTCTCTACATGTTTGATGGAATTCGCCTGTGAAGCCATCTGGTCCTGGGCTTTTGTTTGTTGGAAGATTTTTAATCACAGTTTCAATTACAGTGCTTGTGATTGGTCTGTTCATATTTTCTATTTCTTCCTGATTCAGTCTTGGCAGGTTGTGCATTTCTAAGAATTTGTCCATTTCTTCCAGGTTGTCCACTTTATTGGCATAGAGCTGCTTGTAGTAATCTCTCGTGATTTTTTGTATTTCTGCAGTGTCAGTTGTTATTTCTCCTTTTTCATTTCTAATTCTATTGATTTGAGTCTTCTCCCTTTTTTTCTTGATGAGTCTGGCTAATGGTTTATCAATTTTGTTTATCTTGTCAAAGAACCAGCTTTTAGTTTTATTGATCTTTGCTATTGTTTCCTTCATTTCTTTTTCAATTATTTCTGATCTGATTTTTATGATTTCTTTCCTTCTGCTAACTTTGTGTTTTTTTTGTTCTTCTTTCTGTAATTGCTTTAGGTGCAAGGTTAGGTTGTTTCTTTGAGATGTTTCCTGTTTCTTAAGGTAGGATTGTATTGCTATAAACTTCCCTCTTAGAACTGCTCTTGCTGCATCCCATAGGTTTTGGGTCGTTGTGTTTCCATTGTCATTTGTTTCTAGGTATTTTTTGATTTCCTCTTTGATTTCTTCAGTGATCACTTCGTTATTAAGTAGTGTATTGTTTAGCCTCCATGTGTTTGTGTTTTTTACAGATCTTTTCCTGTAATTGATATCTAGTCTCACAGCGTTGTGGTCGGAAAAGATACTGATATGATTTCAAATTTCTTAAATTTACCAAGGCTTGATTTGTGACCCAGGATATGATCTATCCTGGAGAATGTTCCATAAGCACTTGAGAAAAATGCGTATTCTGTTGTTTTTGGATGGAATGTCCTACAAATATCAATTAAGTCCATCTTGTTTAATGTATCATTTAAAGCTTGTGTTTCCTTATTTATTTTCATTTTGGATGATCTGTCCATTGGTGAAAGTGGGGTGTTAAAGTCCCCTACTATGAATGTGTTACTGTCGATTTCCCCTTTTATGGCTGTTAGTATTTGCCTTATGTACTGAGGTGCTCCTATGTTGGGTGCATAAATATTTACAATTGTTATATCTTCTTCTTGGATCGATCCCTTGATCATTATGTAGCGTCCTTCTTTGTCTCTTCTAATAGTCTTTATTTTAAAGTCTATTTTGTCTGATATGAGAATTGCTACTCCAGCTTTCTTTTGGTTTCCATTTGCATGGAATATCTTTTTCCATCCCCCCACTTTCAGTCTGTATGTGTCTCTAGGTCTGAAGTGGGTCTCTTGTAGACAGCATATATATGGGTCTTGTTTTTGTATCCATTCAGCCAATCTGTGTCTTTTGGTGGGAGCATTTAGTCCATTTACATTTAAGGTAATTATCGATATATATGTTCCTATTCCCATTTTCTTAATTGTTTTGGGTTCGTTATTGTAGGTCTTTTCCTTCTCTTGTGTTTCTTGCCTAGAGAAGTTCCTTTAACATTTGTTGTAAAGCTGGTTTGGTGGTGCTGAACTCTCTCAGCTTTTGCTTGTCTGTAAAGGTTTTAGTTTCTCCATCAAATCTGAATGAGATCCTTGCTGGGTAGAGTAATCTTGGTTGCAGGTTTTTCTCCTTCATCACTTTCAATATGTCCTGCCAGTCCCTTCTGGCTTGCAGAGTTTCTGCTGAAAGATCAGCTGTTAACCTTATGGGGATTCCCTTGTGTGTTATTTGTTGTTTTTCCCTTGCTGCTTTTAATATGGTTTCTTTGTATTTAATTTTTGTCAGTTTGATTAATATGTGTCTTGGCTTATTTCTCCTTGGATTTATCCTGTATGGGACTCTCTGTGCTTCCTGGACTTGATTAATTATTTCCTTTCCCATATTAGGGAAGTTTTCAACTATAATCTCTTCAAATATTTTCTCAGTCCCTTTCTTTTTCTCTTCTTCTTCTGGAACCCCTATAATTTGAATGTTGGTGCGTTTAATGTTGTCCCAGAGGTCTCTGAGACTGTCCTCAGTTCTTTTCATTCTTTTTTCTTTATTCTGCTCTGCAGTAGTTATTTCCACTATTTTATCTTCCAGGTCACTTATCCGTTCTTCTGCCTCAGTTATTCTGCTATTGATCCCATCTAGAGTATTTTTAGTTTCATTTATTGTGTTGTTCATCGTTGTTTGTTTCATCTTTAGTTCTTCTAGGTCTTGTTAAATGTTTCTTGCATTTTGTCTATTCTATTTCCAAGATTTTGGATCATGTTTACTATCATTATTCTGAATTCTTTTTCAGGTAGACTGCCTATTTACTCTTCATTTGTTAGGTCTGGTGGGTTTTTATCTTGCTCCTTCATCTGCTGTGTGTTTTTCTGTCTTCTGATTTTGCTTATCTTACTGTGTTTGGGGTCTCCTTTTCGCAGGCTGCAGGTTCATAGTTCCCGTTGTTTTTGGTGTCTGTCCCCAGTGGCTAAGGTTGGTTCAGCGGGTTGTGTAGGCTTCCTGGTGGAGGGGACTAGTACCTGTGTTCTGGTGGATGAGGCTGGACCTTGTCTTTCTGGTGGGCAGGTCCACACCTGGTGGTGTGTTTTGGGGTGTCTGTGGACTTACTATGATTTTAGGCAGCCTCTCTGCTAATGGGTGGGGTTGTGTTCCCGTCTTGTTAGTTGTTTGGCATAGGGTGTCCAGCAGTGTAGCTTGCTGGTTGTTGAGTGAAGCTGGGTGTTGGTGTTGAGTTGGAGATCTCTGGGAGATTTTTGCCATTTGATATTATGTGGAGCTGGGAGGTCTCTTGTGAACCAGTGTCCTGAAGGTGGCTCTCTTAAAGTTGACTTTGAGGTACAAACTTTGGTTAAAAGTTCAATTGGTTTGGTCACTTTCTGTCAAAGTCTAATTACTAATGGAGTTCAAACCATAATATATTAAGCTGAACTGAGCAGAAGCTGATTCAGTAGCACTCTTCAGTTGTCTAGGGACACCCTGATTATCACCGAATGAGCAGTAAGTGAGAATGTAAGGTCTAGTAAGCTGCCTTCTCTAAAAAGAAACACTTCATATGCAGCTCCTTTTCTTAAAATTGAAGAAAGAACATGACAGGGAAGTTTTTGAGAGGACAAGAAGGAGAGAGAGAGAAAATGGAGAACAGCAATGACTCTTAGTATCTTGGCAAGTCTCCCTGACGGCACCTGGAAAATGCTGCTGAGTTTGCCGCTCCCTTTCTATCCTCACTGTTACAGCCTTGGGTAAAGAAGCCTTCATTATTTCTCCCCTTAACAGTCTTCTAACTAGTCTCCATATTTATTACCAGTCTCTTCACATTTCAGTCTCTTTCTCTCACTGTCTTCAAAATTATCTTCCTAAAATATCCTATCTGACCCTGTAACTGTTTAAGGGTACCCTCTGGCCCACAGGTTCAATGGCTAGTACTCAACTCTAACCATAAGACACCTTTCAGACAATCTAGACCTATCCTACCTTTCCAATTACATCTGTTAGCTTGACCCTTCATGCCCAATGTTCTCATGGAGGTTCTTCCCAAAAGTGTTGTATTTTATGACAATAAAATATTGTATTTTATTCTGTTCCTTACATATGCTGTTCTCTTTACCTGAAATATCACTCCTTGTCTTTTCTTGCTAATCTTTCAAGACTCAAATGTCATTTTCTCTTTCAAGTAATCCTTGTCATTACCTCCTTCCTCCATCTTTTCATCCTGTCCCATTTGTTCATGACTGTATTTGTACACCTGTCTGTCTCCCCTACTTCTCTTTGAACCCCTCAAGATTAACTACAACATACTCAGCATTGCATCTCCACTACCCAACAGCTCCTAGTCAGGTGGTCACAGATCATTCAAATAAATGCTGAGTAAATGAATGAATGACTGAATTTCAAATGAAGAAGTGAGTTATGAATAGATTAAAATATGAGCTTAATTTTTAAAAAGATATGTATTAAACTAGAGAACGGTAAGTATGTATCTCTTATTTAATGTCTAAATTTGTAAGAAGAAAGGTCAAAATGAAAGCAAGTGCAATGTTTATGGATTTCAAAAGAAGAGAGGGAAAATACTGACATAAGAAAATAGTGTAAATGCCATAAGAAAATAAATAAAACTCAATGTTATTTAGCAATTTGCTCACTCTCATTTGATAATTCCTTCAGAAACAAATAAATTTGATTTGGGGAGGGTAGGGGCTCAGTCATCAGACTGGCTAGCTCTCTGGAGGTGGATCAATGGACAGATCTACGTACTTTGCAGAAGGGACACAAATGGAAGTCCAGAAGTTACTGTTTTAGTTTGAATTTTGATGCATAAAATATATTGAGAAGGGAATATTAAATAAAACAAGATGTTCCATTTCACATGGAAACAAAGTATAAGTGTTGATGGAAGTAGTGACTTATTTGGCTATAGGTAATAAGTATGCAAAATCAAATCATTAACGGTTCTCAAACAACAGTTTCTAAGCAATGCCAACATGCGCCCAAACTAATATTAATATAAAATACATCTTTAAAAAAACATCTGATTGACAAGTTAATGTGCCAAGAAGGCAGATGTTCAGAATCTAGTAATAACAGGATTGAAATCAAACTCAAGAAAATGACACAGAAATCACTGTGGTAAATGGAAGACACTTCCATATGTCTCCCCTACAAGCTATTACATTTAGAGAAGATAAAAACTACAAGCAGGGGCTTCCCTGGTTGTGCAATGGTTAAGAATCTGCCTGCCAATGCAGGGGACATGTGTTCGAGCCCTGGTCTGGGAAGATCCCACATGCCGTGGAGCAACTAAGCCCGTGAGCCACAACTACTGAGCCTGTGCTCTAGAGCCCGTGCTCCGCAACAAGAGAAGCCAACTCAATGAGAAGCCCATGCACCGCAATGAAGAGTAGCCCCTGCTTGCCACAACTAGAGAAAGCCCATGCACAGCAACGAAGACCCAACGCAGCCAAAAATAAATAAGTAAATAAATTTATTTTTAAAAAAAACTACAAGTAAATGGGTAAGATATTTGAAATGGAACCAGCCAGGCTAGATAAACAATGTAACCAAAGAATTAAGTTCCAATTTCTATCTGTTTCACATTTGCATATAGTTTTTTTTCTTTCCCACCAGTGACACCCAAGGTTATAATGATCTGATAATGGGATACCACAACATTTAAATCAAAATTGAAAAATCTAGCCAACCTTCAAGAACTGAAAATCTAATGCGTAAGCATTCCACTGTATGTAAGACAATGGGCCCTAAGAGCAGGTGTAACCACTCTAAGGCTTGTGGTCTGCCCATAACCCTGGAGAAGCAATGCAGGTTGTAGACCTGACAGAGTGAGTACTTGAATACATGCACTCAAAAGCTCCTGCAGGGCCTGAATGGTCCTGTTCTTAAAAGAGGTCTTACTCCTTTAGGTGTCCAAATACCACTGTCAATTCTGCTATCTTTGCTCTGAAATGAGAACACATTTCTTTTCCAACAAGAATGCATCATCTGTAAGTGTGCTCAGCAAGAACTTTTTTGATTTCTTCTCTTTACCTTAAAAAATTGCCTAAACATAGCATAAAATACCAAGTCATGATAATCACAATTATACATATAATCCCTTTACTAAAATTGCTTATTTTATTAAAGTGGTAGTTGAATGAAAAACTAAACAATAAGAGAGTAACATTTAATTCTCTATTTTAACATCACTCATCTGGAAATATTTTATTTTGAATACTGCAGTATATTCCATCCAATGAGAAAAAAAAAGAACTTTCCAAGAGCCTGCTTAAATGTCACCAAAACCAAAATTGGTCCTATTTGAAGCACACCAACTTCCGTCATTTTATAATTAAGGAGAAGGCACTTATTTATTTAAAAAATTTCTTTGGCTGTGCAGTGCGGCCTGCAGGATTTTAGGTCCCCCGATCAGGGATTGAACCTGGGCCACCACAGTGAAAGTGCCAAGTCCTAACCACTGGACCACCAGGGAATCCCCAAGGAGGAGGCATTTATAATTTAATAATTAAGAATAAATTGACATACTGAGCTTCTTCCAAGGCTCATCCTTTAAAATGGAGCTGGATTACCCACGCAAGGCTTGCAGAATATGTAAAAGTCTAGTAGCAGATCCGCACCCACTCTACTACCCATTCCCTCATCCTCTCCTCCCACCTCTGGGCTCCCTATCTCTGGGCTGCCCTCCTTTACACTTATTTTGATTTGCATCCAGGTAGGTCTGTCTATTCTGGGCTTTGTACTCAGGTTCCTAAAACTCTCCTCAGGCCAGCCTTACCTGATGGCCCAGGCTTGTTTCAGTTACTTCCTTCAGTTCATCTGCTCAACTCTCCACTTTTACAGTGTAATAATACCACCTCTGGGTAGATGATACCCCCACTACCAGTCCCACACCTGCTGGGATCAGTCTCTCCCACTTCCTACCACAACACGGAAGCAATCTCAGACTGGTGATTTCAAGGTGATGTCAAAAAAGAAAAGAAACCTGAGAAAGGTAAATACAATAAATTAACAAAGAGCACTAAAGTGAAAGGAGAATAGATCAAGAGTAGTCAAATCTATAGTTATTCAAATAAAAGAGAAAAATACCAAAGATGCAAAGGTATGTACTGACCTCTCAATTATCAAGAGAATGGTGGCACTAATTTCAAACTAAGGATTAACATAGATTCAAATGTGTATTGTAATTCTATTTGAATAGCTCATATAGTAGGAAAAACCTTGTTTAATGATTGAAGTCATTCAGTGAAGAACTAACTCAGAAAGAGCTAGGAATGCAATTAGATTTCTTATCTGATATTCTCTCATAGCTTCATTCCAATCTAACATACCCACAAAAAGTGTAACCTTGCCCATGATGCAAAGTGCCACCTACACAGAGATGCAGAGCTGACCCGGGGGAGAGTAACAAATGAACAAGCTAGTTTCCAAGAGCTTCCCTCAAATTCTTTAAACAGCATTTAAGTAAAGTAAAGCAGGTATTCAAAAGCACTTACTCTACAAGAATTAAATCACAAGCCACTGCAGCTGCTGACCTTCGACACACCCTGAAAGGAGTTCAGGGTGGAGGTCAGGAATGAGGCACTCTGTGCTCTGGGGAAAACTGATGGAACAGGCCTTCAGATAGTTGGATGTTTTCAGGATAAGATTTTATGAGCCCAATTTCTTGCATCTTCTCATATCTACAAAAGCACTAGAATCATTAATGGAGACATCTGCTTCTCATGACTAGAAGCAGCCTTCATGTGAGTAGCAGCAGTCTTCTGCCAAAATGTGTGTTTGACTGCACGTATCCCCCTTCACCAAAATCACATATATACTGACCTGCCCCTTTACCACTTCGGAGCAGTTCCTCAGAGCTCTCTGAATGGCTGCATCCCGGGCTAGAGTCCTCATTTTGCCCAAAAATAAAACTTAACTCACAACTCTCATGTTGTGCTTTTTTTTTTTTTTTTTTCAGCCAACATAAATAAGCTATAACACAACAGTATTTCCTGGGAGTTATCTCTGTTTAGGATGATAATGTAAAAATGGAGTAAGGTCAGTGATAATCAGAGGTTAGATGTGAGCTGGACCTGAAAAACATGTAGATTCAGAAAGTCTGAAAGGCTATTCCCAGACAAAAAGCAGACAAACCCAAGGTGTATGAGGCTAATCTGAGTCTACTTCTAGTTTAGCCAGAGTAGAGATAGGTGATGAGATTAGAACCACCCATGTGAATAGAGTGTAGGAATAGACTAAGGTATCTGAACTCCATTTCCAAACTTTAAGAATCAGTGAAGTCCTATTAAATATAGGAAAAGAGGGATGGAAACAGTGTCTCAGCCTGTACTTGACACCAATAGCATTAACTGAGGGAAATTTTAATCAGTGCATAATTATTTAAATTAAAAATATTTAATTTGGGAAACATGAGACTTTTGTATTCAAAAGAAGGAGTTTTCAGCATATATAAACTATGTGAAAAGATCTGTATTTACTGGAAAAACAGTTAACAAATATTAGTCAAAAGAAGCAATGGTTAGTGTGGTTTCCTTCTCTCCAATATAACACTTGAAAACAAAGCATAGATCTTTAGGGAAAAAACAAATCTACCTCAAATATTGCTTTTGATGAGGTGCAATCTACTTAAATACAACAACTGCAAAAGGGATGAGGTTAATCCTTTGGTCCTTTGCTACTCTGTGCATCAATCCTGTAATTAGGGATGCTTGCTGAACATGCAGAAATGCACTTGCCACTCTGGGGAATAAATAGTAAGCTTCATACTGTTTCTAAGAAATAAATAGACTACCTGGAGAATGCAGAACAAATACGTATGAAATATCTAAATAAAACCAAAGAGCGAATGATACATTTTGTAACTGCAGCAGATGCTCATTTCAGGCAGAAAGAGTCAGGAACCATTCTTTAAAGGAGGTAGGATTTAAGCTAGAACATAGGGGCTAGAAGGGCACTGTATAAAAAGAGAAAAGGGGACATGATGTGTAAAATGAAGGTGGTTTCAGGATACAGTGCTAGAGTTTAGCTCAAAGACTTTCAATGATAGAATGAAAAGATGAATATAGCATAAGAATCAAGGACATGATAACAGATGTGCAGATCATTATCTATGTAAATAGCGCCCCTGAAGTTGTGTGTATATAAGCTGCCTTACCCACATATGAATAATGATAATAATAATGAAAAAGAAATATCAAAGGCCTCTGAAAACTTTATACAGGGTGGCTAAAGATATAAAATTGGAACTTGAGCTAGGACAAAATTTAGGAATTATTTTCTTTGGAAAGTGAATTTATGCAATGCACAAATGCAGAAGGCCCAAAGATATATCTATTGCTAAAGGCTCAGGAAGAAGAGGAACCCACCAAAGGGGTGAGCAGAGAAGTAAGGGTTCTGAACAGTAGAGAATTGGTACCATCTCTGCAGAATGTTTTTTCCCCCCCAATGAGTTTAACTAGAGAGTTATGACTAAGTGGGAAGTAAACCACGAAAACTTCTGTTCATATACTCAATCAGCTGTTTTTCTGAGCAGCTTCTATGTCTTAAGACACAAGATTAACATACCATTTTGTTCAGCTGTTGGAATTTAGTACCCATGTGTCCATGCTTCAATTTCTCCAGTTATTAAAAAAAAAGTTGAAAAATTAAACATATTGTGCAAAGAATACCCTTTAATAGATACAGGGCTATTCAGGTGATCACTTTCTTCTTGAGCGACCTTTGGTAGTTTGTATTTTTTGAGGGATTTGTCCAAGTTCTCAAATTTATTGTCATAAAGTTGTTCACAATATTCTTTTATTAATGTTTGTAGAATCTGTTAGTGATGTCATCTTTCTCATTTCTGTTATTGGTAACTGTGTTTTCTCTATTTTTTTTCCTGGTCAGTCTGCTTAGAAGTCTTATTAGGTACATAAACGTTTATCATCTTGACATGTGCTCTCTATTTGTTTGATCTACTCGTTTCCCCTTTTCCTTTTTTTCCTGCTTCTTTTAAACATTTTTTACGGTTTTATTTTATTTTCTTTGTTGGCTTTCTAGCTATAACTCTTTGTTTTGTTATTTTAGTAGTTGTTTTTGAGTTCCTTTAACTTATCACCATCTACCTTCAAGTGATATTATACACTTCACATACAGTATAAGCGCCGTACAATGGTCATACTACCACTTCTTCCCTCCTGGCTTTTATTCTATTTCAGGTATCCCCGGCTTTTTCAAAGTTCACTTATGCCACTTCACTTTTACTAAAGACCCACATTAGCACCTGCTTTCGCTAACTAAAGAAATCCAAAGAGGACCTTCACTTTTACAAAAGTGAAGCAAGCCGAGCTGTTATGGAGGCAGCACACACTCAGAGCAGGGAGAGTGGCACTGGCAAGCTCCTCCCTTGGGAACTATACTCAGCATCTCAGCATCAAGCTACCATAGCTTTGAACTGTGTCTGTGAGCATCTGTGCTTCATCTCGATTACCCCACAATGCAGTGTTATTATTTTTGTTTAAACAGTGAATTATATTTTTGAGACAATTAATAAGAAAAAAGTTTTAGATATTCACCTTTCAGTCACAGGATTTCCTTTAACATTTTTAATAACTCATATCTGCTATTATGAATTCTTTCAGGTTTTGTGTGTCTGTAAAAGTATTTTGCCTCAGTTTTTAAGAAATACATTTTCCTTTTTTTTGGTTACGTACTTCATTATTTATTTATTTATTTTTTTGCAGTACGCGGGCCTCTCACTGCTGTGGCCTCTCCCGTTGCGGAGCACAGGCTCCGGACACGCAGGCTCAGTGGCCATGGCTCACAGGCCCAGCTGCTCCATGGCATGTGGGATCTTCCCGGACCGGGGCATGAACCCGTGTCCCCTGCATCAGCAGGCGGACTCTCAACCACTGCGCCACCAGGGAAGCCCTGGTTATATACTTTAAAGATGTTGTTCCTATGTCTTATTGCTTGCATTGTTCCTAAAGAGAAACCTGCTTAACGCTGATCTTTCGTTAGATATTGTGTCTCTTTTCTTAGGCAATTTAAAGATTTATCACTGGTTTTGAGCAATTTGATTATGACATGCCTTGGTGCAGTCTTCTTCATGTTCCTTTTGCTTGGAATTTTACTGAACTCAGATCTGTGGGTTTATAGTTTTCATCAAATTTGGAAAAACATCAGCCACTATTTCTTCAAATGTTCTTCTGCCCCTTCCCCCTTGCTTCTTCTTCAAGAACCCCAATTACATATCCAGGAGGCTTTTTCAAGTGTCTCACAACTCCTTATTCCTTTCTTTCTTTTTAAAAATTCCTTCTTTAAATTTTGCATACTTTCAATTGCTATGTCTTCAAGTCCATTAATCTTTTCTTCTATAATGTCACATCTGCCATTAATCCCATTTAATATATTTATTAGTTCTATTAAATATAGTAATTTTTATATCTTGAAATTCAATTTGTGTCTTTTAAAAATATTTTCCATTTTTTCCTTAACTTTTTGAACATATGAAATAAAGTTATAATTAGTGTGTTAATGTTACTGCTAATTATAACATGTGGACTTATTTTGATCAGCTGGTTTTTCTCTTCACTGTGGATCAAAATCTGCTTTGACCACATAGATGAAGATGATTCTAAGAGGTTATAAAGTAATGTTTCATAACCAGGGGTGATTTTGCCCCCTGGGGGACTTTCTGTCTTCACTGGTGAAGTACTACTGGCATCTATCAGATAGAGGTCAGGAATACTGCTGAACATCCTATACTGCATAAAACAGCCACTCATAACAAAGAATTAGCTGGCCCAAAGTGTCAGTAGTACTGAGTTTGAGAAACCCTGCTGTAGAAAAATAGGATGAAAGGAACTCAGGTCCCTGAATGATCTGGAGCTGAGCTACATGCAGGCCTGTACCACCGGCCTATTTCTACAGTCTGTCACATTAAAAACAAAAACAAAAACCTTCTTTCTTATTTAAGGCACTGTATTTTGGGTTAGTACAGCAGTTTAGCCTATACTCTGATACAGAAATTGGTACCCGGGAGTGAGGTGCTGCCAAAATTAAAACTTAAAACTTAGGTTCTCTGGCTTTGTGTCTGAGTGAAAGACAAGGCAAGAGAAAATATACTGCAAATGGTAAACTGGTGATCCTTTTTATGCCATGTCACAATATTGGTAGAACTGTTGGCCTGTGATAACTTAAAAGGTACACTATTATGTGTCTATGATACTTGTCACTCTAGAGAAAGTGGTTGGAAAGTGGTCTATAAACTAAACTGCTCGAGTACAGTGATCTGAGGCCTCAGAGCTGGAAAATCTAACTTGTCCCCCCACTAGAAGGATAAACAGGCTCTATATTTTTCCATAAGTATCTCTCATTACGGCTTCTCAGCCAAAATATAGAGACAGCCAAGAGACGAAGATCAAATTAAGGGTGTTGCCTTCCCACCCAAACTTGTGGTTTTAGCTGGCCTTAGTGAAACCACTATTAAAATGGGAGAAGAAGAGAATGGGCCACTAAAAACAAACAGACAAACAAATAAGACAAGAAGACTTAAGAACTATGTCTAGAGGAAAGCTTTGGATCTGTTTATTCATAATGAACTGACTGCAACCAAAAAACCAAAAGTCTACAAAAATATTGAGGGAATTAATTTCTAAAAGAAATCAAAAGGCTGGCCTAAAAAAACCCAGCCTATTTATTTGATCACTAAAACAACTCTCAGGCTTCCAAATCTCCACAAATAGGAGGCAACCTCTGAAAACTGTACAGCTTCCAAGGAGACTGTACTCTCAGACAGGAACTTAGATGTCGCCACAGGGGACAATGGATAATGGCACAGCTGTTAGAAATTAGAACCAGTGGGCAGCCAGATGGGCTAACCAGGAAAGCTTCTCTACTGCTAAACCATGGAATCTTGTACATTTCTATGGCCCACTGATTATGGTGTGTTTCCCATTCTTCCCTTTTCAAAATGAGAGTTTTTATTACAGTTATACTTTTTCCTATCACTTCTGTACACTGGATGTGAGATGAGCAGATACCTTGTCACTGGACTGTGAGGAGTCATCCCAGACCTGATATACAGGACTGTGAATTATCCAGAGAGCCTTGACTTTGAGCAGATGAAGTAACTGAATGGGGCCTTTGAATGTCTCCCTTGGGAGGGAGGGAGTATTTACGCGTGGAAATAAAGGTGACTATAGATATTGAATGGCCAGAGGGACAGGTAAACTACGACTGATTATAAATTGTTCTCTAAAAAATTTCCCCCTTCTTCCATAGACATAATTGTTTTAACAGGGCACATGGCTGCTGAGCTACAGACTGTATTTCTTAGCTCCCTTGCAGCTAAGTGTGGCATGGACAAACATTTTGTCGTTGGAATATGAGCAAAAGTAATATATTCTAATTCCTCACTATTTGCTTAAAATAAAATTGTTTGCCTTCCATTTTTGCTTAAAATTTCCCCCTCTCTCTGAAATGGAACTTAGATATGGTATTGACTTAGTTTTAACCATGTACATGAAGACAACATCCTAGGCAACAGCAGAGCAAAAACGTATATGGAACCTAAGTCATCTCATGGGCTGGGCTGCCTGCCTTTCTGGGCCAGTCGTCTTCTTTCTGGACTGGTATGTATGTGTAAAGAAAAATAAACTATCTTATTTTAACCACCATATTTTTCATGGTTTCCCGTTCATGTGCTCTTTCTCTTTTTAAACAGCAGCTTAGCCTATACCCTAATTAATCAAAGTTACATATGCCACAAATAAAAGATTCTGTTATAAATTCATCTGGTTATGCCAAACCCAAATTTCCCTAGTCAAAGGAAAACAGCAAAGGAGAAAAAAGAGCAAGCCTATGGAGTGTTTGGTTATTGTATTTCTGGTAAAAGGGGTATATTTTAACCTTTTCTCAACGTGCATAAACCAAGTATCAAATAAATTTTAATATGCTTCAGTTGAATTTCCTCTGACTGGTTATCCTATTGTGATAATATCTATCGATTGCCACAGTGAGTCATCAACTCTGTCAGCACTTTAATGAACAAAATTAGTCTATTCCATGCTGAAAAGCAATACCAGCAACTCTTGCAGATAAAAAGGGTCATAAAAACTTATTGAGCAGTGACATCCTCTGACAAAGGCTCTTGATAACATCTCCCTATGATCAGCTCGCACACAATGATTGGTCAGAGTGAAATGAAGTTTGAGTACGGCATTAAACAGAATTCAGGGATGACTTCATACATCTTAAAGGCTATGAAAGAAGAAATGGATAGGCTGAACCCAGGAATCAGATATTATTCTAGTTAGTTAAGAGCAGAGAATATTTTAATTTCATGATCATTCTTGATAGTGAGTTGGTTTTCATTAACCTAAATTCAATTATTTGTTGACATAACAATGGCTCCTAGTTGCTCTGGCTCTGTTTCTGTCCTATTCGACCAGTGACATTTTAAAATTGGGATGACTATCTTTAAACACGCAGCTGAAGGAGTTCAAAACACACTACCCCAAAATATGGCACCTTGGAACACTGAATATTTTAAGCTGAAGGAGTTTGAGAAAATTGTCTTTCCCTACCCTTCCCCCTGAAGCAGGTCATAACACCCTCATGTGAGAGGTGACCTTCCTACACCTGGAGGAAGAACCATCCTTCTCTCCCAGAGAGAAGGATGCTGAAAAGAATTCAAACAAACAGGTCTTGCAAAGTTTTTCTCAGTTTATCATATTTCTCCACGACTGTCCACTCTTCATCAAACCTAGCATGAAAACATTCAAGTTTAGCCAGTTCTTCAGGTCTTCACTTTCTTTTGAAGGCTCCTATGCCATGTAAAACATATTAAATAAATTTGTAAGCTTTTCTTTTGTTAATCTGTCTTTGTCAATTCAATATTCAGATCCAGCCATGGACCCTAAGAGGGTCGAGGAAAACTTCTCCCTCCCCTACACAGTCTTCAAACAACTTGGATAGAAAACTTCTTGATTCATAGTACAACGTCAACATGGATTTGTGAAATGGAAGCAGATTTCACTACAATTTAAGAGTCTCCTGCTATACAATGTGAAAAAGCATGGAATTTTGGGTGAGAGTTACTGGGATTGCGCATCAAATGAGAGTAATAATCTCTTCTTCACAGGGTAACTGTAAAGTGTAACACACACACACACACACACACACACACATCTTCAGTTTAGTGGTTAAGAACATTGGTTCTATAGTAAGACAGGCCCAATTCTGAGGCCAGTGTGTCATTTACCTAAAGGAATGACTTTAGCCAAGTTATTCAACTTCTCAAAGCCTTTGTTTCCTCATCTGTAAATGAGGATATTGACTCATAACAATCTTTATAAGATTAAAGTGAAAGGTCATACATTATGGTAAGTGAAATAAGCCAGTTACAAAAGGACATATACTGTATAATTCTACTTATATGGGGTACCTAAAGTAGCCAAATTCATAGAGGCACAAAGTAGAATGGTGGCTGCCAGGTGCTGGGGGTGGGGGAAAGAGGGAGTAATTATTTAATGCGCTCAGAGTTACAACTTGGGAAGATGAAAAAGCTCTGGAGATGGATGGTAATGACAATTGGACAACAATGTGAATATATTAATGTCACTGAATTATATGTTTAGAAACAGTAAAAATAGCCAATTTTGTGTTATGTATATTTTACTACAATTTTTTTAAAAAAGAAAAAACTAAAGGTCATGAAGATTAGTTTAAAAGTACAGCATCAGGCACATTTTAAGTGCTTTACAAATGAGTGTGTTATAATTAATTTTATTTATTATTTTTAAAATGCATTTGAGTTCATCACAAATGATAAATGCTGCACGATTACAGAATTATTGATGATAGTCGTTACATTTTTTTATATGGATCCAACATATTCCTTGGGTGTCTGGAAACACCTGGTAAGAATAATGGTAATACAGAGGAGCGTGCACTAAACACAAACTCTCACATACACACATGCACACAACGAAATTTTACTAGTTTAGAACAAATGAGTTGTTCACATTCAAGAATGTTGCTAAAAGGGGCTTTTAAGTGAGACTATAAGCAATTTGCTGGTATTCTTTTTTTTTTTTTTGCGGTACACGGGCCTCTCACTGTTGTGGCCTCTCCCGTTGCGGAGCACAGGCTCCGGATGCGCAGGCTCAGCGGCCATGGCTCACGGGCCCAGCCGCTCCGCAGCATGTGGGATCTTCCCAGACCGGGGCACGAACCCGTGTCCCCTGCATCGGCAGGCGGACTCCCAACCACTGCGCCACCAGGGAAGCCCTGGTATTCATTTTTAATTATAACAGATTGATTATTCTTTTGCATCTAATTTTATTATATTGCTCTGAAAACTGTTTTTGTAAGAGAGACAAAGATAAACTTCAGCCAAGAAGTTAAACAACAAATGTGATGATTATAAGATAATTCTTATCTATTCAATAAAGGACTGAGATGGTTGTGTATAGCATATATATTGTGTGTATGTGTATATACATATATATGGGTATATACACATACATTTATACACATTCACACGTATACATACATATAACAAAGATTGGCAGTCAGCAAGACAGAAATTTAGAGCCTTAGAAACCATATTTTCTTATCCCCTTATTTGTAAATAAGGAAATTATGTGTTAGAAAGGTGAGATGATTTGATTAAGACCCCACATTAAATTGGTGGCAGAAATGTGATCAAAGCCCTTCAGAACCTCATCTCATGTATCACCTCCAAATGCACCACAGCAAAGGACTTGTCTCAGCCGTTCCTCTGCATGCCTCTTTTGCATGCTGTTCACGCTGCCTAAAATGCTCTCCTCAAAGTTCAGTCATCTTTGAAAAATCTTTCCTGGTTCCCCCAGAACGAATATGGTTGTCCTGCCTTCAGGCTCCTGAAGCTCCCTTTTAAAACCCCAGGGCAATCATGCTGGATTATAAGTGTCTACGTGTCTGCCTTCTCCATTACACTCAGGACAACTTGAGGACACACACTGGCATCTCTGGATGCTCCCACACCTGACCCTGGACCTGTCAATAGTAGGCACTCACTGAACGTCTGTGGGATATGTGACCTAACCAACCATCACAGGCTTCTCAAAAAGGAGGCAGGAAAGTTGGCATCAAGAATGCAAGTGGGAAGTTAGCTTTGGAATGAAGGCAGAGCATACCTTCTTTAAAGACAGGAGAATATCCGAGGAAGATGGAGAGGGATTTTTTTTAAGTAAAAGAGAAGAAAGCTTGAGTGTTTGTGCTAAGAGTACTCATAGGGAGACACTGAATTATATTGTTCTTATTTCTGTCAAGTGACCCCATATTTCCTAGGATACATTAAGTTCATATTAATTACTGACAACTTGGAACATGGCATGTTTAGTCAACCATTCTCCCTTCCTACATTTTGGATTGTCTCATGAGAAATAAACAATGAGAAATCACTTCAACAAATTAGCAGTGTTATATAATACACACATAGTACTATGATGATATATATATATTTTCTGATATAAATCCCTAATCCATAAAATGTATGATTTCTGGAACTTTAAAACTTTAAAATTCCTTGAGTATCTTGCACTAGTTAGAAGCTCAAATTTGTGTTTGTTGGTAGTTTTAGTGTTTTCTGGATAGCATCCTAAAACAAACCTATCCTCAAACTAAACATACAACAGAGAAAAGTTGAAAACTAAATATTCACACAACAAATTATGTTGGAAGGGGAAACCAATATAAAGGAATACCAATGTTACAGAATTGGAGTGCAGGACTACCAGCTTTCCAAAGGAGTAGTGTTTTGCTGCCACCAACAGGGCAATAGGCATTCCTTCATGTAAGTTACAAAACTAACTGAAGGCACAAAACCCATTGCAAATCCAAAAGAATGTTTACGGCTTGCTTCATTTTTTTCAGTTCTTTAGCCTTCTAATTTTGTAAACTGAATGACAGCTGCAGAAATTACAGTCCTAATTTCAGTCTGTCACAGATCACCATCTTCAAGCTCAGAAACAAATTTTTTTTTACCCAAGTTGGTGAATCAAAGACTAGGGAGAACTAAAATCCATTGTCTATTTTCAAGGTGTTTTGCTCTTCACTTCTTGTTTTTTAACCCTGTATGGTATTCAAATATGGTCCTGCAGGGAGAGAATCTCTGGAACATGAATTGATCCTTCTTTCCGATGTCAACAGAAAGGAAAAGGGGAATTATACTTTGAAAGGTCAAAGGAATACTTAACCAGCCAGCACAGTGCTGAATAATAACTGACTTTTTACTCTCTCAAATAAACAAGGCCTTATTTTATTTTATTTTATTTATGGGTTACATCACAGAGTTCTCAGGTACTCTCTACTTTTTTAATGTTTATAGGTCATTTTTGTTTCTATTTTTTTTTAATTTTTACTGAAATATAGTTTATTTACAATGTTGTGTTAGTTTCAGATATATAGCAAAGTGATTCAGTTATACATATATATATAAATATATATATGTTGTTTCTTAACATTCTCTTCCATTTTAGGTTATTACAAGATATTGAGTATAGTTCCCTGTGCTATACAGTAGGTCCTTGTTGGTTATCTATTTTATATATAGTAGTGTATGTATTTTAATCCCAAACTCCTAATTTATCTCTCCCTCCCATTTTCCCCTTTGGTAACCATAAGTTTGTTTTCTATGTCTGTGAGTCTATCTTTTTTGTAAATAAATTTATTCATATCATTTTTTTAGATTCCACATATAAGTGATATATGATATTTGTCTTTCTCTGACTTCCTTCACTTAGTACCATAAACTCTAAGTCCACCCATGTTGCTGCAAAGGGCATTATTTCATTCGTTTTATGGCTAAGTAATACTCCATTGTGTATATATTTTATATATATATATGTGTGTGTGTGTGTGTGTGTGTGTGTGTATATATATATATATATATATATATATATATACACACACACACACACACACAACATTTTCTTTATCCATTCATCTGTTGACAGACACTTAGGTTGCTTCCATGACCTGGCTATTGCAAATAGTGCTGAAATGAACATTGGGGTGCACGTATCTTTTCAAATTATGGTCTTCTCTGGATATATGAACAGGGCCCAATTTTAGAATTTTGGGGTTCTCTATTAAGACTCTTTTCCTGGTTTGAAGATACTAATAGTGGATGAGCTACGCTTTATAAATTAAGTTTTCTGGTTAAAGCAACTCTTGGTAATCCACCATGAATTAGCTGAATCACAATCCACACCTCAACCCAGGTACTTCTTTTGTCTCCGTTTTAAAGGGACTCCCCTTAGTATACTCCTCAGGAACCTCAAGGCCCCACTGAGCAATTGCTACAATCCTAGAAAACGGGCATGGAGATGGAGGAGCACAGAGACCAAACAGACACGTTAGCAATTGATAATGATGAAAATAAGGACCAGCCATTTTCTAAGTGTGACTGAATGCTTCCTCTAATTGCACATGTGTTTTCTTCTCCTTGTTCCCTCACTACCACTTTGTTTAGATAATTTAATTTTGAATGTTTCATCACAGTGTAGTAGATGCTTAGCTGCACACTGGGATCACCTCGGGAGTTTCTAAAAATAGTGATGCTTGGGTTCCATCTAGATTTTCAAATGAAATTATTCTGTACAACTCAGAGTCAGAAAATGTTTAAAGCTAACTCTAATATACAGGAGATTCTGATGTAGAGTTAAGACTGAGAATTTCTGCTCTACGTAACTCATGAGTATTCCTACCCTTCTGGTTCCGGAACTGCCTGCATCAGATCTTGAGGGTGAGGGATGGGTGAGAGGAGGCATTCAGAAATGTTCAATTTAAACAAATTCCATGGGACTTAGGTGATTCTGGAGGACACTAATGGTTAAGAATCACTTTGAGTTATACTGCTGTAGGGACTTGCAATACTGTGACATAACTAAAATAAATTGGGACAGTCTCTTACTGTAGATTGGTGGGAAGATTTTTTTTTTTTTTGAGGGAGGAGAAGGGAAGTGAGAAAAAGATTTTATTTGTTCACATGCATTAAGAGGACTGTCAGATACTACTTTAAACAACTTAAGAAAAGGGACTATGTGTCTACTGTTGTATCCATATCATTAAGCACAGTGTCTGGCTCACAATAGGTGCTCAAAAGTCATTTGCTGAATGAACAAATAAATGAACAAATGTTATTAGTATACAATGCATTTCATGTGTCCTAGGAGAGTTCTGAATAGGGAATGGAAGATGAGTTGGTAGATAGCAAGTGGAAGATTACAAAGTAACAGGTTATTAAAGGTGAGAAAACAAGGAAGTCCTAATAAGGAATGGTAGGAGGTTATTTTAGCTGTAGAAGGGGCACTGGACAAGGAAGCAGGATAGGACACACAGGGCATGGCTTATGAGAGAGCCTCCAGCCTACTGACAGCAGGGTAAACCGGAAGCTTTTGACGGGGGCCAAAATAAGAAATATGAATGGTTATTTCTCCAATGGAATTCCAGACAGATTTCTGGAAAGAAGGTTCAGTGACATAAAAACCTGTAGCAACAAGCTACTGATATGAGGGAAGTTTATTTGAGGAAAGAGATGTTTCAGTTAAGTATCTGGATTCTATTTGATATACAAATCAGAATCACATAAGCTGAACTGGAAAAAAAAGAAAAAAAAAGTATTGTAACATAAATATATTTTCTATTTCTCATGTAATGTGAAATTATTTCTTTCTAGAAGCTGAATACTGAAGTAAACGGAGTAGGCAGGGACAAATGAATAATCTCTGAGAAAAAAGATTTTTAATTAAGCAAGTAGATTACATATGCCCAGACATACACAAAGCTTCTTCTTTTAAAAATAATAAAATCTGTAAAAAAGTCAATTATATTTCAATATAGCTGAAAAAAAAAAGTACTGGAGTTTCCTATAAATCTAGTCTGAATCACAGTGATGACAAAGACAAAAATCACATATAAGAGTACAATGAAGGTTTCTCCAGAATAAGGGGAAGAGCTTCATTACTACTTATGCATGGCAATTTTGATCTTTAGCAAATAATTTGTTCATCACCTTAATATGGTTGAACTACTACCACATGTGGCAGAAAAAGGTGGTGGTGATAGTAGTGGTAGTGGTAATCCAGAAATGGAGGTCTAAGTAATAAAATTTTTCTGCAAGTAAATGAGATCAAGAACAAGACAAAGATGTAGGCTCTTTCCACTTTTATTCAACTTTGTTCTGGAGCACCCTGAGCCCTGCCCTCCCCATGCAGCAGTTGGGTCACAATTGGTCCAGGCAAGTGTCCTGAGCCCTGCCCTCCCCATGCAGTAGCCTACAGGCAACCAGCCCGGGTGGGTGTCCTGAGCCCCACACAACCTGTGCAGAGACTGAGCCACAACCAGTACAGTAGAGCTTCCCAAGTCCCACCTTAGCACAGAAGTAATAGAGGTGCAACGGGGCTGGGTGAGCACCCTAAGCCTTGCCCCCCTTACACAGCAAATGAGTCACAACTGGTTGGGTGAGTGCTCTTAACCTTTCCCACTCCACACAGAGCTGGGACAGATGAGCACCCTGAGTCCTGCCCTCCCTGCATAGCAGCCCAGCAGAAACCAGACTGGGCCAGGGCCCTGAGTCCCACTCTCCCTGTGCAGCAGATGGGCCACAATCGAGCAGGTGAGCACCTGGAGCTCCACCCTCCCCTCACAGCAGTCTCAGCCCTATTACAAGCAGCAGGTGCATGTAGCCCACGTGACAGATACCCATAGAGGGCCTGGTTCTGGTGGCCAGCAGAGATTGTGCTTCTTGGCCACAAGGAACAACTCCTACCAAAGACCACTCCTTCAAGACTGAGAGAGATAGGCATTTTCCCTAATACGTACAGACAAACACAGAGAGACAGGCAAAATGAGGAGATAGAGGAATATGCTCCAAACCAAAGAACATAGCAAATCCCCAGGAAAAAAAGACCTTAATGAAATGGAGATAAGCAACCTACCTAATAAAGAGTTCAAAATAACGATCATAACAAATGCTCACTGATCTCAGGAGAAGAATGGAAGAACACAGACAGAACTTCAACAAATATACAGAAAATATAAGAAAGAATGAAACAGAAATCATACTAAACTGAAAAATACACTAGAAGGGTCAAACAGCAGAATGGATGAAATACAAGCACAAATCAGTAAGCTGAAAGACAAAGCAATGGAAAACACCCAGATAGAGCAGCAAAGTGAAAACAGAACTTTAAAAAGTGAGGAAGGGACTTCCCTGGTGGCGCAGTGGTTAAGAATCCGCCTGCCGGGCTTCCCTGGTGGTGCAGTGGTTGAGAGTCTGCCTGCTGATGCAGGGGATGTGGGTTTGTGCCCCGGTCCGGGAGAATCCCACATGCCGCGGAGTGGCTGGGCCCGTGAGCCATGGCTGCTGAGCCTGCACGTCCATAGCCTGTACTCCGCAGCGGGAGAGGCCACAGCAGTGAGAGGCCCGCACACCACAAAAAAAAAAAAAAAAAAAAAAAAAGAATCCGCCTGCCAATGCAGGGGACACAGGTTCAAGCCCTGGTCCAGGAAGATCCCAAATGCCGCAGAGCAACTAAACCCTTGTGCCACAACTAGTCAGCCTGTGCTCTAGAGCCTGCAAGCCACAACTACTGAGCCCTCGTGCCACAACTACTGAAGCCCGCACACCTAGAGCCCATGCTCCACAACAAGAGAAACCACCACAATGAGAACCACGTGCACCACAACAAAGAGTAGCCCCCACTCACCACAACTAGAGAAAGCCTGTGCACAGCAATGAAGACCCCCCACACAGCCAAAAATAAATAAATAAATAAAATTTTTTAAAAAGTGAGGAAACATTAAGGGACCTCTGGGACAAGATCAAATGAAATAACATTTACGTGATAGGGGGTCTCAACAGGATAGGAGAAAAAGAAAAAGCCAGAAAAATTATTTGAAGAAATGACAGGTGAAAATTTCCCTAATTTGGGGAAGGAAAAATACATCTAGGTCCAGGAAGCCCAGAAAGTTCCAAATAGGATGAATCCAAAGAGAAACACACAGAGACACATTATAATTAAAATGGTAAAAGTTAAGGATAGAGACTCTTAAAACCAGCAAGAGAAAAGCAACTTATTACTTACAAGGGAAACCCCATAAGGCTATCAGCAGATCTTTTTCAGCAGAAACTTAACAGGCCAGAAAAGAGTGGCATGACATATTCAAAATGCTGAAAGAAGAAAACACCTGCCAACCAAGAATTCTCTACCCAGCAAAATTACTGTTCAGAATTTAAGGAGAGATTAAGAGTTTTCCAGATAAGCAAAAGCTAAAGAAGTTTGTCACCACTAAAATGGCCTTATAAGAAACATTAAAGGGACTTCCCTAAACTAAAAAAGAAAGGCACTAATAATGAGAACATATGAAAGTAAAAATCATACCAAAAAAGGTAAACAAATACTAAAGGTAGTGGCTTAATCACTTACAAAGCATATATGAAGGGTTAGACAAAATTATTAAAATTAATTAAAAATACAGTAAGAGATACATAAACTAAAAAGATGTAAAATGTGTCATCAAAAATATGAAACGCAGGAACTATACATGCATAGGATGTTACATGTAAACCCCACAGTAACCAAAAAGAGAGAACTTATAGTAAATATACAGAAGAAAATGAGAAAGGGATCTAAATATAATACTAAAGAAAACAATCAAAACACAAGGGAAGAGAGAAAGAGAAGAAGAAAGGAACAGAGGAGCTACAAAAACAGCCAGAAAAAAATTAACAAAATGACAATAAGTACATACTTATCAAAAATTACTTTAAACATCAATGGACTAAATTCTCCAGACAAAAGACACAGAATAGCTGAATGGTTAAAAAAATAAGACCTATATGCTGCCTACAAGAGACTCACTTCAACCTAAAGACAGTACAGACTGAAAGTGAAGGGATAGAAAAAGATATACCATACAATTGGAAACAAAAAGAAAGAAGCTGGGATATCAATATTTATATCCGAAAAATGAACTTTAAAACGAAGACTTGGGCTTCCCTGGTGGCGCAGTGGTTGAGAGTCCACCTGCCGATGCAGGGGACACGGGTTCGTGCCCCGGTCCAGGAAGATCCCACATGCCGTGGAGCAGCTGGGCCCGTGAGCCATGGCCGCTGAGCCTGCGCATCCGGAGCCTGTGCTCCGCAACAGGAGAGGCCACAACAGTGAGAGGCCCGTGTACCGCAAAAACAAAAACAAACAAACAAACAAACAAAAATGAAGACTGTAACAGGAGACAAAGAGGACATTACATAATGATAAAGGGGTCAATCCAACAAGACGATATAACATTTGCAAGAATTAATACACCCGGGCTTCCCTGGTGGTGCAGTGGTTGAGAATCTGCCTGCCAGTGCAGGGGACACGGGTTTGAGCCCTGGTCTGGGAAGATCCCACATGCCGCGGAGCAACTGGGCCCGTGAGCCACAACTACTGAGCCTGCGCATCTGGAGTCTGTGCTCCGCAATGGGAGAGGCCCGTGCACCGCGATGAAGAGTGGCCCCCGCTTGCCGCAACTAGGGAAAGCCCTCGCACAGAAACGAAGACCCAACACAGCCAAAAATAAATAAATAAATTTATTAAAAAAAAAAAAAAGAATTAATACACCCAACATAGGAGCACCTGAATATATTGGATTGACCAAAAAGTTCATTTGGGTTCTTCCATAACACCTTACAAAAACCCAAATGAATTTTTTGGTCAATCCAATATAAAGTAAATATTAATAGAAATAAAGAGAGAAATAGACAGCAATACAATTATAGTAGGGGACTTGAATTATGCCACTTACATGAATGAATAGAGCATCCAGACAGAACATAAATAAGGGAATATTGGTTTTAAATGATCAAGGGACTTAATAGAGATATACAGCATATTTCATCCAAAAACAGCACAATGCATTCTTTTCAAGTGCACGTGAATCATTCTCCAGGATAGATCACACGTTAGGCCACAAAACAAGTCTCAATACATTTAAGAAGATTAAAATCTTATCAAGAATCTCTTCCAACCATAATGATAAGAAACTAGAAATTAATTATAAGAAAACTGGGGGCTTCCTTGGTGGCGCAGTGGTTGAGAATCTGCCTGCTAATGCAGGGGACATAGGTTCGAGCCCTGGTCTGGGAGGATCCCACATGCTGCGGAGCAACTAGGCCCATGAGCCACAATTACTGAGCCTGCACATCTGGAGCCTGTGCTCCGCAACAAGAGAGGCCACCACAGTGAGAGGCCTGTGTACCGCGATGAAGAATGGCCCCTGCTTGCCACAACTAGAGAAAGCCCTGGCACAGAAACGAAGATGCAACATAGCAAAAATAAATAAATTAATTAATAAACTCCTACCCCCAACATCTTCTTTAAAAAAGAAAATAAAACTGGAAAAGACACAAACACGTGGAGACCAAACAACATGCTATTAAACAACCAATGGGTCAATAGAGAAATCAAAGAGGAAATTTTTAAAAACCTTGAGACAAACAGAAATGGAAACACGATGTTCCAAAATCTTTCAGATGCAGCAAAAGCAGTTCTAAGAGGGAAGTTCACAGCAATACAGGGGTACTTCAAGAAACAAGAAAAATCTTAACTGAAAAAGCCTAACTTTACATTTAAAGGAAATAGAAAAAGAAGAACAAACACAGCCAAAAGTTAGTAGAAGGAAGGAAATAATAAAAACCAGAAGAGAAATAAATAGAGACCAAAAAAAAGATCAATAAAACTAAAAGCTGGTTCTTTAGAAAGATAAACAAAATCAATAAACCTTCAGCCACACTCATCAAGAAAAAAGGAGGAGGGCCCAAATAAATAAAATCAGAAATGAAAGAGGAAAAATTACTACCAATATCACAGAAGTACAAAGTTCTGTACAAAGAAGTACAGAAGTACAAAGTACAAAGGATCGTAAGAGAATACTATGAATAATTATATGCCAACAAATTAGACAACCTACAAGAAATGGATAAATTCCTAAAAACATACAATCTTCCAAGACTGAATCATGAAGAAACAGAAAATCTGAACAGACTGATTACTAGTAATGAAATTGAACCCATAATCAAAAAACCCTCAACAAAAAAAAGTCTACATCCAGAGGGTTTCACGGGTGAATTCTACCAAATATTTAAAGAAGAGTTGATACCTATTTTTCTCAAATTATTCCAAAAAACTGAAGAGGAAGACTCTTTCAAACTCACTTTACGATGCCAGCATTTCCCTAATGCCAAACCAGACAAAGACACTACAAAAAGGAAAATTTCAGGCTAATAATGCTGATGAACATGGATACAAAAATCCTCAACAAAATATATTAACAGGGACTTCCCTGGTGGCACAGTGGGTAAGAGTCTGTGCTCCCAATGCAGGGGGCCTGGGTTTGATCCCTGGTCAGGGAACTAGATCCCACATGCATGCTGCAACTAAGAGTTCACATGCCGCAAATAAGGAGCCTGTGAGCTGCAACTAAGAAGCCCTCCTGCCACAACTAAGGAGCAGGTGAGCTGCAACTAAGGAGCCCTAGAGCTGCAACTAAGGACCCTGCCTGCTGCAACTAAAAGGAGCCCACGTGCCACAACTAAGGAGCCCACGAGGCGCAACTAAGGAGCCTGCCTACTGCAACTAAGACCCAGTGCAACTAACTAACTAAATAAATATTAGCAAACCAAATTCAACAGTACATTAAAAAAACATACACCATGATCAAGTAGGATTTATCCCAAGGATGCAAGGGTGGTTTAGCACCTGCAAATCAATCAACGTGATGTGTAACATTAACAGAATAAAGGCTGAAGGCCAATGGAATTCCAAATTGATGACTAGGGAGAAAAAAAGGAGTGAGTAAAGGAAAATGAGAAGAAGCAGAGAGGGTGATAAAAAATAAGAAGCCAAAGGAGAATGTAAGAAGGAGAGAAGGAGAAGAAGAGGGAGGGGGAGGGGAGGGAGAGGGAAAGGAGGAGGAGAAGGAAGAGGAGAAGCTCTACGTGTAATAATAGCACCTGCGTGCACTGTAGTACTTACTAAGTTATAGGTACCAATCATATATTAACTCATTAAACTCTAACAACAATCCTACGTGATAGGTATTACTAATATCCCCATTTTAAAGATGGGTAAACTGTTAAGTTCCCTTAGATCACTGGATAAACTGTCAGAGATGGGATTTGACCTCAGGAGGAAGAGGGGGAGAAGGAGAAAAGGAAGTGCTATGTCATGCTGCTTTGATAACTGGTGAGAGATCAAGTTAGATAAAAATGGAAAGATGTCTACTAGATTTCATTAGTGACGACCAAAAACGCTTCAACAGAATGATAAGGAAACACACCATAGCGGAGAGGGTTGAAAAGCCAAAAACATCAAAGATATATACTTAAGAAGTTTCACGTAATACATAAAGCCGCTCCAAGCTAAGGCTCATTCTTCTAAAATTTAGCCAGGATCAGCTGATTTCCTTAAAAAAACTAGATGTTTCTAAACAAAAGAACATAACATTGGAGTCTTCAAAACTGTCTGAGGAGTTTCATTTGTTTACAACGAAACAAATTATTATTAATAATTACTTTTTAAGCTGCTTTGTTTTAAAACTTGCTTTCAGGGTCCATAAAAGTGCATATTTAGAAATTTTGTTTTTTTCAAGAGTATGGTTGCTAACAGAAAGCAATTTTGCAATATGCATCAAAAATTAAAATGTGATTATAGTTTGACCTAGCAATTACATTCCTAGGAATTTATCCTAAAGATATTATTAGATAAGTATGCAAAGATAGACGTTTAAGGATGTTTGTTACAGTTTTGTTTAACGGGAAACTCTGGAAACAACTTTAATGTCCATAAAAATTAAATATATAAAAAAAAATTAAATATAAAATGGTTAAATAAATTATGATACATCAGAAAAATAAGCAGCCATTTAAAAGGCTAAGCAAGTTCTATGTGTAATAATAGCACCTGGGTGCACTGTAGTGCTTACTAAGTTACAGGCACCAACTGTATATTAACTCATTAAACCTGAACAACACCCTTATGGGATAGGTATTACTAACCTCCCCATTTTAAAGATGGAGAAACTGTAATTTACCTAAGATCACCAGATAAATTGTGTGAGATGGGATTTAAACTCAACCAGTCTGGCTCCAGCATCCATGCTTTTAACCACTACATGTGTGTAGTGACAAGGAAAGATATGCATAATATATTATTAAATGAAAAACAGTCTTGTTCAACAGCATTTTTTTAAAGAAAATAAATATGTTCACCCTTTCACATTGTTCTTCTAGATTTACCCACTACCTCCCCATCTTCTTATCTATAACCCTCAAAGCCATATTAAAACATATTTGTTTACACATACATTTATGTGTATATGTAGGTAGGTAATACACGCTTACATATTCAATAGACTAAAGCATGGGAGAAAGATTTTATACCCAATTTTTATTATGGTTACCTCTGGGGTAGGGTTATGAATGGACTTTTCTTTTTTTCTACTGGAGTATAGCTGATTTACAATGCTGCGTTAGTTTCAGGTGTACAGCAAAGTGAATCAGTTGTACATATACATATATCTACTCTTTTTTTTTAGATTCCTTTCCCTTATAGGTTATTATAGAATATTGAGTAGAGTTCCCTGTGCTATACGGTAGGTCTTTATTAGTTACCTATTTTATATATAGTAGTGTGTGTATGTCAATCCCAGCACATGTAAGACACAAAATGAGCTTGGGGGTGGGGGAGAGAAAAACATTCTGTCATTTACTTCTTAATCATTGTTGGAAAGCAAAGAGCCTATTCTGATTGGAAATTTTCTCTGCCAACATGAAGTGGCTAAGATTAATTCTGACTGATCATCTCCAATCTATTATAATGTACTATGCTATGACTACTGAATGTTTCATATAATAAGTGAATTAGATTTTTAGGAATATATCCAACCTACCTAGTGGACACTGCCAACATCCTAAATGATTTAATGATGCTACCTACTAGAGCAAATCATTCTTTTAGCTCAATAGCTTTCCAGCTGCCTGGTAGACTGTTTCTAACCCAAAAGGAAGTAGCTCCCATTCAGAAAGTAGGTGTCTATAAACCATACTGAGCAACAGAGACATTTACCTATGTTTATGCTGTTTAAAATTATAAATTCAGCTTTGCCTTTTCTAAGCCAAAAGATTTTAGGCCATCTGGGGCCTTGGCTCCCTCAATAATCAACTGAGGGAGAGAATTAGATCGTTTTCTCTAACAGTTCATGATTCTCCTACAAATAACACATTTGATGTGTGCTAATGAGATAACCTATGTTAACATTCAGTGCACAGTAAGTGCTCAAGTAATGTTATTTCCCTTTCTGATTCCCCTCAACACAAGAAATACAGAGAAATCTAAAGTCCCTCTGCAGCTATACTGAAAATTAGTTAGGCTGGGTTCATAAGCACTTTGAACTATCCCTAATTGTGTTATTCTGATATAATCAAGTTTATATTCTTTTATTTGATAGATTAGAAGCTAAAAGTTAGTCACTGTCAAATGTGTTTGGAGTATTCTTTTTCTAGGTGGGGCAATCAGATCAATTAAGTACACTTCAGTGCAGCCTATGTATGTACTGTCTCTATGTGAGGTCAGCTCCAGGATTCAAACAAGGAAGAGAGATAAATATAAACCTATAGTAATGGGAAAGCTCTCCTTTTTATTTTCTCTAACTAGACATTCTCCAAGATGATATTAGATGAGTATCCATGTATTGCTAGAGAAGATACAAAAGCCTTTCTGTCCAGTGGCCAGAGAATGTCCCCTGCACAGGCCATGTCTGGGTTAACATGGCCATAAATAAATGAAAACAATACAATCAAGCCCCCAAAGCCTGTCAACCAGGGGGATAATTTACCAGATGAATAAATTATTAGGCTGCCACAGAGTACAGGTCTGATATCCAGAGGCAAAGTCCTAGGTTACCCGCAAAAGACAGACTAAGCACGGGCTAAGAGCACTAGTAAAGGAAGGTCATTAAAAATGAGAAAAGGCATTTGGGGAAAGATGTAATATCTGAAACAAAAAAATTAGACATGATAGGAAAAATCAAAACTTTGTTGGACTTCCTTATACTTACTTTATGGTTTAATATTGTTTTTAGTCTTAATTACATAATACTTTCACTGTTTAGGCAGTCTAAAAGTCTTATTCCAGCCCTCTGCAGAAAGCATCTTTTGGTTTTGATTTATTTTAATGACAAGAAAAAAAAATGAGGTGGAGATCCATGATTTCATTGAAAGATATACGCAAAGACGCTTGTTACTTTATTGAAAATATTTTCCTTAACTTCTAAAGTAACTTTGTCATATGAACTGTTCATATCTAAATTCAAAATGATTTAATGAAAAGTTTGAAGTACAGTTTATGAACTTCATAAAAAACAAATGCTTAACAGAATAAGAGATGAGGTGCAGCAGCCCACATCTTGAGTTGCATAGGGCCTATATTATGTGATGCCTTTGTTTTGAATCAAGGTATTTAATGGTTAAGTATGGAACCTCTCCTAAAATATCAAGAGCTTCTCTGAAGATTCAGATTATTATCTTTTGGGAAATCTGGAAGAATTATAGGGAATCTAGTAACAAATTCTGAATTATTTCATCAATGTAATAGTAATCACAATAATGACAGCTACCATTTATTAGGCGATACAATTTTCCAGACATTATGTTAAGAGAATTTTATGTATCATATCATTTAGCAATCCTATAAATTCGTTTTCATTATTATCTCAAAATTCAGGGTCTGAGTAATTTGCCCAAAGTCATACACTAGAGCTGATATTAGAACCAAATCTGTCTGAGTCCGGTGTCTGCAGTTTTAACCATTACATTTTACTGGGAAAAGGGTGAGCTTGCATCTTTTTATAAGCAAGGCAATTATCACCTTCAATAACAGACCTTCATCTTTAACTGAAGGACAAAAACCAACCAGGTTATTTTCATCAACTCTGCAGCAAATGTCTTGCTGTTTCCACACTTTTAAAGCTGCACTGATATGTTGATATAAAACCCAACAAGGTAATTATAATTGAATTCTAACATGTCTTATAAATTTCTAGCTATCAGAGAAAGAACTGCAAATTGAAATGTAGCAGTTTCTTTTTTAGTCAGTGTATTACAGAAGCATTCTAATAATTCAATTATATGTTTAGGCACCTTTAGGGATGTTATTATGATAAGTATTTTAAGAAGAAAGCTGGCATTATTTTGACAGAAAACAGGTTTTCTTCTCATATCATACAACTTGAATGAATGGAAATATTTTTACCTTACTAGAAAAAGTGCTGTGATAGCAAGATTAAATGGATTATAAGAAAACCAAACTTGAAATAAACAACAACAAAAAAGGATGGAGGAAGGAGAGAGGATCAGAGTTCCTCAGAGAAGTCGTTTTTTTTTCTTTTTTTCAAGAATCTAGCATGAGGCAAAGGCTGTAAACTGAATGATGCCCAGTTCCAAGGGCAGAGAGGTAAGACAGTTCAGTAACTTAAACATAAAAACAGACTTACCTTTAGGAGAGCCAAGGCTACATGAAAGATTATGTTCAAACCCTGAAATACAAAAAGAGAGTCAAAATCAATACTGTCACATCTATCACGATTTTATTAAGTATTTTCCCAAGACTTCTGTATATCATTAATAAAATCTGTTTTCATTTTCACATACAATAATAATTAAACATGAGATTTCTAAAGGTATTTTTTCTTCTATGAGAGGCTTATTATAAATTTTAGGTGCTATCTAATTAATGCTCACATAAAATTATTGTTTTTACGACAAATTGGCTCAGGGCTTACAAAAGTCAAGTTCCTTGATCAAAATGGCAGTGACACCAAAGTCTAAAATTATTAATTGAAATTTGTTAAGTCTTATCTGTGTGATGTGGTTAAACTGCCAGTGGCGAACAAAACAAAACAAAGAAAAATAGTGTTGCTGATAACTGGGACAGATTGTAAGCATCACACTGGATTTCCCCTACTGTTCTTATTGTGTTGTTTGTTTTAGTGCTTGCTTTCAAGTAGTATGTGTACAGCTAGAGGTGGTAATTAGGGGCTATTTGCTAGACTCCCTTGTTCCTTTTTTCCTGAAAACCAGAGCAATATTTCTTCATGAATAAAGAAATTAAATAGTTTGTTAAGAAGCCGTACTGGGGCTGAATTTTGACTCTGAGTTCAGCCCAATGACTCTGAAGAAATGTTGAGATATTAAAGTCAAGAGACAGGAATCTTAAATGCTCAAGATGACAGAGTCAGAAACAAAGTTTCCACAGAATACGCAGTTTCCTTGTCATGCAAGTCATCATACATGAGAAGAAAGACCTTTCAAATTTGAGCTGACATCTCCCATAAGTCCAGGGTCTATTTGATGTGCCCTCTTCAGCTTGGTCACAAATATAATCTATCTACCTTCTGGATATAGAGCTGTACCAGATGTGTTATGCAAAGAACCTTTAATAAACCATCCTTTTACTGTCTCCAAAATCAGAAGCAAGAATTAGGACTAGGTAATTGATGCCGAAAACTCAGCTTCTGTGCACCAGTGCCGAATTGAATCTCAGAGACAGAGTTTTCGGTGAAGTAGAAAACAATAGTTTTTTTGCTTTGCCAGGCAAAGGGGGACACAGCGGGCTCCTGCCCTGAAAAACTGTGTGTCCCAACTGGGAGGATTTGGTGACTTTTACAGCAACAGTTCAAGGGTGGGGTTGCTGATAAGATTAGGGTGTGTGAAAGGCCTACACTCCTTTAATCTGGTCTCAGGTAATCTCTTGATGGGCTTCTCTGGTTTCTTTAATCTGGCCTCAGGTGGCCTTCTCTGGTGCTCCTCCCTTGTCTCTGAATCCTCTCCCTTCTCTGATTAGCAACTGTTGGAATCTGCCTTTGGGGACTCAGGAAGGTCACAGAGGCTGGAGTCTGTTCCCTGCAAATAAGGAACATGGGACGCAGAAAGGTTTCCGTGCCCGGGAGCCCCAGAGGGTCCTGCTCAGTTTCATAATTAGAGTGCATTCCTGTTATAATATGCTAATCTTTCATATTCAACTACCAAACATATGACATAATAGTAAGAAGGGATGAATGATAAACACAAAATCTTTGGTTGAAGGTTTTGGGTGTACTCAGTTAATCCTTTAAGAATCAGAAAGCAGTAGGAAGTATAATCAGGCCAGGAGACAAAATCAAATTGACAGAGTGCATCACCACTCCAAGCAAGGATTCTACACTGGTTTTGATCACAATTAGAGGAAAAAAGGAGACCACGATCACAATCAAAAGAACAAGGGTTACAATTAAGCAGAATTTGCTTTCCTCATCTAAATTTGGGTCCTCACCCGCTAGCTGCTGCCCACCTGTAGGCCCTGCTACACATATCCTCCAGCCCCACGTCACAGCGGCTAGGCATAGTGAATCCTCACAACCTGAGTGCTGATCAAGCCGCCATCAGGACTAAATCCACAGTGTCTCTGGCTCTTGTTTTTCTAGTCACTGCTGGCAATGTAAACATTTCCTGTCTCTTGTTCTCTAATCCTCAAAATGCTCTGGTCCTGGGGCTTTCCTGGTGGCGCAATGGTTGAGAGTCCGCCTGCCGATGCAGGTGACACAGGTTCGTGCCCCGGTCCGGAAAGATCCCACATGCCGCGGAGCGGCTGGGCCCGTGAGCCATGGCCGCTGAGACTGCGCGTCCAGAGCCTGTGCTCCGCAACGGGAGAGGCCACAGCAGTGAGAGGCCCACGTACTGCAAAAAAAAAAAAATGCTCTGGTCCTTTCTCCTAAACCAGTCTCCTACTCTTCCCTCTCCTTCCCAAACCCCTGCAGGGTATTCCACTCCAGAGTACAACCAACTCTGCTATGTTCTCAACCTCCCTGCCAAACATTTCCCCTGCCTGCTTGCTTTCACAGGAAGAGTGAAATCTCAGTGATCCACATAACAACCTGTATTATGATTCCCATTTTTCAGCATATGAACTTGACTAGCCTGAGGTTATATATGCATTTAGTAGTAGCAGGCTAGGATCACTTGCCAAGCCTCTTAATGTGTAGTTTAAGGGCATTTTCACCACACAGTGCTGGCGTAATGTACTTAATAAGGGCTTATATGATGACCAAATGAATGAACTATACTAGCTATCCCCAAATTTTCTGGGATTTATTCTTTTCCATATGGACCTAACTAGACCAATTTGTAGAATCACCATCAAATGACAGTAAGAAACCTTGTTTTTCAATGATCTCAAAGTCAAACTATTGGACAACTGAGCTATGGAAAACACAAACAAGAACTTGGAGAAAAAAAAAAATCTTTAGATAGCAAAATAGCTCTCACTAATACCAGGAAAAAAATTTATTCAATTTTAATTTCATTTACACTTAGAATTAGTTTGGTAATACGATTTTATAGTTTACAGCTATCAGAAGTAGCAAAGTAAAAGACAGAGTATGTGGTAGATAGGGTTAGGGACAGAGCCTGTTGAGACAGTTGCCAGAATCAAAATATTAGATCTGACAGAAACAGAAGATAAACTTTAAAAAAAATGTGTAGCTGTCCGGGCTCATTTAGTGGAGCCAATAGCCCTTCAATAGTTAACATTAGTTCACTGTGAATCTCAGCAATGTTAACGAACGCTTACATTATATTTGAAACATCGTGCTTAAGGGAGCATAGTCTGTGTTTTAAATAAAAAGTAGATTTTCTTTAAGTTTGGGAAGCTAACGAGGTAACTTTCAGTTATCAGAAAATTTTATATATGTAAACTCTTTAAATAAGTTCATAATAATAAAGTATTATTGCACCTGCTTACATGAAACCCTAGATATTATCCACAAAAATGAAGAAAAGTAAAGACTTCATAAGCCTTCAACTGAAGTAGAATAGCGTGGCCAGACTGTGCAAACGAAGGTATTTTTAGACCTCTAAGTTGTTGGAAATCAGGAAAAACTTGCTATTCTACCCAGTGCTTTACTTCACTACAAAATGTATCCTGATTTCCTAAGAAGAGAATAAAAAAGGCAACTTTAGTCAGATATTTAAAAATATCTATTTTTCTCTTTTAAATAAGACTTATTCCCATTTAGGGATACAATGAGAGGTATCACTAAATTACAGTAACCTTCCTCAGGCCAACATTTGGGCACTACAAATAGGTTGCTTTTTTTTTTTTTTAAAAATAAATTTACTTATTTATTTATATATTTATTTATGGCTGCACTGGGTCTTCGTTGCTACGTGTGGGCTTTCTCTAGTTGCAGCAAGCTGGGGCTACTCTTTGTTGCGGTGCACAGGCTTCTCATTGCGGTGACTTCCCTTGTTGCAGAGCAGGGGCTCTAGGCGCATGGGCTTCAGTAGCTGCAGCCCGCAGGCTCACTGGTTGTGGCTCGCAGGCTCTAGAGTGCAGGTTCAGTAGCTGTGGCGCACGGGCTTAGCTGCTCCACAGCATGTGGGATCTTCCCAGACCAGGGCTTGAACCCCTGTCCCCTGCACTGGCAGGCGGATTCTTAACCACTGTGCCACCAGGGAAGTTCCAATAGGTTGTTTTTAAGATGACAATGTCAATGCAAGCTTTGGTCCTCAGCCTGCTAGTCAACAATGAAGTAAATTAAAAGCGAACCACCTTTCACTCTCCCAAGCCACCATATGAACTAAATCCCCCATTATTTTGTTGTCCACCTACTTTTACATGGTCCAACTTTTGCCTAATTGAGCTGAGATATATTTTTAAAAGAAAAAAATTGTTATATATTTTCAAGGTGCTTCCCTCTTCAGGAATATGTAATTTGTAGCAATTTGATTGTTACTGAGGGGTAAATAAGTGTTCCTAATAGGATTGAAAGGGTTAAAGCATTTGCAGAATTATTAAGAGTAAAAACAACAAGTAAATACATTGTTATGGCTACTTATTTATAGTGCAAAGTCTAACTCCAAGTGCAAGATAATAAATGAGTCAACATCCACTGAATATTTTCTATGTGCCAAGATTTAAATTAATTACACCAAAAACATGTCCTTACTTAATCCCACGACAACCTGAAATTCCATTTTACCCACAAGAAAATTAAGATTTAGAGAAGTCAAATTAAATTTCCCAAGGTCACACAGCTATTAAGTGGATTTAAACTTACACAGTATAACTCTAGAACTCATATTCTTAACTGCTAAGTTAGAGAAGATGGCTCAAGGAATAAATGAATGAATGAATGAATGAATCACTTAGTTGGGTATTATTTAATGAGGCCTCTAATTCCTAAAGGATTAAAGTGATTCTTCCCATTTAAAGGCAAGTACATTTTGAGAGCAGGGAGGAGAAAGATAACAAATAGGTGACTTCTACCAAAACCAAATTTTATTATTTGTCTCCATATTGAAAACAGACAAAAATTAGCTGACTGCTTGCAGGATGTGAAGCAATAGAAACTCAGCTTGCCGTGAAAAGAAGGGGTCACCACCTTCCTCCAGTGACAACAGACTGAGATCAGCCTTGTGTGTGTGAAGGAGTAGTTCCTTAACTGATTGCGAAGCTGCTGTTTCAAAATTCAGTCACAGCCTGGCAAAACCTTCACTTTGAAGAACACCTACAAGTAATTGCCCCAAATTAAATAATTGCTCCAAAGTGCAGATCATCGTGTTCCTGGGTAGGCCAACAACTGAGCACCCACAATCTTGCATAAAGGAAGGCTGACAGCAGAGCACTCACTGAAACAAAGACACTGAACATTTTGGCTCTGATGAGCAGGCAATCGTGGGCTCCCAGGGGGCTGACAGATTGCGTGAGAAGCTGTCAAAAACTGCACTGACAGCACTGAGAACAAATGCTGAAAAGGTAGTGTCAAAAAGTGCCAGAAGTGCTTCAGCACCTGGGTCCTTAGGGATCAAAATAAGAGGGAAATAAGTACTATGTGGAAATGGAAATCCAAACAACAAGGCAGTGAATAATTATCAAACCAGGTAAATGGAGCAGGCTCGCAGGCAAATACAACTAAAGCTAGAGGAAATAGGTGCTGCCCTTTCTGGCCCATCCAACAATGGGACACGTCACCCGAGGAAGGGGCAATGAATAAATGAGACAGCATATAAAAAGCATATCAAATGAATTGAGCACTTGCTAAGTATTCAGTAAATGCTAGTGATTATTATTAGGTTCACATATTTATTGTCTGCCACATCTTACATTTTCTATGTATATTTTTTCACTAATTCTCTCAGTAACTCTATGGCATATGAGTTACTGCCACCATTTTAGAAATGAGGAAACTGAGGTTAGGAGACATCACACTGTTAGTAAATGGTAAAGACAAGACTAGAATTTATGTATGTCTGACCCCCCAAAAAAACAAAACCATGCCTTCTTTCACTGATTCCACCTCTACTGCAAAGTCAGGCAGATTTTGGTGAGATATCTGTTATGAATTAAAGACAGTCATAATTCTTGGACACTTCTCCCATTGAGAGGTGGGGTCTTGATCCTCTCCTCTTGAATCTGGGAAGACTGTGCTACTGCTTTGACCAACAGAATATGGTAGAAGTGAAGCTATGCCAGTACTCTGGGCCCAGGTCTCATAAGAGACTGACAGCTTCCACGTCCTATCTCATGGAGCGCTTGCTCTTGGAAGCCAGCCACTATGTAAGAAGTACAATTACACTTAGACTCCCATGCTCTAAGAGGCCAAAAAAAGAAGAAGGGACCTGCAGGACAAGATGCCATGCACAGAAGGAGAGGCAAGGATCACCCAGATGCCAGATATGTGAGTGAAGATGTCATCTTGAAAGTGAATCCTCCAGCCTCAGGTGCCCCAGCAGATGCCATGTAGATCAGAGATGAAGCACATTAGCTAAATTCTTCTCAAATTCCTGACTTATGAAATTGTCAACAAAATAAATGGCTATTTAAAATTTTTAAACCCCTTTCATTTTGAAATAATTTCAGGTTTAGAAAAAATTTGCAAAAATAGGACCAAGAGTTTCTGCATACCCTTCACCTGGCTTTATCAGATGTTAACATCTTACATAATCACAGTATAACTATCAAAACCAAGAAAATAATATTCAAATTTTGTCAAATGTCCCACGAATGTCTTTTTTCTGGTCCAGGATCCAATAGTTGTCATGTCTCCTTAGTCTTTCATCTGGGACGGTATTCAGTCTTTGTCTTCCACAAACTTGACACTTTTTAAAAGAGTACTGGCCAGTTATTTTGTAGAATGTCCCTCAATTTGATTTTTCTGATGTTTCCTTATGATTAAACTTAGATTATGTATTCTTGGCACATATACCACAGAAGCAATATTGTGTCAGCGCATCACATCAGGAGGCTACATAATATCACTATGTCTTGCTCTAAGATCATTGTTTTAAAGCCACTCAGGTTTGATGTAGTTTGTTATGCACATCAGGTAACCTGAGAAGAAACCCTTCAGCTTCTCTTTGCTAAATTTCTTACTTCTGTGATCTATAAAGTAATGCATTTTTTTTTCCACAGAAAAAAGAGAGTGACAGATAATTACCATGCAAATATAAAGAAGTAAATACTGGCTGCTCTTAAATATAGTTCCTATAACAAGAATGCTGTAAATGTCAGCCAAAATGTATTTTACTTTATTCTGTGTTTCTCGTATTGTAAGCACTTTACAAGTTCAGTTTTTTAGGATGACTAAATGATGGACTTTGATGGAGTAATAAGTAAAATGATGTGATGTTTTGGCTTTTGGTTTGTTTCTGGATTTCCACTAGAGGTCAGGATTGTAGCACTGAAAACCAAGAAGGAGCTTTTAAAAAAAAGATTTCAGGGACTTTCACAGCAGCCTTGAATACAAATTCACTGTAAGTCCTAATGTTTCAAAACCCTCAGGGATAAGTCCTCCCTTATGTCTACTACTAATTCACTAATATATTATAAAATCTAACAAAACTTGGATGATTCCCACCCTTCCTTTCCCCCAGTTGTATTATATATTGTCCATTTTTGTTATAGAATCATTTGTTAATTTTTCATAAGTAGAGTGGTGAAGAAGAGTTCAAGAATGGAGAGGGATGAAAAGTGAATGTAACATGAATGCATCTGTCTGGTTGTGGGTGATTATCTTTGCTTGACTTGGATTTGTTTTTTGAGTGAAGTACTGAAAACAGGTATATCTATAAAGTCTGAGTCCTTAATTATGAGTGACTCTGGGAAGAATTCTAAGAGGTTAGTGTCATCTGAATTAAATAAACCTTTCAGAAGCAAGGCATATAAAATAGGAGAAAAAAATTAAATTATAGCTTTTGACAAGTGTTCGTGAAATCTGTGTACCAGGCATTCTGAGAACTGCTTAGCATATACAAGCACTTGTATGTTTACAAGGATGGGTAAATCATCCCTCTACCAAGGGACTTCCAGACTAGGATAGGAGATAAAAATGTAAACAGACAACATATCACCCCTGGGTAAAAAGGAGAGGTGTAACCTGGAAAGCACTTTGTAGTTCCTATAAAGATGTCCTACTGGCAATGAACACTGGCAATCACCTTTCTGGTTCTCCTCAAATCCCCTCAAGTCATGATGTGCCTTGGATTATGCTGTCTTCTAGCTACAGTTATCAGTCAGTGATCCCAGGCTGCAGGGGTGTTTTTTTTTGTTTTTTGGGTTTGTTTTTTTTTCAGAACGTGGGCCTCTCACTGTTGTGGCCTCTCCCATTGCGGAGCACAGGCTCCAGACGCGCAGGCTCAGCGGCCATGGCTCACGGGCCCAGCCGCTCCACGGCATGAGGGATCTTCCCAGACCGGGGCACAAACCCGTGTACCCTGCATCAGCAGGCGGACTCTCAACCACTGCGCCACCAGGGAAGCCCCTGCAGGGATGGTTTTGATTCCCTTCATAAGGACAAAGTACTCTCACCAATTCCTAACTACCAGCTGATCTTGATTCTCTCCTTCCTCCAATCTCCTGCTAGAGTTTCCCTTGACCCAACTCACCCAGAAGCCAGAAGGTATAGGAACTCTGTTAGAGTTCTTGTACCTACACCCCCGTCTTTCTTTTAAAATAAAAAAAATGAGAGATGAGAGAGATGTAGATGTATGAGAGATGTGGAAGCTGAAACAAGTTGCTGAAGGTTCATTAATTCACCCAAGATCACACACAAATGTTTGAAGCTGGGATTCAAGACAGGCAGTCTGTCTCCAGAGATAGTGTTTGAAATGACCATGGTACACTATACATTTTCCTCAAATTTGAAGCTATTAATTTAAAGTCAGAATAAGATTATTTTAAAGGTTAGCTGAATTAACAATGTAGATATTTTAATACTGCATCTTCAGACTAAACATGGCTCCAGAAGACCATTAGCTAAGAGATACATGGGAGTGTATCACTTTATCATTACAAGGTATATATTAATATATCAACTTGAGCGGCATTAAATATATGCTTGTGAGACAATAGAAAATACACATTGGCCTCTGCCCGGGTTGTTGGCACAGAGCTCCAGAAACCCTTGTAATTTCCAAAGTGATAAGAACACTCGGAGCATCTCTGTTCGAATATTTCGTCTTTGACACTAGTTCCTGACACAGAGCTCTCGGAAGCTTTGTAATTTCCTGGGTGACAGGAGTGTCTTTTGTTCTAGTGAAGCAAGAACTGTGGGTGGATTCCTGGATGGCTCCGGGATGAGGGCTGGTCTCTGAAAGATCAAGCCATGATTAGAAGCTTGGAATTTCCGGACCTGGCCCACACTCTCTTGAGAAGGGAGAAGGGTTGAAAATGAAGTTAATGATCAACCAAGCCTGTGTTATGAAGCCTCCATAAAAATCCCAATAGTATGGGATTTGGAGAGCTCCTAGGTTGGCGAACACATCCACACGGGGAGAGTAATGTACCCCAAACTCCGCGGGGACAAAAGCTCCTGTGCTTGGGACACTCCCAGACCTTGTCTTATGTATCTCTTCATCTGGCTATTCATCTGTATCCTTTATCATATCCTTTAATAAACTGGGAAAGGTAAGTAAATGTTTCCCTGAGCTCTATGAGCCCCTCTAGCTAATTAACTGAACTTGGGGAGGGGGTCATGAGAACCTCTGATTTGTAGCCAAAATGGACAGAATTGTGGGTAACCTGGGGACCTATCACTTGCAACTGGCATCTGAAGTAGGGTGGGAGCACGGTGCTGTGGGACTGAGCCTTTAACCTGTGGGATCTGACACTATATCCAGGTAGACAGTGTTGGAATTGAGTTAAACTGTAGGGCACCCAGCTGGTGTTGCAGAGAACTGCTTGGTGTGGGGAAAAACATCCACACATTTGGAGACTAAAAGCGTTAGAAGTGAAGTGTTCTGTGTGAGTGTGCTAGGAGTATGAGAGCAAAGGAGACACACAGAGAAGAAACACAGGAGATAACACTGAACTGAGATTTTCCCCTACAGCAGGAGGGAAAAGCAGGTTTTTTTCCTTTACGGTGCTAATCCAGGGAATCCCAACCAGAAGATTTAGACCTACCGGTAAACTACAAGGTCTTCCTTGATAACTCTCTCAGTAGGCTGCTACCGTGTCATGTACCATCATGCACGATGTCAAGAGGGAATGGCACTTTCCCCCCTGCTGCTTGTAGGGATTTCACTGGTGGTACCCACTCCCCCCAAATCCCACCCTCCTTAGTCATCTCGTAGCTATGGGGAAATGAAAAATAGGTTCTTCTCAAGGAATTCCCCCATATTAGACCATGCCCTGAACCTCTGGACCTTACTGTATGGTGTTTTTCTCTACCTGGAACATTCTTCCCTCTTCTCTTAGTTACTGTTCCCCTTGTCTAGGTCTGGGATTAGACACTAATTCCTCTGGGAGGCTTTTTGGCTTTTCATTGCTGGGTTAGGTACTCCTCAGTAGTGATCTTTAAAAGCACTTATGTTCTCCATATCACAGCACTCATTCTACTGCTGCGTAACTACTCATTTACCGGTCTCTATCTCCCTGTAAGTTACATGAGGGCAGAACCCTGCCTGTGTCTTTACTGGTATATTTCCATCTCTTGGGACACTACCTGGAACAGAGTAGGTGTTCAGAATTAATTGAATGAATTGATGAAATGAATAGCGTTGTTAGGATCAAGGAAAAAAACCTTGAATGAGAATTAAAATTCATGAAATGTTCTTCAAACTAATTTGTTTCCACAATTTCTTGATATTAACTACATACTTTTTTTTTGGTTGTTGAGCCTCCTTTTCAGGTTATTTGGAAAGATAAACATGTTATGCTCAGTTCCTTTTTAAATATAAAAATTGAGCTCCTGGAGAGTAACACTAAAATACATACATGTTATCTTTCATCTTTTTCTGTCCCAGAAGGTTCATTACTTCTTTCCAAATCTGAAAACTAGGTTATAGTGCATCAGGAAAAACAAACCAATTACATATTAATCACGGTCTTCAGAGATAAAAAGGAACTGATATTTTAAGTACTCTCAAAGCAGAATCATACCAAAAAACCAAAAGACAAAAAGAATTTTCAGTCAAATATACAGTTGAGAGGATTTAAAAACCTCAAGGAATTGTATGTAGGGGCTTCCCTGGTGGCACAGTGGTTAAGAAGCCACCTGCCAATGCAGGGGACACGGGTTCGAGCCCTGGTCAGGGAAGATCCCACATGCCGCAGAGCAACTAAGCCCGTGCACCACAACTACTGAGCCTGCGCTCTAGAGCCCGTGAGCCACAACTACTAAGCCCACATGCCACAACTACTGAACCCCACATGCCTAGAGCCTGTGCTCCGCAACAAGAGAAGCCACTGCAACAAGAAGCCCACGCACCGCAATGAAGAGTAGCCCGTGCTCGCTGCAACTAGAGAAAGCCCGTGCGCAGCAACAAAGACATAACACGGCCAAAAATAAAAATAAATAAATAAAATTTTAAAAAAGTAACTGCTGTTAACGTTAAAAAAAAGAAATTGTATGTAATTTTGCTTGGCTGATGAATCCAGTGAATGGCTGCACCTAGACTAACACACCACGGAAGGTCCTGCATAGTTAATTCTTACCCCTCCATGGCTGAAGTCTTGAGGTTTGTGTCATGGTGGGAAACCATTAGTGAGTGTATTCATCTTTGTAGACCCCTTCTCCTTCTCTGTCCTCACTCAGTATATGGGTAAATGTTGGTGAAGCTTAAACACTAGGGACAGTAGACGTAGAAGAGATACAGGAGGAAAGCACTGAAAACGAGTCTGAAAACTTAAACCAGGTAAACAACTCCACTGTTGCCCACCATGTCTCTGTCAAGGTATAAGAAGAATATTACTAATTACAGGAATTTACAAAATTTTAAAAATCTCCAGATGGGGCAGCTCCATCTTTCTCTCCACTGCCTGGCCCCTACCACCCAGAGCCACTAGCAGCCTGGTCTGAATAAAAATGCAGTGCAAACTTTAAAAATCAGAATGATATACCCTGGGGATAACAAAGGAGCCCAAATTTCTTTCTGCCTCTGAGATAGATGTAGCTTCTTTCTGCCAACAACCACACAGGACTTAGTACCAAACTGAACACACCACTTTACAGACGCCATTCCATGGTAAACCTTAATTGCTACCATCTCATATAGGCTTTACTGAAAAGAACTTCTGAGTACACTGTCTCATTCAACTGTAACAATATCTGTTCATAGACAAGCTGATAGTAATACCTCCATTTTACAAAGGAAGCTCAAATATGCTAGGTGATTTATTTTAATTCACAGAACTAGAACTGGAATGGCAAGCTTCCTGACTCTAATCCAGTTCTTTGTCATTAGATGAGTGGTTCTCAGTCCAGGCTTTTTATTAGAATCACCTGGGATGCTTTTATAACACACAAATGCAGGAGTTCCACCTCAGATCAAAGAAATAAAAAATCTCGAGGGTACAGCTTGGCCACTTGTATTTTTAAGAATTTTCCAAGAGCCTCTAATTTGAATTCAGACTGAGAGCGGAGCATTACCTAATGCAAGCCAACTGCTCATTAGAATCACCTAGGGAGCTTTCCTAACACCCCAAGGTCTAATTTTATTGATCTGGGTGGGGCCAGGTGATTATAATATGCAGCCAGGTGTGGGAATCACCACACAATGCCTCTAACAAGCACATCTTAAAACTCAAAGTCTGCTTTTGGCTATTTCATAATATTTTAAATGTTTCTAAAGGTCACATGTGGAACGTTCTTAAAGTCAAACATCGAAATTAAATGTCACTAAAAATACTGTGAGTTGCATTACAGCATTATTTAATTAAAAGGTAGGGAATCTAGCTGAAGATGATGATGATGATGATAGAAACAGAAGCAACTGGACTTCCCTGGGGGCACAGTGGTTAAGAATCCACCTGCCAATGCAGGGGACAGGGGTTCGAGCCCTGGTCCAGGAAGATCCCACATGCCGTGGAGCAACTAAGCCCGTGAGCCACAACTACTGAGCCTGCTCTCTAGAGCCTGCAAGCCACAACTACTAAGCCTGCGCACCTAGAGCCCATGCTCCGCAACAAGAGAAGCCACCACAATGAGAAGTCCGTGCACCGCAACCAAGAGTAGCCCTCGCTCGCCGCAACTAGAGAAAAGCTCGCACGCAGCAAAGAATACTAAACGCAGTCCAAAATAAAAATTAATTAATTAATTTTTTAAAAAATAGAATATATCTTAAAAATATATATCAAAAATATATCTTAAAAAAATATATATATATCTTTAAAAAAAAGACTGATATGGTGCTCAGTATAGATTTTTAGAAATTGTGGTCAAATAAATGAAGATGTTAAATAATCTCTCCATAATCTATTAATACCAATCATGTGTTATAAAAAAACTGGAACATATTCAATTCTCTAATGAATGGTCCTTTAAGTATATTCATGTAGGTAATAATCCACTAAGAAAAGATAGTTGGGGCTTCCCTGGTGGCGCAGTGTCTGAGAGTCCGCCTACCGATGCAGGGGACACGGGTTCGTGCCCCGGTCCGGGAAGATCCCACATGCCGCAGAGCGGCTGGGCCCGTGAGCCATGGCCACTGAGCCTGCGCGTCCGGAGCCTGTGCTCCGCAACGGGAGAGGCCACAACAGTGAGAGGCCCGCGTACCGCAAAAAAAAAAAAGATAGTTGATGCTTCCTACAGCGAGTAAATCAATATATCAGATTTTATTTGAATTATGCAAAAAATCTCATCAAGTACTTAAAATATCAAGGTAAATTATATTTTATGCATTTAAAAATGAATATATGACAAATTCTAAAAAAGCATACTATATTCTCTATAAAATATGAACATAACTCTAACATAAATCAAAACTAAAATATAATATATAGAAAACATAATGTATAGAAAACTCACAACCTCTAGCATGGATGAATTTTATAATGGAAAATATCTGACCTTTTATTTCAATGAGTACAGCAAAAAAAGAGAGATATGATGCATATCTGAGAAAATGACTAATAAAAACATAAATGCTGGGATCCACTGCAGGCTAGTGTATATACCCCACCAGTAGAAAAAAAAATAAGTGGTCCCTTTGAATGTTGTTGAAAACAGGTTACTTGTGTCAAATTTCACAAATGTCTTCAGTGATTTATGTCCATGTATATATGTGTACATATTTAGATACAGGTGGTATTATTCTGTTTTAATAGGAAACTATACAATTGGCTATTTTATTTTAATTAATTAATTTTAATATCTTTATTGGAGTATAATTGCTTTACAATGTTGTGTTAGTTATACAATTGGCTATTTTTAAATCTACAGGAAATAACGATGAAATGAGTTAAGCTTAATAAAAATGCAAACAGGAAAATTTGAAAGTGATAAAATTTGGCAGATTAATGGTGAGAAAAGAACAGCATATAATGAACAACTAAGCAAAAAAAAAAGTCAATTTAGCAGGTCAATTTTATGAAACTGGTAATAGAAAAAATTTCAGAGAAAACAACCTATCAATATTATTTTCTTTAAAAATTCCAATGAAAATCAGAACTTCTCTGGCGGTCAAGTGGTTAAGACTCTGCACTTCCAATGCAGGGGGCACGGGTTTGATCCCTGGTTGGGGAACTAAGATCCCGTGTGCCGAGCAGCATGGCCAAAAAAAAAAAACCAAAAAAAAACCGAATGAAAATCAACATTTGCTCATCAATTACAAATGTGCCCCAAATTTTAACATAAATACATATTACCTGCTTGACCAGAAACCACATTCCTTACTAGAAGAGACAATATACATGTTTTGAAATTAATAATTTTTTACTGCAACCTGAAAACTTAATTTTGAAACTAAAAATGTTTACAATACAGAAATGACACATTTTTAAATGTAACAAAATATTCTGATGAGCAATTGATTTTCCTTGAATACAAAAACAGTTATAAGTTGGCAAAGGTCCTATTTCTATAGCTCTATGATGTTCCTAGTCAAGCATTTTTGCACAGCAATCTTAATAATTTAGAGTATAATTTTCCCTTTTCCACCTATCCATTCATACATCATGGATATGTAAAATCTACAACCTCTGACCCGTGAGCTATAATGATTATCCACTTTTTTAGAAAGCAAAAGGTAAATGAGATTCCAGTATATTTTCAATTAAGTACTATGATTTATGCAGCAAATCTTTTATTTTATTTTTTTTGCGGTACATGGGCCTCTCACTGTTGTGGCCTCTCCCGTTGCGGAGCACAGGCTCTGGACGCACAGGCCCAGTGGCCATGGCTCACGGGCCCAGCCGCTCCGTGGCATGTGGGATCTTCCCGGACCGGGGCACGAACCTGTGTCCCCTGCATCGGCAGGCGGACTCTCAACCACTGCGCCACCAGGGAAGCCCGCAAATCATTTTTTGTTAGTAATTAGCTACCATGGAGTAAAACAGCGAGGACTTCAGGTACCATAAGTATAGTCATTTGATTGCTCTAGGATATAATTCAGGTCATTCACAAGTATGCTAAGCTATAAAATGGATGGGGAGAGCTTGTTCCTTTATTAAGAGCTGACCAAAAGAAAGGTATCTATCTAAAGGAGGCACATAATTGAATCACTTATACTGGAAGTTCTTTTCCAAGAAATCCTGGCCTCACATCAAGGAACTATACTAGAAATCACAGATCTGCCTGCCATAGTGATGAGATGTCTCCATTTAAGAAAAGACAGACGAATTAGTTCAGTTAATTTGGTCTGAGATCTACTAAATGACAAAACAAAAACAAACAAGTTAAAAGTGAGAGCTATAACAAATCAAAGAGACCTAATTAATAAAGGACACTGTAGCAACAGAAATATAGTAGTTGCTGCAAAAATTCTATAATTATAGGGAAAAATTCCAGAAGTCCTGTGAAATTCATTCCCATTTAAACATAGTAAATTAAGCCTCCTAGTAAACAATCTGGAAATTCACTGTAGAAATTCATTAATGCTGTAAACCGAAAGTTTCAGAGCAGGAGTTAAAACATCTGTATCATAATTCCATTTCTGCCACCAACTGGCTTAGGTAAGTGTCTTAACCTCTCTGTGAGTTAAGATTCTTAAATAATAAAATGCGGAACACTGGTTAAAAATAATAAAGGGGGGTTTGTTGAAAGTTCACTTCCTGAATCCCACCCTGTAAGATTCTGATTCTTAGTGCATTGATTCTTAGAGGTTTTAGCACATGGCCTCAGTCTCAAAGAAGAGTAAGGATTTCTACAAGCCAGTATTTAAGAGGCTGAGTATCAAGATAGGTTTGATTCTAGCTCATCTCATCTTGTGCCTCATTTATAATAGATGACATCTGACCTTCTCCTAAGACCAAGTTGTCATCTCCTTATTGAATTCTGGTTCTGAACTGTTACCTTTGTCTAAGTTGCTGTCTTGAGAACTTGCTCAATCCTCCAGGCGTTTTTAGGACAGGGACCTTATTTTACTGTTACTAGTCCCCTCTTTGGAAATGAGGTCCTGCTTCCAAATCCTACCCATTTGGGTAGGGAGCTTTAGTGGACCTACCTTCCATTCTGAATACTACCCTTTTCTGGGGTCCTTATAGTCATGCTTGGTGTTCCTGCTAAGAGCTATCCTTTCTTTCAATATACTAACACTTACCAACATCTGTAGTAGGAACTCTAAAGATAAATAAACCACAGCCCTGCCCTTGAACATTACATGCTCTAGTAAAGGCATGAAATGATTCCCCATCAGGCAGCCCACTACAGTTTCCTTTGCAGGATTCTCCATACTTTCTTGTCTAATGTTGGGTGCCACAGCTTCAGTCTTTGATCCTCCTTTATTGACACTCACTCCCTAGGTGACCCCATCAAGTCCTCTTTAAATACATACTATACACTGATGACTCCAAAATCAGCATCTTTAGCCTCACTATCTCCTCTGAATTCAGACTCATTTATCCAGCTACCTCAAGATCTCTGTTTGTAAGGCCATATAGGAATAGGATATGTCTGAATCTGAACTCTTTATTTTTCCCACAAACCTGTTCTTCCTCCAACCTTTGCCACCTCAGTTAACATGCAACTGCATTCTTCTAGTTATTCATGCAAAAAACTTTAGAATTTTCCTCTATTTCTCTCACAACCCACAATCAATCCATCAGCAAATCTTGTAGAATTTACATTCAAAATATATCCAAAATTCAACTATTTCTTATCAACTATTTCTTATCATCTCTCCCACCCTAGCCCAAGCCACCATCCCCTCATGACCTGGATTAATGCAATAGCCTTCTGGTATCCCTACTACCTCTTGGCCCTCCACAATCTATTGTCAAAACAGCAACCAGAGTGACCCTTTTATTTTTTTAATTTTTTTTTAAATTTTATTTTTTATATAGAAGGTTCTTATCAGTTATCCATTTTATACATATTAGTGTATATATGTCAATCCCAATCTCCCAATTCATCCCACCACCACCACCCACCCCCACCACTTTCCCCCCTTGGTGTCCATACGTTTGTTCTCTACATCTGTGTCTCTATTTCTGCCTTGCAAACCAGTTCATCTGTATCATTTTTCTAGGTTCCACATATATGCATTAATATACGATATTTGTTTTTCTCTTTCTGACCAAAGTGACCCTTTTAAAAGAGACATTAGATCAAATCATTTCTCTGCTCAAAATCCTGCTTTTTTTTAAAACTTAAGATAGCTTCATTAATTCAGAAGCTTGGACTGACTGATTTCCCCATTGTTTAGAAGAGTGCTTGGCACATAGTAGTGTGAAATAAATAGTTTGTCAAATGAATGAATAGAAGTACAGCAAAAGAGGTATGTATATGACATAGGGGGAGCCCAAAGGTAGGAACATGAGTTCCTCTTGGGTAAACTGGGAAAGGCTTCACAAAGCAGTGGATGCTTGAACAGATTTGTGGAATAAACACAAATCGGTCAGGTTAAAGTTCTGAGAGGGAGGCACCGAAAACCAATAGCATGACACCTGTAAAGTCAGAGAGAAACAAAGAAGCATGGTGCACTCTGCAACTGCATGGGATCCAGGAGAGCTGAGATGGTAAGTGTAAGTGAGCAGAGAAGACTGAGCTGAAGAGGGAGGCAGGTGCTCCACTGCTTGCTGGCTCTCCTTGCCTCTTGCAACTGTCCAGACCTTGGTCCACATTACAGTCAGTTTGAGAGGTACCTGGGCAACATTAAAGACATAAAACGCAGTAGGGTGTGGGAGGTTATGACATGGACTCTGGAGCCAGCCTTCCTAAGTCTGAAGCGACCTTTCAGTTCCTCCTACCTGGATGACTTAGAGAAATTAAACTCTCTCTGCCTCCATTTCCTCATAAAAGCGACCTATCTCAGAGCGTTGTTATGAGGATTAAATGAGTTATATGTAAAGCACTTAGAACAATGCCTGACACAGCTCAGCATTACATATCTGAACACATTATTATGGTAAAGTCTTCAAGACTGAATTTCTCAGAATTTTCACATGAAATTTCATTTATTTGAGATCTTAAGGAACTTGCTCCATATTTTGATAAAAGCTGACCTATACATTTCTTATATAACTTCTTGAAAAAAATTTTTCTCCCAATCAATTTGATCACATCAAAGACTCAGTCTTAAAAGGAAAAGCTTAGATCACTAGGAAGTAGAAGCAGCTAGTACTTCAGGAGAAAGAGATCAAAGGATTTATAAACTAAAATTGAATACAGAGGAGAGGTGGTTCTAGTTTCGCTTCTTAGAAAATGATAGAAGCTGACTAATTTAGTCTTTGAGTATTTATTCCTTAATGGCTAGTTGCAGGTTTTAAAAAGCATTTAAATAAAACAGAACTTGGTTGCACTGATAATGTCAGAAGTTTGCCATGGTAGGCTGCTATTTTGCCTCTGACAGTCAATATTAGCCAGCCTGTGCAGGATCACTGGGCTGAACAGGATATCTTAGAGGTGCCTCCAACTCAGGCCTTGAGATGTCATATCCCAATCACAGGAAACAGATACTGAAAATAACCAGAGAATTTGAGGAGGATAACCAGGAAGCCAAATATTCCTTCTACTGCAGAGTTAACTGGCTCACTGTGTGGATCTGCTTCACGTCTAACTGCTGTTCCTTTTACTATAGTATATATTTACTTCCTTTTGTTCTGTCCTCAAAGGAAATGGAGAACACCTGATTGCAATTTTTCATGTCACTGAGATACTTTTGAATGTACCCTTTTCAAGTTTAAATATTCTTAATTCCTTTAATCAGTCCTCATAGGTACTAATTGTAAATTATCTCACTGTTTACCTATGAACTCTCTTCAAGGCCTTCATAAATCTCCTAATAAAAAATGCAATTAGATAGTATACTGTAGCATCGGTCCAAATAGAGCAGACAGCTTTTGAAGAGTTAGCTACTATACTCAAAGTATTCAATTTGATTCCTAATACCAAACTGCCTTCTCCTGCTTTGAACTTAAGATCAGCCATGGATCTCAGAGCTTGTCCTGCCATACTTACACAAGTCCTCTTCTTTTTAAATAAGGGCTATTGCCTTAAACTACCCATAGAGTACTTTCCAAGTCGAACAATCCATGATTATTTATGATTTAAATATAGTAGACACACTTGATTTTCTGGTTTCAAATACAGAACAGATTGATTTATAGAGATACAGCTGTCTTTTAAGTTCTGGTTCACCAGAAGATGTAGCAAGAAAGGCACCAATATTACCAGGGTCAGAGTCTGGAAACCAAGACTCATTTACAGAATATGCCTATAGAATCTAGCCTTTTTGAGACTAGAGGAATTTCCAGGCACCTTGAAAACTTAAATGGTGGGTGAGTTCATTAATAAAAGTAAAGATGGACTGCCAGGAATAGTACGAAAAAGAAAATTCTCAAGTTGGAGATCTATGTTATAAAGGTTTCATTTTTGCTTTGTTTTGTTTTCTGATTAGCCACTTGAAAAAATACTTGTCAAAAAGGCATTGTAATCTATTTTTCAAAAATGTTGAGAAAAGCAAGAGAATTAAAAACACTGAAAAAGTTACCAAAGTAGGAAGTTGCTTTTTGAGACATCCTATGCACTCATTTTAGAGGGATATCTACTTGTCTGCAGATAGGATGACAGTAAAAGCTGTCTATACAATTCCTAGTGGCCCTCATGACCTTTTAGTAGTCTCAGAGCAATGCTTCTCAGGGCAGTGAGCAGCACTAGGTAAAAGCAGGATTTTATTTAAAAAAAAAAAAAAAAAAAGGAGGTTGCTGTTAGAAACACCTCGAGGGAGGCAGGCAGAAAGGGCAATGTTGTTCTTCCACTTAATATTGAATTTGGAAAAAAATGTTCTGCCCATTAAATTATTCTCCAGGCAATAATTTTTACTTTTTAAATCAAATTCATATGTCCCAAAGCAGAATTTATTTTATGCCTGCTTTAATCTTCTTTAGGACCCTGAAACTGTGTGACTGGGCTGGATGATCCCTCAAGTGTGAACAACTCTATGCCTGGGTAAAATCAAAGCCATTCCTTCTCAGAGAATATGTGGACAGACATTATATCCTGGTGAACCCACACTGGTTCACTGAGTATTCAGGTTTAAACACAATCAACCAGTGTGGGGCAAAATTCAAACATCAAGGGAGAAGCACTGTATACTCAATGCACCAAAAAAAAAGACTTACTTGATTCAAGTTATTGTTCTAGAACTTACATTGAAACTAATTTGCTTAAATTTTAAAGACAATATAAATGGGTAACAAATTACAAATAGAAATAAAGATTGATGTTGAATTTTGAATTGGTTCCAATGAAGTATTTGGAGGTTAGAGTGCTTGGGCAATACATGATTAGGTCTTGAATGTCATTCTCTAAACAATGTTACTGCTGAGAGTGAAGAGTAAGAAATTAGTCTGCATGTCTTCTGGAGAGAGACTCTGGATTTCCTTTCTCCTCTACAAAGAAATGTAGTTCTGATGGTTCGTACATGAGATTAAATGTGTGGAAGGAAAAATGGGAGCTTTACCAGTTGGTTGGTTTGTTTGTTGTTCTCTGAAGCCTTGCTACGCAAAGTGTGCTCTGTGGAGACATTATCAGCATCACCTAAGAGTGAGTTGGATGTGCTGACTCTTTGGTTCCATATCCCAGAAACACCAACTGGAATCTGAATTAGCAGTTAAATAGGATCACCAGGTGATTCAAATGCATAATAAAATTTGAGACCCACTTGCTAAAGTTCCTTCGAATGGAAGAGCTTATGATCTTTTTTGGCGTATAATTGTTTTCCATTGTTGTGTCAGTTTCTGCTGTATAACAAAGTGAATCAGCTATACACATATATATATCCCCATATCTCCTCCCTCTTGCATCTCCCTCCCTCCCACCCTCCCTATCCCACCCCTCTAGGTGATCACAAAGCACCAAGCTGATCTCCCTGTGCTATGCGGCTGCTTCCCACTAGGTATCTATTTTACATTTGGTAGTGTATATATGTCCATGCCACTCTCTCACTTTGTCCCAGCTTACCCTTCCCCCTCCCCATGTCCTTAAGTCCATTCTCTGTGTCTGCATCTTTATTCCTGTCCTGCCCCTAAGTTCTTCAGAACCGTTTTTTTTTTTTTTTAGATTCCATATATATGTATTAGCATGTGGTATTTGTTTTTCTCTTTCTGACTTACTTCACTCTGTAGGACAGATTCTAGGTCCATCCACCTTACTCCAAATAACTCAATTTTGTTTCTTTTTATGGCTGAGTAATATTCCACTGTATATATGTGCCACATCTTCTTTATCCATTCATCTGTCAATGGACACTTACGTTGCTTCCATGTCCTGGCTATTGTAAATAGAGCTGCAATGAACATTGTGGTACATGACTCATTTTGAGTTATGGCTTTCTCAGGGTATATGCACAGTAGTGGGACTGCTGGGTCGTATGGTAGTTCTATTTTTAGTTTTTTAAGGAACCTCCATACTGTTCTCCATAGTGGCTGTACCAATTTACATTCCCACCAACAGTGTAGGAGAGTTCCCTTTTCTCCACACCCTCTCCAGCATTTATTGTTTGTAGATTTTTTGATGATGGCCATTCTGACCGGTGTGAGGTGATACCTCATTGTGGTTTTGATTTGCATTTCTCTAATGATTACTGATATTGAGCAACCTTTCATGTGTTTTTTGGCAATCTGTATATCTTCTTTGGATTTTATAATAACAAAATCTGACTCTTGACAAAGGTATCTTTAAGGTAAAAAGGAAACTCACTGAATTTGAACATAATAACGTTTTAACAAAAAGAAAGGACTGTGCCAGGCATGTGACAAGTATTACCTCATTTAATTCTCACAGCAACCCAAAAGATGGATAGTATTATCTTCCTTTTACAGAGGAGGAAAGAGAGCTCCTAAGAAGTGAAATGATTTGCCCAGGGCTGCACAGCCTGTAAGCAGCAGTGCCTGGCTGGGAAACCAGGTCTTTCTCACTCCAAGCTCTGCTTCTACAACAAGTCCAGGAGAAGGATTTCAGAAAGCTGCCCAATGTAGTCACAAAAACCAAACCAAGTGAAGCTTAATCGACCAACAAACAAATGTTTACCGATTATTTACTCTGGACCAAGAACCGTGCTACTGTAAGAGGAAACCTAAGACATATGAGCAAGAAAGCAAAATTAAGACAATAAAATGAGCATAAAATCTTGTGATTCATGTAAATACTAGAGATAACCAGATTTTTAAAATGATTTTACATGTTAATATTAATTATCTCATGGTTAGTAGAATTATCGTTTTAAATTTTCTTCTTTGAATTAATCAAATTCTCTAAGACATTGTTTTTAAAACACATAGCTATGTTTCCACCAGTTTTACATGATATCTTAATAAATAATAAAATAAATTAGTTAAAAAATTATTTTACATTAAAAAAATAAGCAAATAAACCATAGGCCTCAAAGTTTCAAACAGGTCATACTCCTGTATTTTTCCATTTCATCTATTTTTGCATTCTTCTTTTAGACATTATATATCTTTTCTGCCTCATGATTCAAACTATAATCTACTTCCCACAAACAGCAGATGGCACCATGCATCAGTGAAAGAATGGCAAAAAAGTCATAAAGGTCAAGCTGTCAAAACTGATATCTTTTTGAAATAACTCAAATTTTCTAATTAGCTTCATAACAGTGACAGGTAATTTAAAAGACTTCATTTTGAAAATTCACTTTAGGTGAGAAAGTTACTTTTGATCCAGCCTTGCTGGTGAAAACTTGTGTGAGGAAATAAAAGAAGAAAGAAGTATCCTAATTTATAAAAAGTCTACTGCAAACCAATTTAGAAATAAAGCTATTTAATAGAAGTGTGAGCCTCTATCAATCCTAACATGAATCGTAACATAAAAACCTCAACCCAGGAGAGATTTCTGGAAAAATAAAAATTCAAAGGGAAAATTCAAAGTGCTAAATTATTAAACGAACAAATCTAATATACATCTTATTGACTCCAACTCCCAAGCATTGTCCCAGAACACAATAAAAACCTGGGAGCTATGCTAAATCAAAACACTGTTCGAGCGTAAATGAGCCCTTTCCTTCTTTGACCCAGTCACACAGCAAGCAAATCGACAGTACTTCAGAGGCTATTTCATTCCTGGAAACATAAAGCACCTGGACTATCTTTTTTTTTTTCTTCCTGGTACGCAGGTCTCTCACTGCTGTGGCCTCTCCCGCTGCGGAGCACAGGCTCTGGACGCGCAGGCCCAGCGGCCATAGCTCACGGGCCCAGCCGCTCCGCGGCATGTGGGATCCTCCCGGACCGGGGCTCGAACCCGTGTCCCCTGCATCGGCAGGCGGACTCTCAACCACTGCGCCACCAGGGAAGCCCTGAACTATCTTTTTAAAAAGACAGAAAACAGACTCCATAGGCACAATTTTTATAAAAGTTATAGAATGAAATGAAAGGTTAAAAGACGTAAACTAAAAAGTGATGTAGAAGGTTATACCTTATTGATGCTTCCAATTTGTAAGTGTAAATTCCACTAAATCTCTTTTTCCAAACAGAAAACTCGTAGGGGAGAGGACAGAAGATCATGTTTTCAGAAGTTAAAAAAAAAACAAAACAAAACAACAACAACTCATCAAAAATTATCCTGTAATATTTTCCTGTTTCTCAACCTTTAAACTATGTATGTAATGCTTTGGGAAGAAGGTGATGTTTTCCATTGTCTCAGACAGGTATTTTTCCTGAGTAAAATATAGCAATAATACTTCTTAAGAGTTTAACTTACAGATAGCTTTGACCTTCAGTTGTTCATTTTAGGTCCAAACAATAAATAAAGGCAAAATAAAAATTTATTTAACAACATGCTCTTGATTCTAGGTAGGCATTCTTCTCAGATTCAATTCAACCCTATTCTACCCTACCTCATCTTTTCTCATTGAGCTGTCAGAATCCATCAACAAGCTCTCCAATCCTTAACCATGCCCTTAACAACAACCATGGCCTCTTTTCTGAAATATGAATTCATCTACTACCCTTCATCTCCTCTGCTGCCACTTTCAACTAACTACCATCGGCTCTTCTCTGAGCAGTAGTCCCTGACTTGTCTCCTTGGTCTTCTCATCCCCCTTCAACACATTCACAACAGCCATACTCATCTCTGAAACACTTAAATCAGACCATGCAATTCCATGCTTAAAGGTCTTCACTGGCTCCTCACTGCACTTGGAAAGAAATCCCAGGTCTTCCTCAACATGGCTGCCAAGCTCTGTATTATCTGGGTCCACCTACCTCTTGGCCAACTGCTCTCTGTGATCTAGAAGTTCTGGCTTTCTTTGATATCCTCCCACTCGAAAGCCTCACACATGCACCTTCCCCACCCATCACTGGGAATTCTCCTACTCATCTCTCAGATCTCAGCTCTAAATGTCACTTACTCAGAGAGACCACTCCTAAAACCCTAATCTAAAATAGGTTTACTTATTACAAAATCTTGAGGAAGCTGTACTTTCCCTTTATAGCATTTATCAAAATGCATAATCATATATGTTTTTGTATTTATTTATTATTTTTGTCTGCTCATTAGCCTGTTAACTCCATGGATGGAAAGATAATGTCTATTCTATTAGCCATGATATCTGTTAGGTCTAGCTCAGTGTCAGGACATATTTATTAAATAAATGAATGACTGGATGAATAAATAAGCCATTTCCCTTTAGTGAGAATCTCCGGTCCCCTAAATGTTGAATTGATAAATTACTGGTTATTATTTTTCTAGAGACAAAAGACAAAGCTTTGCTTCAAAACAATTTGGAAGCATATGCTGCTCCTTTTCTGGCTTTCCTGGCATCCTCCTAACTGTTATAAGTACTAGTTTGTCTCATATTCATGTTTGGAACTAGACAGTTGTCTACTTTTCACTCCTTTTCAATGCCTTTGAAAGCAAATTAGTCATGAATCCTTTTAGACTCTCATATAAACCTTTAATAGCCCAATCTTTAAAAATCTAGTTATCCTGCTGACATAATGCAACACACTAACTAATGTATTCTATGAACTCCTATCCCCCCAAATAAAAGAAACCATATGAAAAAATGCTATAAAAATCTAATTAAAATTTTTGCATACATTGTATATGTGTTCCTTTCCCTATAATTATACAAAAATGTAGTACTGTTAAGACAATTTGGCATTATACCCCATACTCATAAATGTATACTTACTGCAAAAGATAAAAGGCAAGAGGATAGATTTGTACAAGCCACAATCTACAACGTCAGCATTCATTCTGGTTTTTTTTTTTTTTTTTTTTGCGGTATGCGGGCCTCTCACTGTTGTGGCCTCTCCCATTGCAGAGCACAGGCTCCGGACTCACAGGCTCAGCGGCCATGGCTCATGGGCCCAGCCGCTCCGCGGCATGTGGGATCTTCCTGGACTGGGGCACGAACCCTCGTCCCCTGAATCGGCAGGCGGACTCTCAACCACTGCACCACCAGGAAAGCCCCCAGCATTCATTCTTAATGTTGAATTCTCACTGAATATATGTCAGTTGATATTACACAACTATTTTGGCTTTCCCAGAATTACCTTTCTAAAACATCTATTTCATCATGCCATTACTCTGATTCAAAGTTTCAGTGGCTTCCCACTTATATAACTGTGCTTCCCAAATTGCAGATGCCAAATCCGAGGTACAGCGAGTTATGTGTGAGGGAAGGAAAAGCCAAAGCAAATATGCTACATGTCCTTGGACAAACAGTTTTTACTTAAACATTTTTAGAAAAAAAATATTTATAGTAAAACAGCTCTGACTCTACTGTGCAGCAAAATGCAAAATTCAAAAATGAATTTAATATATGATATGAAACTTTAAAGAAGCTTTGAGTTTGGGAAACTGTCAGACACAAGATAGACAATAGATGTGTCAAAAAGACAACACAGAGGACTTCATTCATTTATTATATAAATAGTAACAATATGGACAGTGACAATATGACAGTGGACCTCCCTCCAGTTTGGATCAGGTGTTCCTTTTCTTATGAGCTCATCCCTAATATATCACCATTCTCAAATATAATATTAGGTTGAACCATAAGAAATTGCCAATATTCAAAGACTTTTGATTTACAAAAATGGCACACTTCTGTGGTTCAACATAATACAAGAGTCTTTCTATCTTATTTGTATGCAATCACCCCAACTTGCCTCCTTTCAAAAATATCTGTTAGTTCTTTGCCTCCACCATCAAGTACTGTGTGACTGGCCTAAACCAGACCACAATAAATGTTGGCTTAGGGCTCAGCCTAGATCAATTTGTACACAACAAGCATAAGCAAGCATTTGAAGTTCCGTATTTGGAAAAAAATTCCCTCTTCTTCAGGTTAAGGGACAAAGGACTCCTATTTGCCGTTTAATAGTACTGGTGGAGCATGACATAAAAAAAAGTGGGAAAGCCGGTCACAGTCATGCTCCCACACCCTATCTGAACAAAGTACTTATCCTACAGCATGCTACTGGGCTTATGTATAACAAAACCATTCTAATAAACCGTTTATGTAAGTGTAGAATCTTTTAAGCTTGATCATCTATTTCTCTTGTCAAAGAAAGAAATAGGCTTAGTCAGTGCCTGATATCGACCACAAAGAATTGAGTATCAAGCCATACTTCTCTTTGTAAGAAAAAGATACTTGTGAATCTGATTTTAGAAAAGCTTTGATACTTTATGAGAAGGAGAAGTTTTCAATTTTCAAAAGAGATTTTTAAGCTTTATATATATATATAGCATATTATTAATGATCATATTATCATTTTCTGACTTGGTGAAAGTAAAAATCTGAATAAGCCTCACAAATAGTCTGTATTGAAAAAAATGCATATTCATTTCATTCCCTACTTGACAACTGCTAACTCTAAAAGGTTCCACCTCATTCTTCACCTAAATCTTCATGAAATAAAATATCTGCCTATTTTTAATCATAATTTGTCTTGCTGCAGCATTGCCGTGCAACAAAACTGATCCAGATGCCAATGCTGAGGAAGTTTAGCTGTTAAAATTCACATCTGTTTTCTGTCAACTTGGCTTTGTTGATAGGCCCATGGTAACAGACGACCAAAACAGCCTTGAAAAAAATCAACAGAACAAGGTTTTTACCCCCAGAATCAACCTGAAAATACAGCAAACACATAAACACTTCTGGATATTTCCCTTAAGTTCTGTGTTTCTCTGAATTCATTACCTTAGACTACTATTTCACTTCCTAGAATTTGCCAAAGTAATGAATTCTAAGAAATGAAAAAGTGCACTGTCTCATGCCTCTCCATTTCACTCTTCTCAGTCCTCCAGAAAAAGGACTACGCCTGTACCGTTCAATAACTCCCATATGGGACAGAAGACGGATCCCCCAATAACTCTCTGCTACTGCTGCTATGGATGATTAAAATAATCACAGAATATATATCCTTTAGCCCAAACACATTTCAGTGTATAAGTACATAAAACTATTAAATGAGCATTCCTTAAACTTTAGAGAATTTTAAAATTTGGAAACATTTGTTAAACATGTAGATTTCTAGGGTCATATCTTCCATGAATCTTGAATCTAAGATGGATCTATAAAATTTGTATATTTAACAAGCACTCCCCACCCCCATTCCAAGTTGAGATATAATTCAAATTCCATAATATTCATCCTTTAAAGGTGTACACATCGGTGGTTTTCAGTATATTCAAAAAACTGTACAACCATCCCCACTATCTAATTCCTGAACTCTTCATCACCCCAAAAAGAAACCTTGTATCTGATCCCTCTTCCCCCTAGTTCCTGGCAAATACTAATCTATCAATACTTTCTGTCTCCATGGATTTGCATATAAATGAAATCACACAATATGTGTCTTTTTTTTTTTTTTTTTGCGGTACACGGGCCTCTCACTGTTGTGGCCTCTCCCGTTGCGGAGCACAGGCTCCGGACTCGCAGGCTCAGCGGCCATGGCTCACGGGCCAGCCGCTCCGCAGCATGTGGGATCTCCCCGGACCGGGGCACGAACCCGTGTGCCCTGCATCGGCAGGCGGACTCTCAACCACTGCGCCACCAGGGAAGCCCTATGTGTCCTTTTCGTCTGGATCCTTTCACTTAGTATAATGTTTTCAAGGTTTATCCATGTTGTATCATGTATCAGCACACCATTCCTTTCTAAAGCTGAATAACATTCCACAATATGGGTATACAACATTGTTTCATTCATCAGTTGTTGGACATTTGGGTTGCTTCCACTTTTTAGTTAATTACAAATAATGCTGGTATGACCATTAGTATACAAGGTGGGTTTTTTTTGGTAAACTTATGGTTTTAGTTCTTGTGTGTGTGTGTGTGTGTGTGTGTGTGTGTGTGTGTGTGTGTTGCACTGCTGGGTAATATGGTAACTCTATTTTTAATTTTTTGAGTAATTTCCAAACTGCTTTTCAAAGTAACTATACCACTTTACATTCTCACCAGCAATTTATGAGGGTTCCAGTGTCTTCACATCCTCACAAATGCTAGTTTTTGTCCTTTTTGATTATACCTACCTATCCTAGTGAGTGTGAAGTCGTATCTCTCTGTGCTTTTAGTTTGCATTTCCCTGATGACTCACGATGTCAAAGATCTCTTAATGTACTTATCGACCATTTGCATATCTTCTTTGGAGAAATGTCTATTCAGATTCTTTGCCCACTTTTAAATTGGGCTGTCTGTCTTTTATCAGTAAGTTGCAAGAGTTCTTTGTATATTTTAGATACAAAGCCCTTATCAGACATGGGATTTACAAATACTCTCTCCCCTTCTGTGGTCTGTTTTTTCACTTTCTCGATAGTGTCCTTTGAAACATAAAAATTTTTAATTTTGACAAAATCTAATCTATCTATTCTTTTGTTGTTGTGATTTAAATGTCATATGTAAGAAACCATTGTGTAATCCAAGGTCATGAAGATTTACACTTAGATTTTCTTCTAAGAGTTTTATAGTTTTAACTCTTACATTTAGGCCTATGATTTATTTTTTGAGTTAATTCTTACCTATGGTATGAGGTAGGCGTACAACTTCATTCTTTTATGTCAATATCCAATTATCCCAGCAACTTTGTTGGAAAGACCGTTATTTCCTTATTGAATTGTCTTGGCACCCTCGTCAAAAGTCAGTTACCCAAAAATGTATATTTCTGAACTCTCAATTCTAATCCATTAATCTATATATCTATTCCTATAACTAATCAGCTAACAGGGAGACTTTTTTTCTTTCAGTATTGCACTGTATCATCATGCTCTTCTAATATTAACAAGAAGGTTCTCACAGAACAAGGGATATTTGCAAAATTTCCATGCAGTGCACTATCAGACATAAACAACAATGACAAAAAAACTAAACTGATTTTGGGGGAAAAGTAATATCTGGGACAAGAAATGGATCATATTTCTATATAGGTGAGTAGGCAAAGTAATATCTTCTAAAGATGACCTATTTTTCAGAAGCCTGATAATTTTGTGTATTTCAAGGTTGACTCATTGTATCTGAATGTGTTTATTTAGCACTATTAGCTTCAACCCAGTCACTTATTTTAAGCTGTTTACATTTCAAGTTGAACACATTAATTATCAGATAATTAGATAATAATGTGTTTTATTCTATTGAATAGAAAAAAAAGAGCATTTAAATTAGAGGTTTTATCAGTACTGCTGGATATCTACTGTTCATCTTTTTACAAAGAGTCATATAATAATATTAACAAATAATCTTTTCAATAGATTTACAGGAAGACAGATTCTGAATACTAAGAATGCACTAATTTTTCTCTGTATTAAGGATTCTTATGAACAAAATGGTCTCTTGCCTATCTGTCAATTAGCATAAACAAGAGAACTAGCCATAAGTAGTATGTGCCTACTTCATTGGGATGTTGGAGAACAACTAGACCGTGACCACTAAATGCTGTAAGAAACAACCACCAGACTGTGACACAGCCTAAGCTGCAACTCAGTAGGTCAATGAGCCAGTGGAACATGCAGGAAATTGTTCTATTCAATTATGGAAATTTTTCTGGCATTATTCCTCACAAAGAAGAGCAAAGTGGGCTATATTACTAGGACATGGACAAGAAGCAAAATGTCAAGTAGACTTCTAAAAAAAATAAGAGCTTCTGAAAACCCTGGTGAGACAATCCAAAAAGCAGGAGACCAGAATGTTCCACTATGCCTCTTTTTTTAACCAATGCAATCAGCAATTCTAGTAGTGGTAGGTGGTTATTTTATGTCTAGATATGATTGCTCTGGGTAAATAATGTAAAGGTCAAATCATTGTTTGGTTAAAAATGCCCAACAATGGATGCTGATGGTAAAGTACCTGAAAAGGGAAGCTAGAAAAGAATCCCAGGAACATCAGAAGAAGCCATTTCATGATGAAAATTCTGCTAGATCATAGAAGGAGCAACTGAGATACAAGGTCAACAAATTCTTGGACTGAGAGACCTCAACCAATGTTGAGAAGCGATAAGACTCCAATCTTTAAATGAGAGTAGATAATGGGGATTTCTTGAGAGAGGCAAAGATCACTGGTCTATTTGCTATAGAAATGGACAAGAATAATCAGACTATCAAAAAAACTATTTCTAATTGGCCAACTATATGAGGAAGATGAAGGGCAGCAGTCTGTTTGGAGAAGGTAAGAAGTGTGACAGGGATGTAAAAATTTTAGGGAAGTGTGTGGCCCAGAATTACTCCCCAGAAAAGCCTGCCAGTATCCTGTCCTCAAATATTTGAGACTTAAAAAGGGAAACCTTAAAGTTTATCAGCAAAAATTGAGTATGAATAAAACTGAATGGTAAGGGTAAGGAACTACTCTCCAAAAAAAGGTCTCATTTCCAATCTACTTCCAGCTGACACTGTATGATAGAGTTTCATCTCTACTGTACAATCTAAATAATTTATAAATCAGAGACTGTTGTTATGAATAATAGCAATGGAGGTCTTTAAACTAGTATTAGTTAGAAGATGCTTTCACAATCCAATTTCCACACAATGGGAAGCATTCAAATACTTTATATTGCTTTGCAGATAATTATTAAAATAATTTACATAGACTGAAGTTACATGCTGCCTTTACTCAAAACCCTACTTGAAAAACTATATCATGAAAATGATTTGGAACACTGCTACCACTTCAACCCTGAGGACCATAATTTTTAAGATTATGCTCTATATTAAAACTGTGCTACTCTTCATTCTAATTAAATAAATATCTACAGCTGAATAATACATTTTCGAGTTGTAATTTTGAGTTTGATAATACAATTTTGAGAATAAATATGTATTTAATAAATATTTATCAAATGCCAAATTTCAAAGCAGTTAACACTAATAATTTCAATCCATGAAGTATATGCACCTAGAAATGTTTTGTTTTTCCAGATCCACCAGTGACCCTTCTCCGAAAATCTGCTTCCATGCAGAGTTCCTGTTGAGTGGGCTGTAGGTCATGTGACTCCCCCCAAGGCTAACCCTTATCACAGAATATTGGACAAGAGATGGACAACTAGCCTAAGGTGACCCATACCTTTGACCCATGACTATGGAGGCTTATTTAAAATATGAGCCGGACCAATTAGGTTATCCCTCAAGAGTTTTATCTTAAAAATATAAAGAGCTTGCCAAGAGCTGTTGATCCAACAGCTGTTGATCCTAGAGCTGAAAGGTAATGGCAGACGTTTCTGAGATATTTTAGGCCCTGTACAAACAAAGCTACAAAGATGTAGGTCATGAAAGAAGGGAGAACATCCAATTCATAAACAGAGAGAGACCAATACAGATGAGTGCCTGGAGTTTCTGTGACACCTGTCCTTCCTGAGGTCTACTTGCTCATCTTTTCCTGGGTTCCCTCTATATTTATAATAAACCCCCACTGTACTTGAGCTACTATGTCTGGATTTCTGTTTCTTAAAATTTCTTAACTAAAAGAGAAGGAATTCCTAAATATATTAACTTATTTTTTTTCTCTTAAGAATCAAGGGCACAGTTATTTTTCAGCCCATAGGATTTCATAAAAACATCTACATGAGGACAATAAAAATCATTTTGTCCATTAATTCTTCATTCCTACTTTCGTTCAACAGATATTTCCTGTGTGTCTACAAGTTGACTAGGTATACAGTAGGACACGAAACAGACATGGCTTCTCTTTTCAGAAATGTATAATCTAGTAGAAGAAATAGGTATTTGAAAAGTAATACACAGTAAATAAATAAATAACCACCAACTACAGGGTGCTACCAGAGAAGGTAAAAGGACGCACTACTTAAGAATGGGTGATCAGGGAAAACTTCTTAGAGGAAGAAACATTTAAACTTAGACCTGAAGGAGTAAGCCAGGTAGAATGAAGAACACACTGTAGGCAGAACGGAAAGGCTACACAGACATTTTCAACCTGAAAAGATCGTAAGTGTTTCGGAAGCTAAAAGGCCAGGGTTGGATATACAGTGAGTAAGGGGAAGACTGACCCAGGGACACCACTGTGGAGGAAGGAAGAGTAAGATTACAGACCAAGGGAAACAATTCAAGTTTTATTTAGTGGGAAATCACTGAAGCATTTTCAGCAGAGGGGTTACATGACCTGATCTGGGTTTTATGAAAATTTCTCTGGATGCTGTGGAGAATAATGGGATAAAAGAAGGTCAAGTGGTAAGATGAGTTAGGAGGTTACTGAATAGGACATGATACTGAGGAGAAGACACATTTTGCTTTCAAAAAATATTTTGGAAGTGGACTTGATAAACCAGTGAGTACAGTAATATTTTCCAAATATGTTCAATTGGAAATTGCTCAGAGATACATATATACATAGCATACATATAGACATACATGGGAATGATAAACACTGAATGGTTCCTCTGAGGAAGGCAAAAGGCGGGAGGTGTGATCAGGAAGAGATAATAATATACAAAGCTAACATTGTTGGTATTGTTTTATGTCTTAACCAGAGAGGTAGACACAGGAGTTCACTGTATGTCTTTATGATTTTTTGGTATGTTTAATTTTTTTATTATTATTTTTTAAACTTTTATTTTATATTGGAGTATAGTTGATTCACAATGTTGTGTTAGTTTTAAGTGTACAGCAAAGTGATTCAGTTATGCATAAACATATATCTACTCTTTTTCAGCTTCTTTTCCTATATAGGTTAATACAGGATAGTGAGTAGACTTCCCTGTGTTATACAGTAGGTCCTTGTTGGTTATCTATTTTATATATAGTAGTATGTGCATGTTAATCACAAAATCCTAATTTATCCCTCCCCCCGCCACCTTTCCCCTTCGGTAACCATAAGTTTGTTTTCTATGTCTGTGGGTCTATTTTAAATATTTAATCATAAAAATAATAGACTATGTTTAGTTATTTTATTCAATCCATGTATATACAGTTTAACTGTTATGAGTGTTTCTGCCACCAAAAATACTACAAAGTAACTTTAGTTATTCCAATTTATGATGAACTGTAAGATTTTTATTGGAAAAAAATCTGTCACCCCACAACTTTAAGTCAGTGATCTTTGCTCTGATTATGAGAACTAAACACTCAACAACTAAATACTATGGGTTACTGAACAGGTTCAAGGTATATAAAGTCTTTGTGAGTCTGATTTTATTGCAGCAAAACACCACTTCTATTTTTAGCAGTAAATATGCAGCTGTATTTTAAAGTACTAGGTTTAACATGCTTATTCCCCCATTGATCATCTTTCATAATTATTCCACCCTCTATATTTCTTATTTAAAAATTGACCTTAAATGTTCCCAGGGGCACCAAAACCTGCTTCTGGAAAAACACTGCAGAGAATTTGTAATCCAAGCACTTCCAGAACAAAGCATGTAACAGTAACATTCCCCATTCACTCCACAGCATCATCTGTCTCCAAGATGCTCCCTGAAGCATGGAAGCTACACAACCAGCCATCCTTCCCTCTCACTACTACCTTAAATGAAAACATGTAATCAATAAAACTTACCCCAGATTCTCCATCAGCACATCCTGTTTTCTCTACTTTGAAATCTGTCCAGAGTTCAACCACTTTTCACTACCTCCACTGCCACTGCTTGGTCCAAACACCACAGATTACCTCAATTGTCTCTAACTGGTCTCCCACTTCTCCCTTCAAATTCTCCCCACATCTTTTTTCAACAATGTAACCTGAGTTCAGGATAAAACATATATCAGAGCATGTCATTCCTATACTCAACCTCTCCAGTGGTTTCCCATCTCAGTCCAGTAAAACCTAAATTCTCTACCATGGTCAAAAGACCCTGTTAAGATCTGCCATATTTCTCTTCTTTCCTTTATCTTTCTCCATAGCATTTAACACCTCTGATATACTGTATATTCTACTTAGTCATTTGTTTATTGTCTGCCTTTTCCACAAAGATAAAAACTTAATGAGGGCAAGAGTTTTATCTGTTTTTTATTTACTGTTGTATCCCTGAACTTGAATGGTGCCAAGCATTAGTAGGAGTTCAATAAACATTTGTTGAATAAATGAATATTCCTCTCAAAGTCACAAGAAGCACAGATAGTCGTTCTGCCATTTTTTAACTTGAGGTTTCTGCCTCTTTCTGTAATGTCAAAATTAACAAAAACACAAGAAAGAGCTGTTAAGACAACTGATGTGAGAACCATAAAGACCCTAGTAGGTAGGAAAGATATTAGCAGCCAGAAACGAGATTTTAGAGTTTTTTCTAGTCCTGAGGATTTCTACTGATAAGTAAAACATTAAAATAGCCTCTACAGTATTTATTGGTTAGTCAAAGCATTTTTTTCCTCTCTTGTGACCAATTACTATTCTTAAAGTTTCAGAAAATTTTATGTTTATGTTCTTAATCTTCCTTATATCAGCCCATTGTGATGTGCTTTAAAGTCAATGTATTACTTGATAAAGGTGTTAATGCTACTGTAGTAATCATAGTGCAATACATAAATGTATCAAACTAACATGTTGTGATACACTGTGATACAAGCTTACACAATGTTATATGTCAACTATATCTCAATTAAACATTCAATGTATCACTATTTGAGGGAGGAAAATGGGGGCAAAGAGTAAAGATATTACACAATGAATCTATTCTTCAGATAACAGCTTTAGAAAACTGCTTTGAAAGGGGGACTATACTTGGTGGTATTCAATCAGATATCCCGTACTGTCATTTCTTTTCTCATCACCCTAAGAAGAAAGGAGAGGCAGGAAATATACTCCAATTTGAAGGGTCAATAATTTCCTTAAATTTCATGAAATACCAAGTTACTATATAAAGCTGAATATATTTGATACTCTAAAACCTGAACTATCTGGGAAGAGTCAACTTTAAACAGCTGTCAGTTATCTTGTCAAGACTAAAAGAAACACTGTTTTCCTTATGTCTTTTGAAAGAAGGTGGAAGAAAAAACACTTTTGGAGGACTACTTGAATCACTATAGTCAATAAGAAATAGAATAAAACTTCTATTAAGGTCAATGGCTAAATTTTTGGTTTTAGCAAAGAAGCGCCTCAACTGGGGGGAAAACAAAGGTGGTTAGAAAGGTAATAACGAACCAACAGCTAGTTAACCCTCTCTTAAGAATCCCTAAAGTTGGTTGTTAATTGAATAAATTGAGAAGCAACTAAAAGGACTATACAGGTGGATGGAGCAGAATGGAAGGTAATATTATTAAGTAAATATTTATTACGTAGCAGACAGAGTGATAGACACTTTATATCCATAATTGCATTTAATCCTTAAAATAAACCCAGGAGCTAAGTATTGTTAGCTTCATTTTACAGAGAAGAAAACTAAGACATATACTGGTAAAGTAATGTGAAGAAAGTGATACAGGAAGGGTTAACTAAAAAGCCAAATACCTCAACGCCAATGTTAAGCTGTCTCTATGTTGCTTCTTCTATAACTGAATACATTGCTGAATTTTCCACATCAGGGTAACTGCCCTCATATAAGCACAAAAGTGATTTGGGTCTTAGATCCAGCTCTTAGTTCCCATCTGTACGCAACTTCAGAGATTAAGTGAATGACTTCAATCACCAAATGAGATTCATTTTGCTCCATGTTCATGAACACTAATCTGATCTAGGACCTGCCATCTACAAAAAAAAAAATAGAAAACAAAAAATCTGCCCCTGATCACAAGGAAGACTTTTACTGAATAAAAACAACACAAAAGGCGATGTTCAAAATACTTTGGAAAGCTGTTTGGTAGCATCTACAAAACCTTAGCTTACATATGCCCTAACCCAGAAATTTCACTCCTAGACGTGTACCCACTGAAATGGGTACACGGGCTTCCCTTGTGACGCAGTGGTTGAGAGTCCGCCTGCCGATGCAGGGGGCACGGGGTCGTGCCCCGGTCCGGGAAGATCCCACATGCCGCGGAACGGCTGGGCCTGTGAGCCATGGCCGCTGAGCCTGCGCGTCCGGAGCCTGTGCTCCGCAATGGGAGAGGCCACAACAGTGAGAGGCCCGCATACCGCAAAAATAAAAAATTAAAAAAGTAAAGAAATGCGTACACATGTTTACCAAAAGACAAGTCCAAGAATGTTCATAGCAACACTATTCATAATAGCCCTAATCGGGAAACGATCCAAACGCCCATCAACAATAGAATGGAAGAACAAATAAATTGTAGCATATTCACAAAATTGAAATAAACCATGCCTAGATGCACTATATGGATGAGTCTCACAAACATAATGATGAAAAAGAGTTCATATTGTATGATGCCATTTACATAAAGTTCAAAACCAATTAACACTAATCTAGGTGTTAAAAGTCAGGATAGTGATCACTCTTCAGAGGAGTAGTGACTGAGGGGAGGAGGGCTTATGAAATGCAGGTAATGTTCTTTTTCTTTTATCTGGGTACTTGCTACATTAGTATGTTCGGTTTGTTAAAAATCAGCATGTTTTACACTAATTTTTGCACATTTTCTTTTATTCTGTTATATTTAAATAAAAGTTTCTTTAAAAACCAATGTTTTATTCTTGGGGGATTAACAGCATAGCATTTACACTGTAATTAATACTTTTAGCCTTCTTCTTATCCCTCCATATAAACAGAGACAGATAATAAACATAGGAGGCTTTGTTCTTTAAAAAGAATTTTTTTTCATTTCAATTTTGGGCTAAATGTCAATTTACAGAGTTCCATTCATCTCAATATAAGAAAATGTATTTTCAACTCTAGTTTCAAATCCTGTTGCAATCCATCTTCACCAAACAAAAGAATTAACCCTAGTCACCGCATATTTAGCTTTAAGTAAATATTTTAAATAAAACTACCGATAACTAGTTCTTGATTCCAACTGCATTGTCAAAGTCTACTAAAATTCTTCCCTTTTCTGCTACTTCATTAACTTCATATTCTTAACCTCAGAATGAATGAAGAAATCCTTAAAAACATTTAACTTAGGAAAACATGAAATGAGGATATACTTTCTAAGAGTAAAATTTCAAGCTCAATGACTTTCTCATTTTGCAATAGGATCTTTGCGCAAAATATTCTGCAGACCAATACATTTTTTTTGTCAGAATAATGAACTTTGAAAAATCAACACTTTTTCCATCTAAGAATTTCCAAGCCTTCCATTTGTAACTCAATATTAATTCATAACCATCAAGATTTAAATTGTTTTCTTTAAAAAGAGAGAATAGGACGAAAACAAATACCTATGGATGATTCTATTTAAGACTATGTTTCCATTTCTTCTTTTGGAATATTTTATCACACATGAAAGAATAGCCTTGATATAAATATTTTATTAACCACAAGGAGGAAAGGGGCAAAGAGAAAACACAGACAAGCAGGAAATAAAAGTTTATCTAAAAGTTTCCTTTGCAAATTAATCCTCTGACAAAGATGACTTAGTGGAAAGAACAAATATCCTGAAGCACACTACAATACTGCTCCCAATAAACTTTATTTTGAAAGGCTATTTACTTTGTTAAGGGATGTTATCATTTATTTCCTTGGTTACCATGATGCTGTGATTACAACCTACTCCGTTTTGGAAAGCTATGCAACTTCCTTAAAAAGCTGCAGCGTACAGGTTTAAGGGAATAAAAAGTAACATCTATGATGCTCTTACTAATTTTAATGAGCATTAAGAGCTTTCAAACACTGTGATTATGAATCGCAGCTGACAACTGATGAGAAGGCTTATAAATTTACTTTTCTTTTCCTTACCATAAATGTTGCTAATTTTTTTTAGCAACTGATATTAGAAATTCAAATATCTTCAAGACGAAATTTCCTGAGGAATTATGAATCTGGGTTCCAGAAGACCCGTGGACAGTGCTCCAGTGTCAGGTATGGCACCATTCAGGTAGAGACAATTTTACAAAGTCACTATTCCAGTGTTACTACTTTACCAAAAGTGACCAAGAAATCCAATTTAACTGGTATGATTAAGCATATTCATTTCATTCTCTTTTCTATAATGAACACCACCGAACCAATCTACTCTGAAGTTAGATAATATCAGCAAAAAACATGAAGCAATGATAATAAGCATTTGCAATCTCTTACTATATATAAAGATAAAACTGTTAAAATGTCATGCCCCCACTTTTTCCTATTTTTATAAATACCATGAAATACTGAACTCAGATCAGTGTGCAATAAGTAAGACCTATAAATATTTATCAAAACTAACTTTTAGTATCACCTTGTTTTAAGATTACAGAACTCAATGAGTTTGGTTTTACTTTCAAAGAGTATTAAACTAAATTAGAGGAGTCAGAACTGTTCACCACACCCATTTGGATAATCAGGCAAAGTAGAGTTTTTAGTACAAATGTCCAGTTTGCTTTGTGCATACTGTGATCACACCATTTTGACTTTGACTAAGGTTTTAGCTCCTAATTTTGCATTCTTCCTTTAGGTTTAATTTAAATAGGCATTTTAGGAACTAATTTGTAAGTAAGACAAATAGAATTAATGTGTCATCAGTCAGGTACTCTGGCTGTTATAATATTCAGAATTCGGGAACATATTCTGTGTCTCTCAGTGAGTCACTCAACTCTTCTTTATCAAAATATATTACAAATGTTTTAAAATCTTACATGTTTACAAAATGCTCTGCACCCTTCATATGTTGTGCTTCTGCCAGCTAACCTTTGAAGAGCAAAACCCAGCTGTGCTTGCATGTCAGATGGTTACTGCAGTAAGTAGGCTGAAAAGTAACAGTTATGCTTTATATAGCTTATACGTTTTTATCTTTTTTAACCTTATTTTTATAATGAAATTTCTAGTTCCTGGGGTGATTAAAATGGTTAGACTTTTCTTCTAAGAAAGAAGAAACTTTGTGTTAAAAAATATTGTAATATAAAACTGTCTAAATTATATTAAGTTTACACTTTTGATTACTCCAGCTTTTTACATTAAGACAGTTATATTTTTATATACATTTATATTCCTAATAAAAAAGTTTTTCTTATCCAGCAACGTTTTCATCACCGCGAAGACAAACATTTTGATGGGCAGTAAACGATGTATGTGTGTGTAATATTACTTACATCTTTAAAAGAGTAAAGTAAATAAATACAGCCATCTAAGGAACTAAAAACAATAAAGGAAACAAATATAGATACCTAAGGAATTCTGCAAACTGATTTTTGAAATAGTCTACTGTCTAAACATATAATTATATGATATAGAAGCTTTAGTTTATCACTTCTCAATTGTCTGGTAGGAGTCTCAAACAACACACAGGAAGAGATATGAATTGAGAACTTAATTACCATAAAATTTTCATTTATATTCACTCTTGGAGTATAATTACATTACCATTAAAAACACACCTGATTCTAATTTCACATATTTAACTTTAAAGGTCCTTGGTATTAGTAATGCATAATTACACAGATATAGGCTTATTGTGAATTTAATGAGACAAATTTAATTACCTCATTTTAATTTGTAGAAATTATATATGCCTAACATTTTCATTTCTCACAAATAATAAAATTACAATTAAAGTCGTCTTTACTAAAAATTCAAATAGAACTTTTTGGTCAGTACTTATGGCTTAATGTTCTTTTTTAAGGTAAAAAGAAAATGAAGAAAATTGTTAATCATGTTACGTAGAAACTATTTTCTATTTTGACTTAAATATGAGAGATGGGAGTCACTCTACCTCACAAAGCAGTAAGTCAATGATGTGGAAGACCATGCAGAGTGGGAACTTGGCAGTAAAAAGAGTGAGAAACCACTGGGATGCATACATATGAGCTTCCAGGTTCAGATCAGAAAAATGGCCGTGCAGGTCCGGTAACTGCTCCTGAAAGTCAAAGTGGAAAATTGTGGGGGGAGGAACACTGAAGACGCCTCATTTCCTGCCACAACTGCGATTTATGACAAGCTTGCTACGATCACTCTCAATTTACTACAGCATTTGTTGACTTTTATATAACTACATAGAAGTGATGATAGGAGATGAGAACTGGGCATATGACAGAGAACAAGAAAGACATGTTATGAACAAATAACAAAGATCAACTCTTGCTCACTTGACTGTTCCTGTTTCTTGGGAAATGCTTGCTCTGACAGAACACCTGTGGTCTAGTGAGTATCAGGACTCCACAGTCAAGTCACAGTACTCCATTCAGGGTTGAACTCCTAACTAGCCAAAAAAGAAATGTATCTTTTCTTTGAAGACCATTTAATATAAACATCATCTGGGTTCTATGATATTACTTCAGTACATTATGGTACTGAAGCCCAAAACATAACCGTACTTTTAACAGTCTATCTTCAACATATTAAAAATTACAAAGTACAGAAATTGTACAAGTATATAATGTATAAAATTGGATGTCTCCTGGGAAAAATACTGGGAAAAAGAGGAAAAACCCTCTTTTTCCCCAATTTATACAAGTAAATGCTTTTCAAAAGCATGAAAGGCAAAGTATAAAGCATTAGCATAGCTATTCCCATAACTGAAAGACAAAGGCAAAGATATATAAAAGCCCACTTTAGTTTTGTTTTCATAAACAGACCACAGAAATAAAATTTTTGTACAAGATGCTCTTTGAAAAACACCCCAATGTACCCATCAGGTACTTTTAATGGGGTATTGAAGTGGTCATTCAGTTAACAGACAAAAGTGCTAACAGAAAATGTATTTGGGTTTCTTCATAGTACCATGAACATGCTATTCATTTATCAGGTACTTTTATCTGACTCTCAAAGCTCTTAAGAATACTGACCTTTGAAAAAATATGAACTTTTAAAAATGAAAGGTAAATGAAAGCTAAAAAATGTGAAGAATCCCAAATATTTACTTGGAAGAATTAAATCTCTAAAAAAGAGCCCATTGCTTGTACTGTCCATAGTTACCAGATTCTTCTACACAGTCTTTTTCCCCCTCAATGCCCATTTGTCATTGTGCTTACAGTTCTTTTGACATCCTCCTCCCCCTTTATTTCTTCTTCACATTTCAGGTCTTCTACCCTCCTATATTCCCTTCTCCTAATACAGCTGTCCTTAACCTCACTGCAAACTCTCTGCCTTCCACTTCCCTGTTCTAGTCTTTGTCTCCTACTGGCTTCACTTCCCCCTTAGACACCTATTGATCTCCTGACAAGTCATGTCAATAAGCTCCTACCAGTATCCTCTACTGCCACATCCCAGTAACCTTCCTCCCCAACCACTTTACTTTTCCCCAATATGGAATCAATTCAATCATGTATTTTCTTCACATTTCTCTTAGATTCCCAATACCTCTTATAGAGAAAGCCATATAAACATGTTGCATAGACCCATTACAAATTTAAGATTTACAACCTCAGGTGGAATTTCAAAGCTACTCAGTAATTCCTTTAACAGCACTAGACAATAATTTTGTCCTTGCTCACAATCTTTTTTATGACAGATATATAAAAGAATACCTGTTTCTCATACATATAATTTACACATATACATTATGAAATAGTTAACAACATTGTTTGAGATCTGGAAATTACAGAGGAAAAAATTTAAAGTATGTCCCTACACTACAATATTTTAGGTGGTTTTTAATTTCATCAATATCTTTCTGTCTCTTTAAAGTGTTCTCTACATGTGGACCTAAATATGGTACTAGTGCTAATTAACACTGAGAAAAATCTTATGTATTTCAGCTTTTATTATGTAAATATCTTCATTTATTTACAAATAATACTAGGAAATCTCTTTACTGACTTAATTCACCATATTCGCACTTCAAAGTGTATTAAGTTGAATATTTTAAATGGAAAACTATTTTTATAAATGGTCAAGTAGTTAAATAAATATTTTATGATATTAAGACCACTGTAGATATTGGTCAGAAACCAAATCCATTTACCTTTTCTGTAACTTTCCATTAGATTTTCATAAACCATTATTTTTTCAATTTTATTGGACTTTCCCTATAAGTCAACAAATCCCTGAGTGATAAAAGTTCCTAATGTTTATTTACCTGCATTAGTCTCTCCAACTGATAGAACTTGCAGTGAAGATCTTCAAAGTTGTTTTTGTAGAGGTCTCGTAAACCATAGTCATACATGATTTTCACCAAAACACAGAATGCTTGTTCCTCTGGCATCTACAGGAAAACATATACATACAGAACATGACTGAGTGGCATTTGACCAGAAGGTCAGAAACATTCCTTCACGTTATTAGTCCCCTGTATTACTGGTTGAAGGCCACTAGTGAATGAAATTCTCCAGAGCCAGCTTTCTGCAGTGACACAGGTAAAATCTGTGTTCCAAGTTTCAAGCTTCCCTACTTGAGATGAATTTCCCTCTTTTGCTAATTTTAATCACCTTGTCATTTACTCTTAAGCCATCTTAAAAATAGGTAATACAGTAAGATGATGTAAAAATTCAAAACAATTTAAAAGTATATAAAGGTTAAAAAAAGTCTCACTCCTCTCTATCCCTATATCCACTAATCCCTGTATCTGTCCCCCCAACCTCTTTTGCATAATCTCATAACTACTCAATAATTTCTCATATAACCTGCCAGTGTTTCTTTATGCAAATAAAAGATTTACATTTATTTTACTTTTTCCCTTTCCTATATAAAAGATAGCATTCTAAATACATTGCTATGCACCTTGCTTTTCTCCCTCAATAATTTCCCAAAAGAGGGATTGCTGAGTCAAAGGATAAAATGCATTTTTAATTTTGATAGATAGTATGATACTGTCCTCCCAGAATCTTGACGTTGCTATTTTTCTGTCTATAAAAAGGTCTTCAGCTGTTTCAGAAGCTTAGGAGCTTCTCTCATTAAGATTTAAATGACAAATAAAATCTGATATACCTTCCCAGATACTTTTATCTGAACAGAGAATAAAATCTGAAATCAAAAGAACCGATCTCTAAATTATGGTATCAATAAGCTGAAAGAATTTAGAGAGGGACATATTCAATATTTTAGAATTTGTACCAAGCAAACAGAAAAAGTTGTTCTTACTCAAGGTCCTAGGATGTAACTATTATGTAAACATTTACTTTAAATGTCACTTCTTTGAAAGTCTGACCTTGGCTGATTTCGGTATTTGACACATTTGTTAGACCAACTTCCTGCCTGAATAATTGAATCAAGTAGAGTTCTGTTTACCCACTTAGAAATGTAACTGTTTATTTAAGTTCCTATACAAACTGACCACTTCTGTTTGCTACTATAAACCATGAAATATGTAAATTAGTTAAATAAAATCTCCTAAAGTTAAATAAGTACAGTTAGCCGTTGTCATTTTGCTTCTCTAAATATTTGCTTATTTCTTTTTTACCTATGAGTTGGTGGCCTTGGCTTTGACCCCAGCTGTTCAAGTCAGCAGACATTTTTCAGTTTTTATGCAGTTATTTAGAACGTAAGCACACTGCATTTTTTACCCCTTTAGCAATTCTGTCATTGAAGCTTCAAGTGACACTAATGTGCACATGAACAGTCTACAATACTTCTCTTACTACCAAGTTATAAGCCTCTTTGTCTTCTCCCTGATCTCTACTAAAATGGCTATACAAAAATGCTGCCCGTAAGATAACTGTAACCAGCCCTAGAGAAACTAGTTCACTCAACTTTTCCCTCTTCCTAAGTAAGTGATGATTAGTTGAATATACAAGGTATAAAAGGGATTAACCTTTATTTCCTTGAATGTGGTGAGACCATTAAAACAAAAGTTTAAACACCCTTCAGCATTCATACATGCAGTCACTGAACATATAAGATGCATGTACCGTTTGTTCTAGGCCCTGGATACAGAGGTAAAAGTAGAGTGCCTTCCCAAAGGACAAGGAAATAGGCAACTCTACTTGAGTCTGATAGACACAGAAGTCGTGGAGTAGGGGAGGATGGGAGTGTGGAAGAGGTGTTAGATGTCACTACAGTTACAGTGCAAATAGAGGGATGGCCGGATACAAGCTTTATCAGGATAAACTATTTAAGAAAATGACAAATAGACATAAATTTCTGCTTTGCTTTTAGATATGGAGCTTAAATTTATTCATATTCATTCAGTCACACTCATTCTCTCTCCCTCTCTCCCGGCACCCATCTCTGTCTCTCTCTCTTGGTCCCCTTCCCCTCTCCCTCCACCACCTTCCCCATTCAACTGTCTGTCTCTCACACATATACAAACAATATATTTAATAAATGTTCTTTAAAAACAAAAGCATTTGAAAGTTTGAACTTGATCCCTAAAAATAAAACTGACAATCCCAGCCTATTTTTAAAAGTATATCTATATTTTGGGTGGGGGGTAGCCTTGGAGTTAGTATCCTTCAGGTCTAGCTTCAGCAATATAGCCAAGGTTTTGATTTTTAGTTAGTTCATGTGTTACATGGAAACAGTAGACTAAACCTACAAAATACCAGTCCAGGTGAGTAGAATCAAAACTGACTATCTGTGAAGACTAAGGTCAGATATAATAAGCTCTTATGGGATCTCAGATACTACCTCAACATGAAAGTGACTAAAAATGAATCCCTGTGAAAACAGAAAAATGGTTGCTAACAAAATGAGTGAGAAAGTAATGGGAAATAGTTATAATCCTTTGGAAAGTGGAAATTCAACCTTCTTTTTCTGGTTTAAAGATGAAATGGGATCTATTTAGCATGTTTAATTAAGCTTCCCTTGGTATTTCTCTTTCTTCAATTAATGTATTCATTATTACTAGCAGCAAGCAGGGTGAGCACACCAAATTAGCAAAAATGTCAAAGATTTTAAAAATGAGAATATCTAAACATGTATAAAATATAGCTAGACAACAAATACCGATTGACATTTACACTGCAGAGAAAAAAGGAAGTTCACACATAGACTTATAATGGTGTTTTGCTTTGAAGGATAAGACAATGCATGTTTTTGAAATACACCTCAGTGAAGTGTCAATAACAGGGAGTGAAGGCTGAGCCTAGATTGATGATATTGTAAAACATAAGATATATGATAAAAACATACTTTGGAAATTATAAACAATAATCACTGGTGGCTACTAATGACTTCAATGATGGCAGAAAAACTTACAACAATAAATTATAGCTTTGTTAATGCAAATAAATATAATACTAATAATTATAATAATAAGTTGGGTAACAGGGACCTAGCTGTAACGTTAGCAGTAGTTGGCCATCACCATAACTCATCAAATATAGAAAATAAATAAACTGGAGTTGAGAAGCAATGCTCAACAACACACCATTATATGCTACTTCCATCAAATAAAACAGACATAAACAGACTAAAAAGTATAGATAACAGTTAAATGTGGCAAAATAATTAGTATTTACCACTTTCTGTTTTTAATATATGTAATTGTAAGTTTATATCATTTAATTTTTCCCAGCTTTATTGAGCTATAATTGACATACAACATTGTGTAAGTTTAAGGTGTACAAAGTGATGATTTTACTTATTTATATATACATATATCACCTCACATAGTTATGATTTTTGTTTTTTATGGTGAGAATTTTTGTCTTTTTTGTGGTAAGCAATTTTCAAATATACAATACAGTACTGTCAACTACAGTTACTATGCTGTACATTACATCCCCTGAACTTATTAATCTAATAACTGGAAGTTTGTACTCTTTCACCACACTCACCCATTTCCCACATTTCCCACACCTGGCGACCATCAACCTCCTCTTTGTCTTTTTTTGTTTTTTTAAATCTTGTGGCCACGCCACAGGGCCTGTGGGATCTTAGTTCCCCTACCAGTGAGCGAACCCATGCCCCCTGCAGTGGAAGCATGCAGTCAACCATTGGACCACCAGGGAAGTCCCAACCATCAACAAACGTTTTTAGTTTCCACATATAAGTGAGATCATACATGTCTTTCTCTGACTGACTTACTTCACTTAGCATAAAGCCCTCAAGGTTCATCCATGTTGTCACAAATAACAGAATTTCCTTTTTTATGGCTAAATAGTATTCCCCTATATGTATATACCACATTTTCTTTATCCATCCATCACTCAATAGACACTTAGATTGTTTCCATGTGTCACTATTGCCAACTAATGCTGCAATGAATGTGGGGTGAAGACATCTCTTTGAGTTAGTGTCTTTGTTTCCTTTGAATAAATACTCAGAAGTGGAATTGCTGGATCAAATGGTAGTTCTATTTTTGACTCTGAGGAACCTCCATACTGTTTTCCACAGTAGCTGCACCAATTCACATTCCCACCAACAGTGCACAAGGGATCCCTATTCTCCATATCCTCCCAACACTTGTTAATTCTTGTCTTTTTGATGATAGCTATTCTAACAGGTGTAAGATGATATTCTGTTGTGGTTTTAATTTGCACTTCACTAATGATTGGTGATATTGAGCACTTTTTCATGTACCTGATGGCCATCTGTACGTCCAGAAAAAGTTTTCAACCTTTCACCATTGAGTATGTTAGCTGCTGGCTTGTCATATATGGCCTTTATTATGTTGAGGTACGTGTCATCTATACCCAGTATGTTGACAGCTTTTCTCACGCATGGATGTTGAATTTTGTCAAATGCTTTTCTGCATCTATTGAGATGATTATGTGATTTTATTAATGTGATACATAACTTTTATGACTTGCATATGTTGAACCATCCTTGCATCCCAGGGATGAATCCCATTTGATCATGGAATATGATCCTTTTAATGTGTTGGTCAATTTAGTTTGCCAGTATTTTGTTGAGAACTTTTAAATGTCATCAGGGATGTTGGCTTACAGTTTTCTTTTCTTGTAGTATCCTTCTCTGGTTTTGGTATCAGGGTAAAGCTTGCCTTGTAAAATGAGTTTGGGAGTTTTCCCTCCTTTTCAATTTTTCTGGAAGAGTTTGAGAAAGATTGGTACTAATGCTTCTTAAAATGTTTGGTTTTAATGTTTGGTAGTATGCACCAGTGAAACCATCTTGTCCCAGGCTTTTATTTGTTGGGGGAGTTTTGATTCTTGAAAAATCATCTCCTTACTTGTTACTGGTCTATTCAGATTTTCTATTTCTTGAGTCTTGTGTGTTTCTAGAAATTTATTCATTTTTTTCTAGGTTATCCAATTTGTTGGTGTATAATTTTTCACAGTAGTCTCTTACAATCCTTTGTATTTCTGAGGTATCAGCTGCAATGTCTCCTATTTTTAAATAATTTTATTTATTTGCACCCTCTTTTTTTTTTAGTTAATCTAGCTAAAAGTGTATAATTTTGCTTATCTTTTCAAAGAATCAACTCAGTTTTGTCAATCTTTCCCATTGTTTTTCTATTCTCTACTTTATTTATTTGTCTTATAGTCTTTATTATTTCCTTCCTTCTACTAACTTTGGTCTTAGTCTGTACTACTTTTTCCAGTTCCTTGAGGTGTAAAGTTAGGTTGTTCATTTGAGATATTTCTCTTTTCCTGATGTATGCATTTGTCACTATAAGATTCCCTCTTAGAACTCCTTTTGCTGCCTCCTATAAGTTTTGATATGTTGTGTTTCTATTTTCACTTGTCTCAAGATTTTTTTTTTCTTTCTGCGATACGTGGGCCTCTCACTGTTGTGGCCTCTCCCGTTGCGGAGCACAGGCTCCGGTCGCGCAGGCTCAGCGGCCATGGCTCACGGGCCCAGCTGCTCTGTGGCATGTGGGATCTTCCCAGACCGGGGCACGAACCCATGTGCCCTGCATCGGCAGGCGGACTCTCAACCACTGCGCCACCAGGGGAGCCCAAGATATATATTTTTTAATTTCTCTTTTTTCATCCATTGTATGTTCAGGAGTGTGTTTTTAATTTGCACACATTTGTGAATTTTCCAGCTTTCGTCCTGTTATTAGCTTCTAGTTTCATAACACTGTGGTTGTAAAAGATACTTTATATAACTTCTATCTCAAATTTGTTGAGACTTTTTCTGTGACCTAACACATGATCTATCCTAGAAAATGTTCCATGTGTGCTTGAGAAGAATGTGTTGCTGCTGGTGGATGGCCTGTTCTGTGTATGTGTTAGGTCTATTTGGTCTACAGTACTGCTAAAATCTGCTGTTTCTGTATTGATTCTCTGCCTGGATATCTATCCATTGTTGAGAGTGGGGTACTGAAGTACCCAAATATTACTGTATTGCTATTTATTTCTTCTTTTAGTTATGTTTCTATTTGCTTTATATATTTAGGTGCTCTGAACATACAGTTGAGTGCATACAAATTTTATAATTTGTTATATCTTCTTGATGGTTTGACTCCTTTATCATTATACAACTTTCTTCTTCTGTTTTGAACATTTTTACCTTAAAGCCTATTTTGTCTGATATAAGCATATAGCTACCTCTACTTTCTTTTGGTTATCACTTACTTGAAATATCTTTTTCTACCCCTTCACTCTCAGTCTATGTGTGTCCTTAAAGCTAAAGTGAGACTCTTTAGGCAGTATACCATTAGATCCTGTTTCTTTTTTTCCTTTGTCCAGTCAGCCATTCCACATCTTCTGATTAAATAATTTATCCATTTAAAGTATTATTGATAGATAAGGACTCGCTATTAACATTTTGTTAATTGTGTTCTTTTTTGTAAATCCTTTGCTCCTTGCTTCCGCTCTTACAGTCTTCCTTTGTGATTTGATGATTCTTTGTAATGGTATGCTTTGATTCTCTTTTCTTTGGTGAATCTACTGTCGGTTTTTGCTTTATGGTTAACAAGAGTCTTACATAAAACATCTTATAGTTATAACATCCTATTTTAAGTTGATAACAACTTAACTTTGATAGCATACAAAAACTTCATACTTTTATTTCTTCCCACCTCACACTTTGTTACTGATGTTACAATTTACATCTTTTTTATATATATTGTGATAAAAATTGCTGTAGTTGAGGTTATTTTTAATACACTTGTTTTGTAACTTTTTTTTTTTTTTGCAGTATGTGGGCCCCTCACTGTTGTGGCCTCTCCCATCGCAGAGCACAGGCTCCGGACGCGCAGGCTCAGCAGCCATGGCTCATGGGCCTAGCCGCTCCGCGGCATGTGGGATCTTCCTGGACCGGGGCACGAACCCGTGTCCCCTGCATCGGCAGGCGGATTCTCAACCACTGCGCCACCAGGGAAGCCCATGTTTTGTAACTTTTTAAGAAGAGTTGTAAATGAATTATGTACTACCATTATGTATTAGAGAATCTGACTTTAACTGTGTATTTACCATTACCAGTGAATTTTACACATTCATGTTTTTATGATGTTAATCAGCATCCTTTTATTTCAGCTTGAAGAATGCCCTTTAGTATTTCCTGAAAGGCAGGTCTAGTGATGATCAACTCCCTCAGCTTTTGTTTGTTTGGGAAAGTCTTTATCTCTATTTCATTTACAAAGGACAGCTTTACCAGGTATAGTATTCTTGGTTGACAGTTTTTTTCTTTCACTATTTTGAATATATCATCCCACTTCTTCCTGGCCTACAGTGTTTCTATTGAGAAACTAAACAGTCTTATGACTCTGTAAACAGTCTTATATATGATGAGTAGCTTTTCTCTTGCTGCATTCAAAATTCTTTGTCTTCAATTTCTGGCAATTTAAATATAATGTGTCTTGGTGCAGCCCTTTTCAGATTCTAACCACTGAGGTCTTTTGGGCCTCATAAATCTGGAAGTTCATTCTCTCCCTAAGTTTGGGAAGTTTTCATCCATTATTGCTTTAAATAGATTTCTGTCCCCTTCTCTTTCTCTTTTATTTCTAGGATTCCCATAATGTATAGATTGTTTAATTTGATAGTATCCGATAAGTCTTTCTCCACTTTTTTTCTTTTTGTTCCTCTGACTTGTAATTTCAAATGACCTACCTTCTAGTTCACTAATTCTTTCTTATGTTTGGCTGAGTGTGTTGTAGCTCTCTATTGAAGTCATCAGTTCTGTCATTGTATTTTTCAGATCTAGGATTTCTATCTGTTTGACATTTCTATTGTTTTGTTGAACTTGTTTTTTTCATCACTGCTTTCCTAACTTCATTTAGTTGTCTGTGTGTCCTTGTAGTTCACCAAACTTCTTTTAGAGGATTATTCTGAATTCTCTGTCAGATAGTTCATAGATCTCTATTTCTTTAGAGTCAGTTATTTGATCTTTATTAGTTTCCTTTGGTAATGTCATGTTTACCTGATTCTGCATGATCCTTGATCCTCTGCATTGCTATCTGCACATTTGAGTAAGCAGTCTCCCTCTTACAGACATTACAGGTTTGCTGTGGCATGGAAAGACCTTCACCAGTCAGCTCAGTTTGGAATAATGCTGGTAGCATCCATGGGAAAAAGCAGGACTTGATCTCAAAGTCTTTAGTTGGGAGAGGCCACTGTTCATGCTCTGAGGTTGGGGTAGGGAGTGGTGGAGACACTGGGTTGGCTCTGTGGTTAGGTGGGCCTGCTGGCTGGGATCCACATACAATCAGGGCCATTGGGTGAACTCGTTGATTGGGTGGGGCTGCTGGCTGTGCTCCATGGTCAGATTGGCCACTAGCGGGGCTCTGCAATCACCTCTGGATAGGCAAGTTCACAGGCTATGTTCCCTGGCAGGGTCTACCATTGGGTAGACTCTATAATTAGGAAGAGCTATGGGCTGAGTTCTGCAATAGGTCCTGGTTGGATGAGGTATCAGGTTGTGCTCCCCACCAGATGGTGCCACTGGCTGGACTCTGTTTAGGTGGGGCCACAGGCTGTGCTTCGAAGTTGGGCAGGACCACAGGCTTGGCTTCATGGTCAGATAGGCTGTTGGCTGTGTTCCACTGTTGGGCAAGATAACAGAATGGGCTCTCTGATCAAGAAGGGCTTCCAGCTATATCACACAGCTGGGTGGGGCTAAAGACTTCGCTGTGTGGTCAGGTAGGGTTACTATCCAGGCTCCTTGACTAGATGAGGCCACAGGCTGTGTTTAGCAATTAGGCAGGACTGTAGGCTGGGCTTCATGGCTTGATGGTACTATAGGCTGGGCTCTGAGGCTGCCCAGGGTGACTCTTCAGGCTACCTGGTTATGCAGGGGCAGAGGCTATGCCTAACAGTTGGGCAGGGCTGCTACCTTGGCTTTCTGACTGAGAAGGGCTGTAAGATGGGATCTGCAGCTGCTCTGGTTCTCTGGACAAACTTCCTAGAAAGTCAGGACTGAAGCCTAAACTGGCAATTGTGTGGGGTCTGTGAATTTGCGTCCCTGCCTGGGCAGGGCAGTAGAACAGGCTCTACAGCCATTATGCCCCACTGACAGAGGATCTAAATCCAGCAGAACTGCCAAAAGCCTGGACTTAATCCCCTGGCTGCACTCTTTTTGTGCCAGATACAAAATAAGACTCTACACTTATAATACAAGGTATTCAATATTCATAAAAACCCTAGAAGGATGATAATATTATTTTCACTTTATATTATAAATGAAGAAACTGAAGCTCAGGAAACTTGCCCAAGGTCATGTAACTTGAAAGGTATTAAACCACAATTCAAATTCATAGTTGTGCTTTTTACTATCCTTTGAAGGAGTTCAGCTTTGAACGGGCAAAGAAACCTAAGAGAGCTAAATGGGAGGATCAAAAGAGGATTTTTTTTTAAGGTAAAATGTCTTGAGTATATTTATAGGACACAAAGAGAAGATGCTGGGTAATGGCTCCAAAGCACTGATGCAAGAATTAACAGAGAACAGGAAAACCTCTTGGATTTATAAGGAAAAAGTGATTTGGGAATACAGAAGGGCTTATTTAAAATATACTAAAACTCTTATTGTAAAGAATCACTATAAGATAACGTGATGTATCTGTCTAGCATCCCATCTCCCTATCATCTGATGTCAAAATCTCCTTTCTTTTAGGAAAACCATTCCATTTTTCAGGAGGAGTTGATCCAGTTCACTGTCAGCACTGAGGTGGACTCAAGACTGGGCCAGCCCAATCAGATACCTTGCCTTTCTGCCCTTAGTAATTGATTCAAGGATGGCAGATTCCCAAGGCAGGCCAACCAGAATCCTTCAGGGTTTTTGTTTGCTTATTTGTTTTGTTTGTTTGTTTAAGTACAGGAGCTATAGCAAAAGATGATCCCTTTTAAATGAAGTTGTAAAACTGAAAGGATATGAAGCCAGGCCAGTCTGCAGCCAGGCTGCCCACTTTGTGGCCTGCCCATATAAGTTAAGGCAAGAAAATTTAAGCAGAACAGAGACACAGAGACACAGATTTCTGATGACAGAGTATGAACTCTGGAATCCAACCATATCAAAAGCATCTCTGCTCTGGACTTCCCAGTTATGTGAGCCAATATATTTCCTTTTTAAGTTAAACTACTTTTAGTTAATGTTACGTCACATGTAGCAGAAAGATTCCTAAATAATATAATGGCACAAATATTTTCACTTATATATACATATAAAGACACTAGGAAGCCTCTATTTTGTTACCTTGGACTCTGTAGAATCCTTATTTTCAGGAAAACTAAGAAGTAGCTCTGCTTCTCATTTCTGATGCCCACTGGTTAAATCTTATCTGAAACTTGTCTTTTTTGGGAGGAAGCATTTAAAGATCTGTAATTTTTAAACCTTATATTATTTTGAAATATGGCACACAGAATAATATATAAAAGTTAAATTTATACTTCAATGAATATACAATTATGAAGTAAAAACAGATTAAGAACTAGAATACTGTTAATACTCCTGAAGATCCCTATGTGTCCTCACCCAGTCATGACTCCCAATTTCTCCTCAGAGAAATCACTGTCCTGATTTTAACAGTAATCACTTCACTGGTATTATTTATATTTTCCATGCATGGAGCATCCTAAAATAGAGTTTACTTTTGTCTGTTATTGAATTATACTAAAATGGAATCATACCAAATGATACCAATAATTTGCTTTCTTACTAAACGTTATGTTTGTATGATTCATTCACATTAGCCTACATAGTGTGAAGTGTTTCTTTACTTGCTGTATAGTGTTCCACAAAATGAACATACCACAATTTATCCATTTTAATTTCTAATTATAATTCTAATATTAGACATTATAATAGTGGGCATTTGAGTTGTTCGACTATTATAAACACTGATCCTAAAACAATTTTAATACATGATTTTAGTGTACATGTTCATAAATTTGACTAAAGTATATATCTAGGAGTGGAGCTGCCTGGTATGCATATCTTTATCAGATAAAAGCCAAACTGGTTTCCAAACGAGTTATGCCTGGTTACAGTTTTTGAAAAAAAACAATACTTTTAAACATTTTGGGTTATCCAAAAATAATGCTTTTTGCAGTTGGAAAGCTTCCATACATGTTGATATTAGTTTACATAGAGTGATTTAACCTTAAAAAGGAGCATAATTTTCTGAAAGTCTAAAAAAGTATATGTTCAATTAAAAAAAAACCTTAAAGCTGCTTGACAATAAATATGTGCGAGAAATATATTGGGGTTAAAAATTATCTAAAATATTTTATATGATTCTTAGAATAAATGAAATATATGAGGACATTATTTATTACACTAATAATATAATGATGATATTACTGATAATTATTACATATTTAACTTCAAAGGCAGATAAACACTATAATGGTTACAAGCAATCTGTGCTGTAACAGTTTTTCCAAACTGTAAATGATAAATTTCTTATAATTCCATCAATAGATATAACAGCATCTATGTGATAAACACTTAATTCTTCCACTGCTTAAACTACTACAAGTTACAAAGCTATTATCAAAGCTTCTGGAAGTTTCCAAGCACCAGGAGAAGATACTTATTTCTTAAAACTATCTAGACATGGAAAAACTTTAAAATTCTAAATTTTTGTTCTTGATCCTACTTTCATTTTTGGTCTTTCTTTCCTCTTAGGCAGTGAATGTGAAATATAAATGACCATGGGTGAGGAAAAGACAGCATCCCAAGAAGAAGCAGGTTCTGACAATGATTAATATGGAGTTGCCAAAGGATGTCTGGCAGCAAAAAGAAGCAATAGCTTATGTAACTGATAAAAAATTAGTCAGTAAGACCCTAATAACATATCTCCCTGGAACCCGAGATAGTGTATTTGATGAATTGTTTAAGCTAGAGTGTATTCTTCTACCTATTTAAACCACAGAGGCAAAATTAAATACGGAAAAGAAAAAATTACAGTTACCTTCTCTTATTTAAATTGGTTAATGGATGGGTTGGTCAGTCAATGAAATATGCTGATTAACAGAATTATCACATATACTTTTAATTAAAAATTACAATGTAAGATTTTTATTCATTAACACTGAATATCAGTTCATCTTTCCTCCAGGATTCTGAAGGCATTTCTATATTTCCAGTTATTTTTACAAGCCATGGCAACAACTGCATAGTTCTATTAATGTAGAAAGTGTAGAAACTAAACTGAATTTCTATTCATCTTGTCACATACTTTGGAGGCAATTTTGTTGAATACGTTTACAATGGCCGACTTTCCATGACCCTTGTAATAGGACAGTAGATAATGTAAAAAAAAAAAAAAATCTGGGTTATTTGAGTTTCCTAGTTATTTGAATCACTGCCTCTCTTTTTTTTCGGGGAGGAAGTATGTCCAGAGAAATATGAACTTACAGTTAACTAAACTTCTGTTAAGTCTCAGAACAGATTTCCTGGAGTGATATTCTTCCCACTGAAGTTTAATCAATATATTATAATGTGTTTAATGGGGCTACAGGTCTAAAATGCTAAACTGTGACATATTCAAAGATTACTTTGTGGAAGATAAAGCTTCACTATCCATGGCTTGGACATCAGCTCTCGTCAGAATTATCATAAAATCTCCTTTTAGAAAAATGGTGGTTATGAAACTTGGTGAACACGTCTATGTCACAGTTTATAGTCTCCAGTCCCCTGTGGTAGGGACCTGACTATTCTAACTACTAGGTGGGTTTAGTAATAGAACAAAGGCTCCAAGAATTTGTGAGTATAAAGTACTTGATTATCGCAAGAAATCTGAAGAACGTGGGCTGTGGAGATGACAAAAAAAGGACAGCAAGGAGAAGATCAAAAAGACCATAAACAGATAACGATGCCGCAGAGAAAGAAGTCAAAGTTAAAGTGAATAATCACAATAGAACCACCGTATATTATTAGTATCATTAAAATCAAATGATCAGCATTAGGACCACGAGTCTATTATAATTGTTCTTCGTTTCCAGAATGCAAACCTAAAAGAAATGCTTTTGTTTTAAACGTGCTGGACCTCTCTGCTGCATTTGACATTATACAGTGCTGCTTCTCTGTTGAAAATCCAGAAATTCTTCAAGGATTCCTCTTCCTCATCAGTCCTCTAAATATCTGGCATTCCTGGGATCTATTCTGTTCTTCTTCTTCTATTTATTCTTCTTATATGGTCTAATCCACTCTCATGATTTCAGCTTTGATTCCTCCCCCAGTGTCAGTCTCCAGTAAACAGTTGGTTGCTGGACAGCTTTACTCAGATATCCCAAAAATACCACCTCCGCCAAATTTCAAAACAAAATTCATCATCAACTCCTAACCTTTCTTCTCCATTCAATCTCAACGGACGTGTTTTCTGTCTCAGCTCAAAATACCATACTTCATCCAGTCACCTAAGCAAGAAAACTAGACATGTTACCTTTGACCCTTCCTTTGTCAATCCATCCATGAAACCTACCAATTTTGCCTCCTGCATGTTTTCAGATATTTTTTAAAATAAATTTATGTATTTATTTATTTTTGGCTGCATTGGGTCTTCGTTGCTGCGTGCAGGCTTTCTCTAGTTGCGGCGAGCAGGGGCTGCGCTTCGCTGCGGTGTGTGGGCTTCTCATTGCGGTGGCTTCTCTTGTTGCAGAGCACCAGCTCTAGGTGCATGGGCTTCAGCAGCTGTGGCACGCAGGCTCTAGAGCACAGGCTCAGTAGCTGTGGCGCACGGGCTTAGTTGCTCCGCGGCATGTGGGATCTTCCCAGACTAGGGCTCGAACCCGTGTCCCCTGCATTGGCAGGTGGACTCTTAACCACTGCGCCACCAGGGAAGTCCTCTCCTGCATGTTTTTAATTGTTTTTTTCTCTGGGTCTCAACATCTCTCATTTAGATTGATGTTTCCTAACTGGTCTCTCTGCTATTGCTTGCTCCCTTCAGTTCAACTCTCTACATGGATATAATAATTTATCTGAAGTGAACATCTGATTGTCATTCCCTTGCTTCGAACTGATCAATGGCTCCTCATTAGCTTTAGCATAAAGCCCACATTTCTTGACATTATTAAAAAGTCTTCATAATTTGGTCCCTGCCCATATGACCATTTTTACCTCATACCTCTCTCTGCATACAATTTCTATAGCAACAGTAAAGGAACTATCATTTCATACTGTTCCCTTTATATGCTGTGCCCTTTGTGTTTCCATACATTTGCTAATGCTGTTCCTTTTGTCTACCAATCGCTACTCCCTCTCTTACCCAGCTCACCTTCCCCAACCTCAAATATTTATGTCCTGGCAAAGCTACCACCTCCTCTAGAAAGTCTTTTCTGAAAGTTCTGGCAGAGCTGAGTTGGATAATTCTCCTCTCTATTCTCTTATTCTGTGCATCGCTTTCACTTGGCACACTGTAAGCTCCTCTACAGTGATCATCACAAAAATCAGCACAGATACATAAAAAGAACTAAAATAATAGGTACGTGCGTACATTACCTGTGCCCCATCCTAGCCCATGAGGCCTTTGAGAACACAAACGATAAATTATTCGTATTTGTAATCCCACTTCCTAGCCCAGTACTGACAACTGATTCTCAATAAATGTTCTGTTAAATGAAGGTGACTAAGAGAAAAGAGAGTATACAAAAATAAATCACAAAAAAGTTAAAAGACTTCCTTGTCACATTCCTTCATCATGGCTCTGGTCCTGCTCATATTTGGGCAGTTACATTGACTTCTTTAATTCTAGAGGGTTCTAGTTAAAAATAACTCCAAATAAGCAATTTATTCCCTACCAGCCAGCAAAATTAATTCTACTGAGAAACTGTCCTGTTCGTGACATCAGATCTCTTACTTTATCACCAAAAGAACATTTTTAAAAAGATATGCCATGTGTAATCTCCATCAGGTCAATGGAGAATAAGAAGGGAAAACAAAACCAAGCATCAAATAAAATAAACTTGGCAGCACCATGCCCTTTATTACATGGAAAATTACTTACATGCAGCAGCAACACAGCAGCAAGAAAAGACTGTCCTTGACAGTACCCAATGTCTTCGTCATAGACAGAGTAGGCCTAGAGAAAAGATGAAAAGAAAGAAGAATCATAAACATTCACGGAGTTTAACCTAAGTGCTAGCTCACATCAAGCTGCTGCTTGTTCTTGTCCCTGGCCTGTCCACCACAATTTCAATGATCCCTCAATTTGGATGTGTGAGCCATTAGCACAGTGGGATCCCTCAAAGAGGCTGTACATTTCCTAAAGCAATTCTAGATGTACCATTATCCCCAGGTTCATCTTTAGAATCTGGAATAAAGAGATGCTCAGAGCACCTAAATTAATTTTTAAAGATCCATTATGGTTTGTGGTCAGGCAAATGAGACTGTGGGAGGCAGAAGCAAATAGTGGAAGAGGGTGGGAAGGTTCTACAGTTGATGTGGGAATTCTAATGCACCATACGGGGGAAACCTTAATGCTGCGAGAGTGCAGTGCAGATCCCCTAACCTAACAGAAAAAAAAAAAAAAAAAAATCACCCTCTCTAGCCTCTACATGTTCTCAGACACCTTCTAAACTACTCTCGCACTTTCCAGAGGCTAAAGGGTGATTCCTCCCATCTATACCACTAGGGCAAACCGGAAACATTTAGTATTGCCCTGCATTTTTAGCAGAATGGCTGGGAGAGAGCCTCTTGCCACACATGCCACACACTATCACGAAATGTTCTGCCTATTTACCATCTTCAACATCATTCTAACCAGGCTGCTAGTACAGAGCCAGTGGCCCATTCACAGGAAATATAGTATCCCTAGAGAAGCAGCTATCATACCATTCACCTTAATATTCACCTTAGTCTTTATAGGAAAGGAAATCAGGTTGTATGCTTAATACTTCAAACTGCTGAGACTACAATTTTTTTTTTAAAAATACCCTGTTCAAGTTTTTAAGAGGTTGAATCAATTACAGTAGGCGGACCATGCTGATCAAAGACTATAGTATAGGAATTAGTAAGGTTTTGCTGTAAAAGTCCAAATAGTAAATATTTTAGGCTTTGAGGGACACTTACATATCTGTTGTATATTGTTTTTCTTTTCTTAAACAACCCCTTACAATATAAAAACCATTTGTGGCTTTTGTGGATTAAGGGTAGTACAAAGTCAGACAGCGTAGGCTATAGTTTCCTGATCCCTGATTTAGAACAACAAAAACAAAAATCATTCAGATGCTCCTACATTTATTTTTAAAAGACAAACACCCCAACTGTGCTGTTTAAATCCTGGACATGTATCCCATTCCATGTATCTCACCTATCTGTTGTGCTTCATTAAAGTGAGGGGAATCTCCATTTAATGCACTATGATTTTGTGAGTATAAAAGTACTCTCTGGGGCTTCCCTGGTGGCGCAGTGGTTGAGAGTCCGCCTGCAGATGCAGGGGACACGGGTTCGTGCCCCGGTCCGGCAAGATCCCACATGCCGCGGAGTGGCTAGGCCCATGAGCCATGGCCACTGAGTCTGTGCATCGGAGCCTGTGCTCCACAACGGGAGAGGCCACAACAGTGAGAGGTCCGCGTACCGCAAAAAAAAAAAGAAAACCAAAACTCTCTGTCCAGGGCAATGGTTATCAAAGATAAATAGGAATGGTTACCATAGGGAGGGTAAGTGGGGAATCTCCCATATGCCAAGGTAGTCAGAGTACAGGGACTAGAACTCTTTTTTTACTTAAAAAAATTTTATTGAAATATAGCTTATATTCAGTGAAATGCATACCTTTTAATTTCACAATTCCTTTGAGTCATTTATGTAACCCCGTCATTATAGAATATTTCCATCATTCTAGAATGTTCCTCATGCCTCTTTGCAGTCAAACCACCTCCACCCCAGGCCACCAGTAATCTGATTGTTTTCACAATCTATTATTAGCTTTGCTTTTTTTTTTTTTTTTTTGCGGTACGCGGGCCTCTCACTGCTGTGGCCTCTCCCATTGCAGAGCACAGGCTCTGGACGCGCAGGCTCAGCAGCCATGGCTCACGGGCCCAGCCGCTGCGCGGCATGTGGGATCTTCCCAGACCGGGGCACGAACCTGTGTCTCCTGCATCAGCAGGCGGACTCTCAACCACTGTGCCACCAGGGAAGCCCCAGCTTTGCATTTTTTAAAGAATTTCATATAAGTGGATTAATATAATATATACTCTTTTGTGTCTGGCCTCTTTCACTCAGCATAATGTTTCTGAGATTCTTCCATGTTGTTGCATGCATCAGTAGTTCATCCCTTTTAATCAGTGGGTAGTATTCCACTGTATGAACATACCACAATTGGTCTATCCATTCTCCCATTGATAAACATTTGGGTTTTTTCCCAGTTTGGAGCTAGTACAAATAAAGCTGGTTTGTATACATAAGGCTTTTTGTGTACATAGGTTTTCATTTCCCTTGGGTAAATACCGAGGAGTGGGGGTTCACGGTTCAAACGATAGGGGTATGTTTAACTTTATAAGATACTGCCAAACTATTTTGCAAGGTGGTTGTTCAATTATTGCATCCACACCAGCAAAATATAAGAGTATTCACTGCTTCAGATCCTTGTCAATACTTGACATTGCCAGTCTTTTTCCTTTTATTAATTCCTGTGGTTTTGACTTAAATTTCTCTGATGGCTAATGACATAGAGCATATTATCATGTGCTTTTAGGCAACTGATACATATTCTTTTGTGATTATCTCATCAAGTTCTTGCTCATTTGTTTAATTGGGCTGTTCATCTTATTATTGCTGATTCATGGGAGTTCTTTATACATTCTGTTGACAAGATCATTGTCTGACATATGTATTACCAATATTTTCTCTCAGTGTGTGACCTGCCTTCTCATGCTCTTAATGGTGTCTTTTGAAGTACTATTGTTATCTTTTAACCTTCTTCTGCCAATGTTGATATTATGACACTCTCTTCTAATAAGAGACGAATTATATCATGGAATCATTAGCTAAAGAATTTAAAAGAAGCTTTTCTTCATTATAACCAGTTTCCAGAGTTCAGCCTAATTTTAGAAACTGAAAGATGGATTAGCATCCTTTTACTTATTTAATTTTCTTTGATTATATAGTTATGAGTCCTTATTTGTACTTTTATCCAGAGCTCATGGGTGTGTGTGTGTGTGTGTGTGTGTGTGTGTCTGTGTGTGTGTGTGTGTGAGTTAGGGTGGAGGGAGAGTTACAGAGAGAAAAGAGAAGGAAAAAATAACAAAGAAAGAGGGGAAAGGTTCTAATACTATCCCTATTTAGTGCATTCCTGATGGTACTCCATCACTTCCTTTTCCATGAACAAGGAACTCTGAGATCTGTTGATAAGAGATATATTTTCAAGGTTTCCCTTCCCCATAAAAGATCTCTAAGTTGAGGATTCCTTAAAACTGGGGATCTCTGAAGTCAATCATGCTTCATCAACCCTGACAAAACTTTGACAAATGTTTGATCCATCTTTATATATTTCATGTTTACTGAGAAGTGTGCTATTTATATGCTCGTTTGTGTTACAAGAGAAGTCCAATATAAAATGAAGGTCCACAACACACCAGAGAAGGGATGAACTCAGTGACCTCACAAACTATTCTCTAACTGGAGAGCTGAGAATAAAAGTTCAAATCAGCAATGTATTGATCTTACTTTCTAATTGTGTTATGGCTTTGGATTAGGTTAGCAACAAAAATGACTTTTCAGAGGCCACCTACCAAATTTGATTTTATGATTCACAGTTTGAAAAACACAATGCTCTAGCAAGTTCTTTCCCTTGGAGTTCTTCTAAGCACTGTTTGGCTTTATTCTAAGCCTTCTGTGAGTTGAATCAAATCCTTTCCCTCTATCTGAAACTTGCCTCTCTTTGCACCATACCTCTCCCCACTCCTCATTTTAATTGCTTTTCTGGCCAGATGCCTGCTTTCAGACTGACTTTCAAAAACCATCTGAGTACCACTTCTATAATGGAGAAGTAATTCCTACTGGACCAACCTTCCCCCCGGTAACAAATTTAAACTATATCGAGACAAATATATAAAACAACTATCTGAAGGCACTGAACAAAAAAGCAGGAAGAAACTGGAGGGGAAAATAAACTTGGATGAAGGGAATGAACAGTAAAATTCTCATTCTTTATGGCTTTTGCTGGAGGTCATGCACCAGTGTGGATGGCTAAAACTTGGATATAAAACTGTAGACTTATTCGTTTGAAGAACCAGGGAACAGATTGGGGTGACCATAACATCTAGAAAGCGAGAGTGGAAACACTAGAAAAAAAGAGTAACAGAAGAGAAGCCTTTACTACACTTAGTGTAAAAGTATTTACAATATCCAAGACAAGGTAAAACTGATACATATATAGACAAATAATTAATAGAACAGAATAAAAAGTCTAGAAGTAGAGCCACACTCATACAGTCATTTAATTTCAACAAAGTTACCAAGATAATACATTGAGGAAAGGAAATTTTTTTATATATGTAAAAACATAAACATATAAAAATTGTTTCAACAAATGTGCTCAAACAATTGGATATCCATATGGGGGAAATAAATGAACCTTGATCCCTACTTCACTTCATATGGAAAAATTAATTCTAAATGTACTATGCTCCTAAACATAAAACGAAAACTATAAAGCTACTCAGTGAAAACACAGAACATCTTTGTAACTTGGTAAATGCAAAGGTTTCTTAGCCAGGGCACAGACACATTAACTATTAAAAAAATAAACTGATACAGTAGACATCATCAAAATTTAGAAACCTCCACTGATAAAAGGACACCATTAAGAAAATAAATAGGTAAACCACAGACTGGGAAAATATTTGCAAATATATCTAAACAAAGTCTTGAATCAGAATATATAAAGAACTCCTACAACTCAATGTCAAACAACCTAAGTTAAAAATGGAAAGAAGATATGAAAAGACACTTTACAAAGAAATATCTATGAATGGGTAATGGGAACGTGGCCAAGTGTAGAGGAGATGAAAACAGTGGATTAGGAGGATGTGGAACTCACCTCTCCCCATGAACACATCAGAAGTACATCCACTTGTGGAACAACTGTCACTGACAACTAACTGGACACTGGCAGAAAGACACCTGTACAACCAGGACTGTAAGAAAGATCCACAAAGAATTGAGTAGGAAGGGAAGAGAAGTGATCAGATTGAGACCTGTACCACTATGAGGAGACTCAGAGGAAAAGGGAGATTACATGAGCAGAGATCCTCCCTGGAGAGTGAGTGATGTGAGCCACATACTGGGTGCCACAGCTTTGGGGACCAACACAGGAAAGACAAGCTCCTTGGCTGGTTGGAGGGCCAATGGGACTAACAGGAGGGCTGTGAAAAGGCTGGGCTTCACTTGTAAGAAGCATGAACACGCTCGCTCCTGAAGCAGGACAGAGAGGGTGGTTTGTAAACTGCATGGGTGGCTGGCCACCTTCCTGTGACCACTCCAGTGTGTGCCCCCATTTGAACCAAATGAACACTCTAGCCCTGCTTTCTTCACAACACAGCTCCACACTGGGGTGAGGGCTGCCATGGTTGAGGAGGAAGCTTGGCTGTGAGACACAGAGATGGCTCAGACCCAAAGCGGCATCTGAGCAGGCAGAGGGAACCATTATTTACACAGGCAGTGTGTCAGAAGCAGGGTCTCAGACCCCAATTGGACTGCCACAGCCCAAGCCCTGACCTACCCCAAATGCCCACACCAGCACCTCTTGCTCAAACACCATCCCTCTGGGGAGAGGGTGCCAGTGCTGGGAAGGGAGAGAGCACATACTGTTCAATTTCATTTGTCTCCAGGTATTTTAAAATTTCCTCTCTGATTTCTTCAGTACCGATTGGTTGTTGAGTAGCATACTGTTTAGCCTCCACATATTTGTGTTTTCTGCAGTTTTTTTCTTGTAGTTAATTTCTAGTCTCATATCATTGTGGTCAGAAAAGATGCTTGATATGATTTTAATCTGCTTAAATTTATTAAGACTTGCTTTGTGGCCTAGTATGTGATCTATCCGGGTTAATTTTCCATCTGCACTATCAATTTCTCCATTTATGTTTGTTAATATTGGCTTTATGTATTTAGGTCTTCCTGTGTTGGGTGCACATATATTTATAATTGTTATATCTTCTTCTTGGACTGATCCCTTTAACATTAAATAATGTCCTTCTTTGTCTCTTGTTACAGTCTTTGTTTTAAACTATATTTTGTCTGATACAAGTATTGCTAGCCCAGCTTTCTTTTTTTATTTCCATTTTTATGAAATATCTTTTTCCATCCTATCACTTTCACCATCTGTGTCTTTAGATACAAAGTGAGTCTCTTATAGGCAGCATATATGAATCTTACTGTTTTTAAATCCATTCCACCACTCTATGTCTTTTGATTGGAGCATTTAGTCCATTTACCTTTAAAGCAGTTCTTCATGGGTATGTACATATTGCTATTTTGTTAACTATTCTCTGGTTGTTTTGCAGTTCTTTTTTGTTCCTTTTTCTTCTTTTGCTCTCTTCCTTATTGATTTGATTACTATTTTTAGTGTTATGCTTAGATTCCTTTCTCTTTTTTTCATGTGTATCTATTATAGATTTTTGGTTTGCAGTTACCATGAGATTCATATATAACAACCTATATGTATATATGATAAGCTGATGATCACTTAAGTTGGAATGTATTTTTACTCACGCATCCCCAACTTTAATGTTTTTGACATGATATTTTACATTTTTTGTTTTGTGTATCCCTTAACTACTTACTGTGGATATAGATGACTTTACTATTTTTTTCTTTTAACTTTTGTACTAGCTTTACAAGTGGATGATTTACTACCTTTATTGTATGTTTGTCTTTATTGATGAGATTTTTCCTTTTGTAACTTTTGTATTTAAATTTATGATCTTTTCTAGTTAGTGAGTTCCCTTTAGCATTTCCTGTATAGCTCATTTAGTGGTGCTCAACTTTTTTAGTTTTTGCTTGTCTGTAAAACTGATTCTCTCTCTTTCAAATCTGAATGATAACCTTGTTGGGCAGAGTATTTTTTTCTTGTAGATTTTATTCTTTAATCACTTTGAATATATCGTGCCACTTCCTTCTGGCCTGAAAGTTTTTGCTGAAAAGTCAGCTGATAGCCTTATGTATGGGTTCCCTTGTACATAACTTGTTGCTTCTCTCTTGATGCTTTTAAGATTCTCTATCTTTAATTTCTGACATTTTAATTTTAATGTGGACCTCTTTGGGTCCATCTTGTTTGGGACTCTCTATGCTTCCTGGACCTAGATGTCTGTTTGCTTTCATGGGTTATGGACATTTTCAGCTATTATGTCTTCAAAAAAATTCTCTAACCCCCTGCTCTCTTCTCTCTCTGGGACCCCTATAATGTGAATGTTAGGTTGTCCCATAGGTCTCCTAAACTATCCTCATTTTAAAAATTCTTTTTCCTCTTTTCTGTTCAGCTTAGGTTATTTCTACTACTTTGTCTTCAGTTTGCTGATCTATTCCTTTGTATCATCTGATCTACTGTTGATTTCTCCTACTGTATTCATTTGTTCAGTTATTTGGTTCTTCTTTATATTTTCTAACTCTTAAAATTTTCACTGTGTTCACCCATTCTTCTCCTGAGTTTGTTGAATATCTTTATGATTTATTACCTTGAACTTTTTATTGGGTAGACTGCTTACCTCGTCCTTGTTTAGTTCTTTTGCTGAGGTTTTGCCGTGTTCCTTCATTTGGAACATATTCCTCTACCTCCTAATTTTGCATAATTCTCTGTGTTTATTTCTGTGTATTGGGCAGGTCAGTTATGTTTCCCAGTATTTGAGAAGTGGCTTTAGGTAGGAGCTGTCTTATGGGGCACAGCAGCACACTCCCTTCTGGTCACCAGAACTTTATGCTCTAGGGGTATCCCCTATGTGGGACCCTTCTGTTGTGGCAGGGTGGACTGGTAGTCAAGGCTGGCCCCTGACCTGGTTGGCTGCCAGGACCTCCGCATATGGAGGCTGCCAGCTGGTGGTGGGTGGGGCCAGGTCCTGGCAGGGACCTGCAATTTACTTTAAAGTATTAAAATACTTTAAAGTATTAAAATGGATTAATTAATTGCATATAAGGGTAGACGGACAGAGACATTTGTGATAAAAAAGTAACAAAATATTATAGAATCTAGGTGACAGGTTTATGGATGTTCACTGTACAAGTCTTTGAGTTTTTCTGTGTATTTGAAAATTTTTTGTATCTTTTGGGGGAAAAAAATCTGTGTCTGTATTCTGTCTCTTCTCCCTGATCTGGACTATAGACTACTCTTCTGGCTGGGGTCCCAAGAGAGCTTTATATATTCATTCAGCAAGTCACTATTTACTGAGCACCTATTATATAATCAAACATTGTGCTGAGGTAGACACCAAGATGAAAAGATATGGTCTCTACTCCTCAGCTCAGAGTCTTGCCCAAGAGTTCAGCATGTACAATGAAAAAGTACACAGTGAGATAAGTTCTCATAGTTATGTGGAAGATCAGAGGGAAAGGGTGGGTAACCAGGTCATAATGCCAGGAATAGAGACAAAGGCAAGGGAGGCATCTCAGACAAGGTGATACTGTCTTAATCTTAAAGAAGAGGATGTGACCAGAATTGCTGCAAGCCTGGCCTCACATTCTTGAAGGAAGAATACAGAGATACTTCAGGTATGCTGCAGGGAAATGGCATGTACAAAGGCAGACAGTGCCAGACACTGTGATAAGTGCTTTTCTACATTCTCAATTAATCCTCACAAAGCCTATGAGATAAGAAAAGTGACATTTAGAGAGGATAATTAACTTGGGCAAGGTCACGTAGCTAGAGCCAGAATTTGAACCCAAATCTTTTCAAATACAGAGCCTGTACACTTAATACCTTTATTACACCACTGCTATAGATTGTGTTCTCCCAAAATGAAGGAGGGCCTATTTTCTGATTTGCCTTGGGGGTCAAGAGAGATAGGAAATAAGATTCCATACTCTCAAAAGAAATGACAATCTGACCAAGGGCAGCTTAATATTTTTCAATCCGTAACTCATGGGTTTAGGGAAGGAGAACTTTCAATTTCTTTGTGTAATATGCATGTTTATTAACATACTACTACAGGTAAAACTTAGACATGTAAACAGAGATAGCTGTTAAAGCTTAATCATGTTGGTGCTAACATTTATATATAATGTAAGTTCTCCTTATTGAAATTAATATGGAAACCACTTAACTTTTTTTTTTTTTTTTTTTTTTTGCGGTACGCGGGCCTCTCACTGTTGCAGCCTCTCCCGTGGCGGAGCACAGGCTCCGGATGCGCAGGCTCAGCGGCCATGGCTCACAGGCTCAGCCGCTCCGCGGCATGTGGGATCTTCCCGGACCGGGGCGTGAACCCGTGTCCCCTGCATCGGCAGGCAGACTCTCAACCACTGCACCACCAGGGAAGCCCCACTTAACTTTTTTTATCTTGTGAATAATTGTTATGCATCGATAGGGATGCTAACTTTGAAAATAATTTTCCACAGGGTAGTGGGACTTTGTTTGCCAGCCCAAAATATACAATAACCACTACTGCTCTTGAATGACCTTAAAATCATTAAGGAATGTTTTTACTCTTACAGCTAGATTGTCTAAAGACTTATCTACAACCTTATTTCTCCCAAAACACTCTCACACACAAACCTTTATCAGATTGGTACAGGAAATACAGAATGCTGTTTCTCTTTTGTCCCAGAAATAGGCAACATACAGTACTATTTTATCAGATAATCACACTTGAAGATGAAGGAAGGTCAGACTCACAGGAAGAATGAAAAGGAAATCAGAAGATGTTCTCTAACAAGATAGAAAGGCTGCTATGTGGGCATGCAAGAAGGGATTAAACTTCTCAAACAGATTCCCATTTAGCTTCTTGGTACCGCTAAAGTACTGCTGTGTTTGCTGATTTATCGGCTATCATAGACAGTAGTTAAGTTCACCAGTTTTAACCATGATAACATTTCGTGTTTCTCCAAACACTAACCTAAATATTGAGCTGTCACACAATTGAACATAGCTCTAAGGAAAATACTGAGAACAGGAAATATTAACTCAGATCTCCTCACTTTAACAGGAGCTTGACATTTATGTAAAACAATTTGCCATTTATTAGTTAGACAAACTGTTTCATTTATCAGTACAATGAACTTCGGCCAACATGAGGTCAAAACGAACAAACAAACAAACAAACAAATCAGTGTTTGGATTATTGCTCAGTAGCCCTTAAGTGAGTATGTTAGGGAGAAACAACCAAATATAAAATATGTGGAATAAACTCATTTACAAACTGAAAAGAGATCTGTTCTCACAATCTGAGAGACAAAAAAAGAGATACCCAAGAAAGACTATTTTAAAGTAATGCCACAATAAGCTAAATGAAAAGAGATCACAGGGTGACAAGAATCATTAAAACACATGGCTGTCTAAAAGAGATTAGGATAACATTTAAAGAAAAGATTATTTAACATAGCACAAGAATACAAGTGGCTTTTCAAATAACTTTTAGCATTAATTTTTCTTATTGTTAACTAGCCAGTAACATTTATTTATCAATAACTACTATCTATTTTTTCAGATTTTATATATATAGTAATTTATTTAACCCTTAAAACAACCTCTGAGGTAAGTACTCTTAATATCTCCATTTTATAGACGAAGAAACTGAGGCAAAGGAAAAGTAAACAACTTGTGCCAGGTCACCCAGTTAGTAAGCAGCAGGCCAGAATTCAAATTCAGGCAGCTCCAGAGCTCAAGGCCTTAGCTACTGTCACTATACAGTCTCTAGATCTTAATGATTGTTGACATATGTGGCAGAGTTTAGGTGAGCAACAATAAAACCTAATGATAAAACATAAATTTTTCTTTTTGCTATGTATTCAATAAATATTCACAAACTAAACAGAGAGAGAGAGAGCTTTCATTAAAGAATGCAGAGGAATGATAATCACAAAGTTTAGGACAGTGGTTGACTCAGGTGATGGAACACTGAATCTGAGAGGAGCACCTGGAGTATTCAAAGATATTGGTAATAATATATTTCCTAAGTTGTATGTACAAGGATGTTTCTCCTATTATTGATTTTTAAAACTCATAAATACAAATTATGTTTACTCATTTGAATGTATATTTCATAATTTTAAAAATTTAATTAAAGTTTTAAAAAATTACTTATTAGTAACATTCCATTCAATGGTTTGTGTTAAGATTTCAATTTGGGTGACATCTCTAGAATATAAGTATATGAAAGACACACACTGAGCTTCACTGGGGTTCAATATAATGATTAAAATAGTGAAATAGACAACCAGTGAAAAGTTCTCTTCTTGGAGAAAACTGTATATATGTACAGTAGATTCTCATTACTTACAGTAGATATGTTCTATGAAGTTTCTGCAAACACTGAATTAGCAGATACTCAACCACTGTCCGTAGGGGATAGAGTGTGTTAGGCTTCTGCAAGTCTCTGGTCACATTTTCAGCAACTGATCAATACATAACCTTGTGTTACGTGTGTTTCTATTTAAATGCACCTTATTTAATATTTATTGTTGACTCATTAATACAGAAATCACTGTCAACAGTGCTGTCACGCATGCCTGAACGAAATTCATCTAACACATGTATTTCCTCCCTAAGGCACATCACATCCTTCCTGTGCTCAGCAACACTAGACACTTAGCATGACACTTGGGGGACATTTTAAACAGCAAAATCACCTAAAGCACAAAAACGTGGCACTAACTATACCACAAAAAGACACTTGGGGGCTTCCCTGGTGGTGTAGTGGTTGAGAGCCCGCCTGCCGATGCAGGGGACATGGGTTCGTGCCCCGGTCTGGGAAGATCCCACATGCCGCGGAGCGGCTGGGCCCGTGAGCCATGGCCGCTGAGCCTGCGCGTCCGGAGGCTGTACTCCGCAGTGGGAGAGGCCACGGCAGTGAGAGACCCGCGTACCGCAAAAAAAAAAAAAAAAAAAAAAAAAAGACACTTTGGTATAGTATTAGAGTTGAAACAAGAAGGCAGAACAGTACCCAGTTTCATCTAAACTTGGAACATATGCATCAGGCGACTCAAATTTTCCACACTGCACATGGGCACATCAGTGAATGACCACAAAAGAACCAAGAGTATTGATTTTGGGGTTACAAATAAATCTTAGCAAGTAGATAAATCTGCAAATACGGAATCTATGAATAATGAGAATTGACTTTGTGTGTGTGTGTATGTATCTGCTTAGAACAATATCTGCATCTATCCATGTCTACATATCTTCTTGAAGATATATATCTTTTTGGATACACACACACACACACACACTCATATCCAGAATTAAGCTGAAATCGTTTATTTCTGAATTAGTCTACAAAAAGCAAATTGATACAAAGCTTTTTTTTTTTTTTTTTGCGGTACGCGGGCCTCTCACTGTTGTGGCCTCTCCCATTGCGGAGCACAGGCTCTGGACGCACAGGCCCAGCGGCCATGGCTCAAAGGCCCAGCCGCTCTGCGGCATGTGGGATCTTCCCGGACCGCGGCACGAACCCGTGTCCCCTGCATCGGCAGGTGGACTCTCAACCACTGCGCCACCAGGGAAGCCCGATACATTTAAGCATTTAAGCCCGATAATTAAAGCATTTTTAATTAATAAAGCCAAAATTGTTATTGATAAATTATTAATTTTAAGAAGGGCCATAAACATCAGAAAAAGCAAGTAAATGAAAAAACTTAATGTGAATATATCCCCACACTACAATTTAAAGTTTTAAAATTTGGTTATAAATCAATATTTTTATTAAAAATTTTCAGTACCCAATATCCCTTATCATATTCCTTTCACTCAAGCTTTTAGAATATTATCAATGACATGTTTTTTTTTTTAATTTCTTTACCATTCAGTACCAGTAGTCCACAGTGATTAACCATTCATTTACCATTATTTTCTGTGAAAATCAGCATGCGCTTTACCATTAAAGCAATATGGTTATGAGGTTCTCAGATTAGGTGAAATCACAAAATTAGCCCCTAACTGCAATGACCAGGACAGTAACTCTAAAATAATTGACTGTTAAAAAGTTTACTTAAAAATTTTCTAATAGTGGATCTTAATGCCAAATACTTCAAATTCCAGCTCTGCCATTTATCAGAATTATTTAAATTCCCTAAGTCTCAATTCTTTGAGGCAACAAATATTTATTGAGAGTCTACTATGTGAAAGACTGGTCAAAGCAGTGAACAAAATGGACAAAAACATTTTGCTCTCACCATAATTTAAAAAGAGTCATGTACCACAATGTTCATTGCAGCTCTATTTACAATAGCCAGGACATGGAAGCAACCTAAGTGTCCATCGACACATGAATGGATAAAGAAGATGTGGCATATATACAATGGAATATTACTCAGCCATAAGAAGAAACAAAATTGAGTTATTTGTAGTGAGGTGGATGGACCTAGAGACTATCATACAGAGTGAAGTAAGTCAGAAAGAGAAAAACAAATACCGTATACTAATGCATATATATGGAATCGAAAAAAAAAAGGTTCTGAAGAACCTAGGGGCAGGACAGGAATAAAGACACAGACGTAGAGAATGGACTTGAGGACATGGGGAGGGGGAAGGGTAAGCTGGGACGAAGTGAGAGAGTAGCATGGACATATATACACTACCAAATGTAAAATAGGTAGTTAGTGGGAAGCAGCCGCATAGCACAGGGAGATCAGCTCGGTGCTTTGTGTCCACCTACAGGGGTGGGATAGGTAGGGTGGGAGGGAGACGCAAGAGGGAGGGGATATGGAGATGTACGTATATGTACAGCTGATTCACTTTGTTATATAGCAGAAAGTAACACAACATTGTAAAGCAATTATACTCCAATAAAGATGTTTAAAAAAACCCACTTTGCTCTCAAAAAGCTTATTTTCTAGTGGAAAAAGATAACAGCCTAAATAAATACCAACATACATGCAAACATACATACACATATGTTTGAAAGTAATAAGTGCACTGGCAAAAAGTAAAGCAGGGAAAGGGCCTAAGGAGTTCTGGGCTAAGAGGAGATTGCAATTTTAAGTAGGGTGGTTAGGGCAGGCCATACCGAGAAAGTAACAGTAGAGCAAGAAGTCGAGAGAGGTAAAAGAGCAAGCCACGTAGATCTCTGTTAGTAGATTGTTCCAAGCAGAGGGAACAGCCAGTGCAAGGGCTCTGAAGCATGAGCAAGTCTGGTATGTATGGCTAGGACAGAATGCATGATGAAAAGAATAGTAATACATGAAATTTACAGCCTTGTAAACCACTATAAAGACTTTGGCTTTTACAATGAATAAGACAGAAAGCCACTGGAAGCAGAAAGACCAGGTAGGTAATTATAGTTTAGAGCAGGGTGGCTACAGTGGAAGTGGTGATAAACAGTCAGGTTCTGGGTATATTTTGAAGACAGAGCCAAAAAGACTTCCTAATGGATAGATGTGTGGTACTGTGAAAGGCAGTCATGCACACCCTGTCGACCTTTGCATGGTGGTAAAAGAGTGTGCCACAGGTCTGGAACATTTCTACACGTGGAGATAAGGAGCCCTCACAGCTTTTGCTGGGCTTACTGCCTTGTTTGGGAATATCTTTCCCTTTTCCAGGCTTGATGTGTACTTCTTTGTTCTGCTTAAGTGTGTGTGTCATATGGCATCTAGCCAACCCCACTGTTATCTATATTTTCAGCGAGGAGGGAATGCGGTCCTTCCCTGTAGCACAAGTAGGGTGCATGCAGACCATCTCCCTGTGACACCTGCAGGGTAAGACTTGCTCACCACAGGGGACTGACACTCACTACTGAAGCTGATCTTGCGTGCTCTTTTCTATGAGAATAAAGCATTGTTCCTTCCAGTGCCCGTGTGAGTCGTATCTTTCTTAGTAACCCCAACACCTACAAACCGTGCGGTGGGTTGACATCCTGCGACTGCTGCCCCTGATGGTAGGTAACAGTTGTTACTTTCCTAACATGTAGTGTAAGAGAAAAGGAGAGTCAAGGATGATTCAAGGTTTGCTGAGCAGCTGGAGAATGGAGTTACTCCTAACTGAGGTAGAAGAGACTGATGAACCTTTATGATTTGGAATACATTTGGTTTCTGACTGGATCATTTTCAGTGCAGTGATACAGGTGAAATCCTGACTGATATAAGTTTGGGAAAGCATTGGAGAAGAAGAAATGGTTACAGCAAGTATAGTCAAATCTTCTGAGGACTTTTGTGATAAAGGGGAACAATTATCTTCATCTATAACACAAAGGTAGTAATAGAAACCACCATATAAGCTTTCTGAGAATTAAACAGAGTGCCTAGCACACAATGAAGTGCTGAATAAATGGTAGCAATGACAAGCTGACATCAAGGAGGATTACTACGCCCTTTTCCTAAATATCCCATTTGAGCCATCTTCAGAATGAATATGAAGCTGTCTGAAAGGGGTCTTACTCACTACCAAAATTTCTTACAGATTCTTAGGTTCACTGACTTCTTGAGAATGATCAGTTTTCTACAGATGCCAAAAAAATAAAACCCCACCAATTTGTTTAGAGACGTAAGTTGTACCTCTTTTTTCCCACTCTTTGAAGCCAAATTTGCCAGTGTAAGTCTAATAAATCTTTATAAACTCTCACAAGAAAAACTCATGAAAGACAGAAAGGATAATAAAATTCATCTTTAAAACATCATTAAGCTACCATTTCCTTCCTGGTACCATTAATGAGAGCAAGACAGACACACACAGGGGTGGCCTGGCATGGTATATCAGACCCTAACCAGAATGACAAGGCCATCCATGTGGAGAAGTGGTGGCCAAAAAAGGGGAATCAGTGGCTGAAAGGATGAGGAGTACCTGCAGGGTGACATTCTGGCATGGGGTATTAGAGCCTTACCATGGTAAAGTCCATTTGTGCAAGACAGAATTGACAGCAGCAATGGGAGATTGGTTACATACAGGAACGTAGATCTAATGGATAAATATTAAGGATTATGCGAGCTACGTTTCTCATTGCCAGAGAAGGGAGTTACAAATGCAGGAACGAAGAACACTAGAATTAATCCTCTCGTGTTGGACTGAAATTGGAAGTATTCCTATGACTCCATAGTTTTCAACACATATAAACAGATATAAAAACAAATGTGGCTTTTGCACAGCAAAGGAAACCATAAATAAGACGAAAAGACAACCCTCAGAATGGGAGAAAATATTTGCAAATGAAGCAACTGACAGGGATTAATCTCCAAAATATACAAACAGCTCATGCAGCTCAATATCAAAAAAACAAACAAAAAATGGGCAGAAGACCTAAATAGACATTTCTCCAAAGAAGACAAACAGATGGCCAAGAGGCACATGAAAAGACGTTCAACATTACTAATCATTAGAGAAATGCAAGTCAAAATTACAATGAGGTATCACCTCACACTGGTCAGAATTGCTATCATCAAAAAACCTACAAACAATAACCTACAAACAATAAATGCTGTGAAGAAAAGGGAACCCTTTTATACTATTGGTGGGAATGTAAATTGATACAGCCACAATGGAGAACATTATGGAGGTTCCTTAAAAAACTAAAAACAGAACTACCATATGACCCAGCAATCCCACTCCTGGGCATATACCTGGAGAAAACCATAATTCCAAAAGATACATGCACCCCAGTGTTCATTGCAACACTATTTACAATAGCCAGGACATGGAAGCAACCTAAATGTCCATCAACAGAGGAATGGATAAAGAAGATGTGGTACATATATACAATGGAATATTACTCAGCTATAAGAAGGAACGCAATTGTGCCATTTGCAGAGACATGGATGGACCTAGAGACTGTCATACAGAATGAAGTAAGCCAGAAAGAGAAAAACAAATATTGTATATTAACACATATATGTGGAATATAGAAAAATGGTACAGATGAACCTATTTGCAAAGCAGAAATAGAGACACAGATGTAGAGAACAAACGTATGGACACCAAGGGGGGAAAGAGGGAGTGGGAAGAACTGGGAGATTGGGATTGACATATATATACTACCATGTATAAAACAGATAACTAATGAGAACCTACTGTATAGCACAGGGAACTCTACTCAATGCTCTGTGGTGACCTAAATGGGAAGGAAATCCAAAAAGGAGGGGATATATGTATATGTATAGATGATTCACTTTGCTGTACAGCAGAAACTAACACAACATTGTTAAACAATTATACTTCAATTTAAAAAAAATGTGGGCGGTAAACATCAGCAAAGAAAGTCAGAGTAAGGATCTCCAAAAATGTGCTTCTCCTTAACAACAAGAGAAATATCAAAAATTGTCATAATCAACTTTTACAGAGCTCTGGATATTGACCAAAGGTTTACAGCAGCCTGAGGAACATTCATTCCAGAAAAACAACTGAATCTTGGTAAGAACAAGGAACTTTGTGGAATTTTTAACTTGCCATAGTTCCATCCCCTGCTCTGCAGCAACATTATGACCTTGAAAACTAAGAGCCTGCATTTGCAATGAAAACAAGCAGCCTGGCAGCCACCAGAGGGAGCACAATGGGGCTAGAGCTCCTGCAAAGAATCACTCCCAGAGAATTATTATTTTACCTGTCCAGTGGTTCCCCAAAGATTCTATCTGCAAGGCTCACTCAATATGAAAGCCTTTTCCCCCACGGGCATTTGTCAAAAACAATTACAGGCAACTGTTTAATATTGTGACTGTCTGAGGTGGCAGACAAAAGTTGGAGTAGAGGGACTTCCCTGTGGTGCAGTGCTTAAGAATCCTCCTGCCAATGCAGGGGACACAGGTTTGAGCCCTGGTCCGGGAAGATCCCACATGTTGCGGAGTAACTAAGCTCGTGCGCCACAACTACTGAGCCCACATGCCACAACTACTGAAGCCCGCATGCCTAGAGCCTGTGCTCAGCAACAAGAGAAGCCACCACAATGAGAAGCCCATGCGCCACAATGAAGACCCAACACAGCCAAAAAAAAAAAAAAAAAAAAAAGTTGGGAGTAGGCAAGAGATTATAATGAAAAGGCTTAAAAGGAAAAGCTTGGAAACAACATGTCCATAAGGGCTATGAAAGACCCAGACATACTTCTGGGAATTTATGGGGCCATACCTATGCATAAGGCTGTAGAGATGCCCAAAGCTTTGTGTATGCTCAGGAAAGGCCTGAGAAGGCTTTAAGCTCTCATCTCTGGCTGACCTTGAGAGTCTGCACAAGCAGAAAATGAAGGCAAAACAGAGTTCTCAACTGGCTGGTCGAGTAATAAAGACATACCTAATTACACACACAGAGCCCCATGACAAAGAGTGGGAAACTTACTGGTACAGGCATAAGGAAATCTCTGTCCAATCATTAGCTGACCACCAAGCAGCAACTTCAATGGCCATACATGACAAAGAAAATAGACTTCACAGAATTATTTCACAAAAGTTACCAACCAAACTACTATAACAAACAATAACAACAAAACCTGGCAAACCCACAGAGACAGAAAGTTTAATGACTGCCAAGGGCTGAGGGCAGGGATGATGGGGTATGACTTCTAATGAATACAGGGTTTCTTTCTGGAGTGATGGCAATGTTCTAGAATTAAATAGTGGTGATGGTTGCATAAACTCTTGAAAATACTAAAAACCACTAAATTGTACACTTATTCAAAGGTGTGAATTTTATGGTGTGTGAATATCTCAATTAAAAATGTATGTTTGTGTGCATACACATGCATATATATGTCTATCTGTATATTTATATGTACATACATTTCCTAGCCCTGTCCGCTGAAGTGACTTGTGCTATGACATCCCAATAGCAATGAATACATGTAGCATACAGATCTTGGTTTCTTACCATTTTTTTTCTTGTTTTTTTCTTACCATTTTTGACTACAGAAAACGGGGCTCCTTGGAGAAATGGCTAATCGTAAAACTAGGGCACAGAAAAAATCTTGGAACATCTTTTTGGCCAGAAAGAAAGGCAATGCTCCAAGAGTGATAGAGTATGTCTATCACTTGAAGGTCTTAAAGGTCTCCCACTGTCTAACTGGGGACAATCTGAGCACCAAAACAAATAATGATAGTAAGAGAATATAGTCCCCCGAATAAAATGAGGATTCATGAGTCCATGTGAATATGATAAATAATAAATAAATGGAAAGTCTGATAAGGAATGGGATATTTACATAGTTGCAAATTGTCTCAAAATACTTACCAATTACAAAGGGAAAAAGAGTAACTTTATAGCAGAGAAGCAGAAGGTAAACAGTATCCTATTTATGTAATCAAAGTGAAAATGGGAAAAACCACAACTCTGTGCTTCCTGAGAGAGAGAAATAAGAGCAGATCATTCCTTCTGTGTTACTCCTGCCAAAGATGTATAACCTAGATCTAACCATGAGGAAACATGAGACAAATGAAATTGAGGGACATTCTAAAAAAATGACTGGTCTGTAATCTTCAGGTCAACAAAGTGAAGGAAAGAGTGCGAAACTTTTCTACATAGAAGGAAATCAAGAAGGCAAGACAACCGAATGAAATATGTGATTCTCTACTAGATCCCTTTTCTATAAAGGATAATATTTGGACAATTAGTGAAACCTGAATGAAGACTAAACCTTAAGTAGTAACAATATGTCAACGTTACTTTCCTGATTTGGATGTTGTATTAAAGTTACGTGGGAGAATATTCTTGCTTGTTAGAAAACACCCTAAAGTATTTGGGAGTGATGTGGCATCATGCTGGCAAGTCATTCTCAAATAGTAGAGAAAAATAAAATTCTGTACTTGCAACTTTACTCTATGTTTGAGATTGTTTTAAAAATATATATAAATATGGAAATACACATACATAGATATAAATAACTTTGACAGGATCATTAAGTCTGTTGATTCTAATAATAAAAACTTGGAGCTTAAAAAAAGGTTATTAAGTTTTTCCTATATGCTGATAAAAGGGAAAGTATCAACATAAGCTCTAAAAATAGATTCACTGATATGAAATAATCTAAACACTGGTGATGAGAAATGTAGAAGGCTAGATGTTCTCACAAATATTCACTCACAAAGCAATTTTCTTATCTAACATGGCTGGCAAAATTCCTAGATGTAAGTTTCCTTTTATATAAAACTTAAAAAAAAACCACCCTTGGCAACAACTTAAAAGTGAACTGATATACCCAGTTTTTATGAAAAAGGAAATGTAAAATAATTACCATATCCTTAAAAAAAATTTTAATGTCCCTATTACAAGAAACTACTGTGTGATTATGGTGAATTACTCAGAGTGTTTAGTTTATACTCTTGGATTTCTGATTTTTAAAAAATGGTACATAAAGGACATCATGAAGGAAATCTACAAAATAAAGAAGATCAGCAGCCATGCTCTGAAGAAGCTTAACCTGAATGTTTATGAATAAAATTACACAAGAAGGAAATGGTAGAAATAAAGAGCGTTTTCAGAGTTTATACACGTTAAATTTTCATCTAAAATATCAGTATGGTGACCATGAAAATGCACCTCTCAGATCTCCAACAGCAAGGAACATAACTGACCAAGGGTCTCAACTGCTGTGCACCAAGCAGTTGCACTAATATCACACTTGCCATGGGCTGCTCCCAATTAATGACTGAGCACAGCAAGAACACTAAGGCAGGCCAGCTTCTGGGAGAAGTGGGAGCTCACAGGCAACCCCAGTGGCCTTGCCAAACTTTCCTTAAAAGTGCACTACAGTCTAAGACACTTTCATCTGACCTTCTTTCCTTCCTCTCTTCTTCTTTCAGGGTCAGACCAGCACTGTGGTCCAATGGCTCTCCCAGCTTCCTTCCCAGTTTCTCTTACAGGCATTTCCCCTAATACATTTTTTTACCATTTAATCCTGTCTTGGTGATAGGCTTCCTAAAGGACATGGAATAACACAGTCAGTTTCACCAAGTCAAGGCTGTAGAGTTAATTATACTGACACCGGATAACTGGTACTGCACTCTGCTCTCTGGGACAAAGAAAAAGAAAATGTCAGAGACAGCCTCTTCCCTCAAAGACTGAACACACTGCAGAGAAGACGTAAATGAAATTAATCAGATACTGTTCAAAACATAATCCACAATAACCTAAATTTTACAGAGTATTTTTCATCTGTAAATCACTGTGGGTAGGACAAGCTTCACAAGGGAAGTGGGCAACTAAGATCTGGACAGATGGGAAGGAGGAGGAGAGCAATTCAGATTCACACCCTTCCAAAGTCTTTAAAAGATGCAGGAAGAGCTCTGGTTAAGGAGGAGGCTTCAAAGTTATAAAGACATTGCCAACTGCATAACAATTAGTAAACAGGAAATAAGTGCCCATAAGTCTATAACTAATTAACTCAGAAATAACTGAGAGTGTATTATTTAGAATATTTAACGCATGTGAATCTGGTATAGAAATAGATCTCTATTTTGAGAAAAATCATAAGTTCAGGAGGTACCATGAGTAGAATTTTATTTGAAGGTTCTTTGTGCATGTCTTTGCACGTTACTGTTGTTTTTCCTTTTCTCTTTTAAAAAGTAATCTTACTTTTCTCCTTTTCCTAAAAGAGTATTGTTTTCTAAAAACAGTGACTATAATCAAACACTTAGGATATATTCTAATCCCTGTGTTCTAATTTTATACATTTTTATCATCCCCATAATCCCACCCTTTCTCTTTTTATTCTAATAATGGTGTGACGGCTTCAATTAGACTTATAGTTGAAAGACTACAGGCTCCACAGAAACTACAAAGCTATTTCAAGAAAAGCTCTTACGGGGCCAAGCACATAAATAAATTTTTTTTTTTTTTTTTTTTTTTTTTTTGCTGTACGCGGGCCTTTCACTGTTGTGGCCTCTCCCGTTGCGGAGCACAGGCTCCGGACGCGCAGGCTCAGCGGCCATGGCTCACAGGCCCAGCCGCTCCACGTCATGTGGGATCTTCCCAGACTAGGGCACGAACCCGTGTCCCCTGAATCAGCAGGCGGACTCTCAACCACTGCGCCACCAGGGAAGCCCACATAAAGAAATTTTTAAAATCTCTTCAGACACTCTGAAGAGCATTACAAATCACTCATTCTCTTTCCAGGACTCCAGCTTCACAAACTTGACCTTTTTATTGTTACAGCTGCAGAAGAACTCCACATTTAAAATAACATTATATCTTCCCAGTTGAGCTCTGACTCATAGAATATGTGTATTAAAGAGAACAAAACCCTCCAAAACATCCCTAATGTATGACTTTAGTGATACTAACAAATATAAAAATGTTTTTGAAATATTTATGCAAAAGCTAAGCATGAAGTTAACCCCCAAACACACACACACACACACACACACACACACACACACACACACACACGAGTGAAGCTTTTCAACTTTAGGTTAGGATCTCTTTTTATGTGTATGTATGTGTAAGCATGCATCTGATGTTCTGAATAGCTACAAACATAATTGTCCTTGGCAATGAAGTAGCATTAACCAATTCTTCTAAAACATAAAATGTGAAATGAGTGATTTAAAGGAGGGGAAAAATACTAAATAAGCTCTTACTCTGAAAAAGTAAGATTTATCAGTATGATAATCTATTATCCCATTGTAAACAAGATCATCAGTGAAAGTTTCCCCTCTCCTCCGGAAACTATTAACCAACAATATGTCTACTGAAAAGTTTGAGGAAAACATTATAAAAGTTTGATCTCTCGTATTTCCTCACAGAAGCTAAATATATCTTATAGAAGGGGAAATTTTCAGAAAACTGCCTGCAATAATGCTAAGAATAGCTAATCAGAGATTTCAGTGGTTTCATACTGCCAAGGACATGAAAATTAAAGGGTAGGGTCCCATCAAAGAGGAAGGTCTCCAGTAAATACCTCAGACTTTTAGTTGAGATCCTGGAAAGTCACTCTCTAAGCAAGAAACAGTCAAAACTGGCTCAAAGGGATACACCATACTCCATCTTCCTACCAGAGGAAAACTGAATCTGCTCTGGAGTGAAATATCAATAACATCATCGAAAGCCTTTATAATTTTTCATAACAAGACCCAGAATTCTATTAAATATGATCAAGCATGAAAAAAAAAGATCAAATGAATAAAAATCAAGAGAAAATAGGAATATATTCATAGGTGATCAGATATTAGAATTTATCGGACTTGACTTTCAAATAACTATGATTAATCTGTTCAAGAAAATAAAAAATAATTTCACCAAGGAACTGGAATCTACTTTTAAAAAGAATCAAATGGAAATTCTAGAACTGAAAAATAAAACAACAATAATTAAGGATTCAATAGACTGGAGAAAGGATTAGTAAAAAATATCCAGATGGAGCCACCAAGAAAGGATGGAAGTATATTAAATAGGGTAAAAGACATAAGGGATAGTAAAATATTAGTACTTGGACATCCAGAATAGAGGACAGAGGCAAAACAGTATTTGGGGAGATAATGGCTAAGCATTTTCTAAAAGTGACAAACTATGTCAAGCTGCAGATTCAGTAACAAACTCCAAGCAGTACAAAGAAAACCACACCTAGGACACATTATAGAAGAAACAAACATAAATAAAAAAAATTTAAAGCAGAGAAAAAAAGATGCATTACCTTTAAAGAAACCATGATAATACTGATAGCCATCTTTCAACAAAAATGATGAAAGCCTGAAGACAATAGAATAGCATCTTTAAAATCCTAAGGAAAATAACACCAACCTAGAACCAAATGAAAAAATCTTTCCAAAATAAAGACAAAATTATGAGGTTCTCAGAAAAGTAAAAAATGAAAGCATTTTCATCAGCAGACTTTCACTAAAGAAATACTAAAGACAGTTCTTTAAGCATAAGCAATATGATCTCAGATGTACTCAGGCAATGCAGAAAGAAATGAAGAGCACAAGAACAGATACATAGGTGAGTAAGTCTAGATGAACACTGATGGTTTAAGACACAAAAAATAACATCCTGTGCGTGTGTCTGGGGGGGTACTGATACTCAAATATAATTAAATACATGACAAAAACAGAACAACAAGCAGAACATGGAGTTAAAGAGATATAAGTTTCTTGCATTATCCTGGAAGTAATCGATGATTTAAGTGATTGATCACTTTAGGTGTGATTGATCATTTAAGGTGGATTCTAATAAGCAAAGAATGCACATTGTGATCATAACTACTAAAAGCATAAAACTGCATAACTAATAGGGTAACTACTAAAAGCATAAAAACTGCATAACTAATAGTTACAGTGTGGAAAATGGAAAAAAAGAGGAAAAAATGAGTAACAGATGAGACATATACAGCACAAATAGTGAGGTATTAAGTTTAAAATCAACTATGCCAGTAAGTTCATTAAATGTAAATATACTCAATACCCCAATAAAAAGATAAGATTGTATATAGTTTAAAAATTCAATTATAAGATGCTTACAGAAGACGCAAAAATAAAGCCAAGATGGACATACTTATACTGAAGTTCAAACTACCAACAAGAAAGACATTTTATAATGATAATAAGGTTAATTCAATACGAAGACATAACAATACTAAATTTGTATGCACTTAATAACATAACCTCAAAATACATAAAGCAAAACTTGGCAAAATTAAAAGGAAGAATAGATAAGTCCAAAACTCATAGTTGGGAATTTGAGTACAATTTCATCACTAACTGATAGAACAGACAAAAAACAAAACCAAAAACAAAACACATAACAACAAAGAGAGTAACTCTAAAGAAAATCAGAAAAACATGATTACAAAGTTTATCTAATTGAAACCAAAACAGGACACGTTCAGGTCATAAAGCAAGTCTCAACAATCCAAAGTTTTAAACTCACACACAGCATATTTTTGACCATAGTGAAATTAAGCTAGAAATCAATACCCAAAAAAAAAGAACTTAGAAATCAATGAATGTGATGGATCAAAGGAATCACTATGGAAATTAGGTCATATTTAAAACTAAATGATAATAAAATATGACATCAAAATTGGAGAGGTTACAATGGAATACTACTCAGCAATAAAAAAGAATAGAACACTGAAACACTCAATGACATGAATGAATCTCAAAAGCATTATGCTGGAGAGAAGCAGAAGTATGTGCTGTATGATTCATTTACATTAAATTCTATAAAATGAAAACTAATCTATAATGGAGAAAGAAGATAATGGGGTTGCCTGGGGTCAGGTATAGGTGGGGGGATTGACTGCAAAGGGGCATTAGGGAACTTTTTTGGGTGATATTAATTTTTTTTAACATGCAGAATTTTATTGAAAAAGAAAAAATGCAGATATCAATAAAATAGAAAGCAAATATATAATAGATAAGATCAACAAAGCCAAAAGTTGGCTCTTTGAAAAAACTATTGATAATAAAATTGATGAACTATTTCTTCAATGCAATACCAATCAAAATTCTCAAAGCATGTTTTCCCCTCAAAATCTGCCAAGCTGATTCTAAAATATGGAACTACAAAGGACCAAGATAGTAAAAATAATTTTGAAGCAGAACAAAGTTGTAGGCCCAGCACCACCAGATAATAAGACTTCTTGTAAATCTATTTTAATTATAATAGTGTGGTATTGGTATAAAGATAGATAAGCAGATCAGAAATGGTCCAGAAATGAAAACATCATTTTTAAGAGATATATGCACTCCCATGTTTATTGCAGCATTAGTCACAATAGCCAAGATATGGAAACAGGTTAAATGTCCATCAATGAATGAATGGATAAAAGTGATGTGGTATATATACAGTAATGGAATGTTTTCAGCCATGAGGAAGGAGGATATCCTGCCATTTGGGACAACATGGATAAACCCTGAGCACATTATGCTAAGCAAGATAAGTCAGACAGAGAAGGACAACTGCTATTTTATATCACTTATCTGTAGAATCTAAAAAAGTCAAACTCCTAAAAAAACAGAGAGTAAAGTGGTGATTACCAGAGGATGCAGTGTGTAGGGGGGAGATAAGATTGATGCTCCTTAAGGGTACAAACTTGCAATGAGTTGTAAATAAGACATGTAGATCTAATGTACAGTATAATGAAAACAGACAATACTGTACTATAATCATCAAAGATGCTGAGACTACAACTTAATTATCCAATCCACTAAAAAGATAGGATAATTATGTAATGTAATAGAGGTGCTAAATACCAATACAACAGCAATCACATTAAAATATATAAATGTAACAAATTAACATGTTGTAAAACCTTAAATTTACATAATATGTCAAATATATTCAACAACAACAAAAAAGAAATTAAAAAGAAAGCCAGAATTATGGGAAAAAAAAGAATGGTCCAGCTACAGACCCATGTATACATGGACCTGATTTATAACAGAGATGCTACTGCAATACAATGGAGAAAGAATGATTGTTTAAAAACAATGCTGGACCAATTAGAAATACATATGGAAAGAAACTAAACCTTGACTTCTGCTTTATACAAAAGTCAATTGTAGATGGATCATAACCCTCAATGTAAAAAGCAAAAGAATAACATTTCTAGATTACATCAGAGAATATTTTGACTTTGGGCTAGGCAAATATTTCTTAAGCAGGACACAGTAACACTAACCACAAAAGGAAAGATTAATAAATCTGGCCTCTAAAATTAATAGCTTCTGTTTATCTAAAGATACCATTAATAGAGTAAAAAAGCAAGCCATAGAGAAAATATTTGCAATACATATATCTAAAAAAGGATTCATACCTAGGATATACAAAAAAATCTCCTACAAAGCAATAAGAGAAAACCCAGTTGTTAAAATAAGCAAAAGAGAAACAGGTTTTTCATGACAGAGGATATCCTAATGGACAACAAGCATGTGAATAGATGCTGATCCTCGACAGTCATAAGGGAAATGCATGTGAACCACAATGAGATAACCACTACACATCCACCAAAATGCTTAAAATTTAAAAGTTTATCAGGTTTTGGTGAAAATCCAGAGCAACTGGAATTCTTTTTTTTTTTTTTTTGCGGTACGCGGGCCTCTCACTGCTGTGGCCTGTCGCACTGCAGAGCACAGGCTCCGGACACGCAGGCCCAGCGGCCATGGCTCACGGGCCCAGCCGCTCTGCGGCACATGGGATCTTCCCGGACTGGGGCACGAACGCATGTCCCCCGCATCGGCAGGCGGACTCCCAACCACTGCGCCACCAGGGAAGCCCTGGAATTCTTATACACTGCTATTTGAAATGTAAATGGTTAAACTTTGAAAACTTATTTGGCAATATCTACCAAAGGTGAACATGCCCATATCCTTTGACCCAGAAATTCCATTCCTAGTAGATATCTAACAGACATGCATACATGTGTGCACAAAAACATTAATAGAAGTGTACACATACCAGCATTATTCATAACTGAAAACAACCCCAAATGCCCACCAAGAGTAGAATGGGTAATATATTGTGATATAGTCTTGCCATGTAATATTATGCAGCAATGAAAACAATGAATTCCTGCCATGTACAATAACATGGTTAAACCTCATAGACAATGGGAACAAAAGAAACTATACACAACAAGATACATTTTGTGAAAGTCAATTTTTTAAAGATCCAAAAGAGGTCACACGTATGACATGTACAATATGGGAAATATAGTCAATAATTATGTAATATCTTCATCTGGTGACAGATGGTAACTAGACTTATCATGATGATCACTTTGAAATATACAGTAGTACCAAATCACTATGCTGTGTAACAGGAACTAACATAGTGTTGCAGGTCAATTATACTTTAAAAACAAACAAACAAATTAGGATCAGATTGGTAGTTACCAAGAGGCAGGGGGTGAGGAGAGGGAACTAGATAAAGGCAGTATGTTATACATGAAAGCTGTTAAGAGAGTAAATCCTGAGAGTGCTCATCACAAGAAAAAAAAAACCTTTTTCTATCTCTTTAATGTTGTATCTGTATGAGATGACAGATGTTTACTAAACTTATTGTGGTAATCATTTCATGATGTATGTAGGCCAAATATTAGGCTGTACACCTTAAACATATAGAGTGTGGTATGTCAATTACACCTCAATAAAACTACAAGGAAAAAATAAAGTTCAAAACGAGGCAATACTAATATATGGTAATAGATGTCAGAATGCTGTTTACCTTTGGGGGAAGTAATTACTAGCAGAGAAAATAAGGGAGGCTTCCAGAGTGTTGGCAAAATTCTTTATCTTTGTCCTAGAGCTTACACAGCAGTGTTCACTGGGTAAGAATTCACTGAATTATAGCCGCAATATTTGTGCACTCTACTATGTGTGTATTAAATGTTAGACTTACTAAAAATTTTTAATGGTAACAATGAGACCTAAAGTGATTTTTAAGGAAACTATTCTCTATAAAGATGAAGGCCTAACATGGATGAACCTTGAAGGTATTATGCTAAATGAAATAAGTAAGACAGAGAAAGTCAAATACTGTATGATCTCACTCGTATGTGGAATCAAACAAAATAAAACAAAACCACAACACCAAACTCAAAGAAAAAGAGATCAGATTTGTGATTACCAGACTACCAAAGGTGGGGGTGGAGGGAGGGGAAAGTGGAGGAATGTGTTAAAAGGTACAAGCTTCCAGTTATAAGGTAAATAAGTAGTAAGGATGTACAACATGATGACTACAGTTAACACTGCTGTGTGACATGTAGGAAAGCTGTTTAAGAGAGTAGATCCCAAGAGCTCTCATGACAAGGAGAAAAACATATTCTTTTCTCTTTATTTTATCTACATGAGAAGATGGATGTTCACTAAACTTTCTGTGGTAATCATTTTACAATATACGTAAGTCAAGCCATGTTGAAAAAAAATTTTAAGTACACGTTAAATTTATACACTGATGTATGTCAATTATTTCTCAATAAAACTGGGGGAAAAAATGAAGACTCTGCCTTCTTATAACCAGCTACAAGAAAAAGCCACATTTTGTAAGTTTGATATCCAATTTCTATTTATTACTATTAGAAGTCCCTAGGGTCTCATTAAAACCTTTAAAGGCCCTAAGCACTGAAGAGATTATGGTGCCCATTCCCCATATGTAGTTCAAATAATCTAAAGATTTTTTGAAAAAGGAATCAAAAGTTGCATGCTGAAATTAACATAACTTCTTTCTAGAACTTCAGATTATAAAATTCTAGATGAAATTATTAAAGATGAATTTATTTTTCTTTTGTGGGCCCCCCAAAGCATGTTCTTGTACTATCTTCTGACTAATCTTGTACTGGCTGTACCAGGAAGAAAATAATCAAAACATTTACCTTGACTAGGAGCCTGAGTAACTCCAAGTTCTTTGGTGAAGACCCCATTGGTGTCCCTGATTTTCTCATTATTATGACATTGATATGCATAAACATATAAGATCATTTTCTTCTTCACATTTAATTTTTAGCCTGACAGAAAAATATTTTCTACCTCACTGGATTTCACTTGCGATAATGATGCTAAGATTCACTTGCAGTTTAAATATTGTCCCTCTAACACTAAGAAAAGCCACCATAGTACAAAGAACATGGACACTGCAGTTCGACAGACCTGCCTAGCATGGAATACTAGTTTCAAAATTTCTTATCCATGTGATAAGAGTAAATGCTTTTAACCTTCCTGAGAATTTATCCTAAGTACAAGAATAGAAATATAGTTTTTATTTCCAGGATAACTGTCAAAATACATAACACGATATGTGTAAAAGTGCTCAGCATAGTTTCTGGTATTCAGGAAGTATTTAATAAATCATAACTTTTCTTCTTCATCACACATGTACAATCACAATAGTATTGTAGAAATATTACAGAATTTTAAGCTAACAGATCTGGGTTCAAATTAGTCTCTGCCATTTAGTGGCTATATAATTTTAGGCCGATAATTTAGTTTCTCTGGAGTTCATCTATAAAATGCAGGAAATTCTTCCTGTCTTAGGGAGGACCTATGGGGATCAAATAACAACATGTACAGAAGTGCTTTCTAAACCACAGCGCTTCACAAGTTCCCACTGTTACTGTCGTGATGATGTCAATTATCATCTGAATATTAGGAAGGTACTCCAAGCCTTCCTGTATGGGCTGAAAGAATTAATTTTTCCTTAAGGAAATTAATTTATTTGAGAATACTCTGCTATTCCTCAAGGTCTTCTGAAACCACTTAATTCACTGTTCATTAGGATGTGCTGGCAAAGCAGAGGGGCCCCAGGGGCTCAAAGGACTCCTCAGTAGCCTCCCGTTTGGATCTGCCTTAGAAGGTTACTGTAATTCAAAGAAGCACACCGGCAACCCAAGGGTGAGAGAGGAGGTACACAGAAAACAGAAAAGACCTGCTTGATTCTCCAAAGGCTGCCTGATTCCCCCTAGGTACCACTCTAAACTAAATCCTTTTGGTGCATCTTGATCCAGGAATGCCTGTCATTCCACACCAAAGAGCCCTCATTCTGGGGCCAATCAGATTCCAAGGGCATTAGTAGGAGGAGTCCCACAGGTTGCTCAAGCTGTTGGTAAAATTGGGCTATGTAGAGTAAAGAATAGCGGGCTACAATGTGTTCAGAAAATCTGTCATTAAAACTAGGGATCATTCAGGAACCCCAAGGAAGGGAGTTGCATTACGAGTAGTCAAATAGATAGAAAACTATGGAGAGTACTGTCGACTCCATGAAAAACAATTCAGCCCTATAATCACAAATACCCCCATAAATCTAGAAAACAATATAAATAATGTATGATTATATCTAATTTCACAAGAGTTGGTGATCATTTACATTCTTCGAAATCAAGCATCAGATCACTCATTACTTTGCTATCAAAATAACTCCTGAAATGCTTTAGTTCTTATATTAAATCCAATCTTGTTTTGAGAAAAATATTTGCTGCAACAGGGGTTAAGTTTATTTTTGTCCTTCTACAAACCATTATACCATCAAATTATTAACCCAGATGAACAAAGGTATTGATTTCTCTGTAATATATTCAACCCTCCCATTCAGTTCACAGCCGTAGCCTCTTTGATATAAAGCAGTTGCTGTAATCAGAAAATGTGAAAAAGCAATATGCTTCAAATTAAATGGCACAAGAGTCTATTCTGTTGTGAACAGTGTTTTAGCTAACTACTATGACTGACTCGTCTTAGGTCTTATAAAGAGATGTATATCTAGAAGTAAATCACTAAATGCACTACATTTCATGTGTGCATGAAACACACTCCCAAACATAATAACAGAAAGCCAGGTAAAGTTTTCAAAGTAAAATCACATTCCTTTATAGTCCTGGTATTGATAAACAGAGCTAAGACCTAACACAGGAATTAACTGTTAAATTCTACATTCAATTTGTTATATTTTGGAAAAAAAATTTTAAACAACACTTAAAATCATAGCAAATTGTAATTAGAATAATCTTATCACACCCCACACGATTACTGAGGAGGAACTTTAAAAAGTGATTTTCCCAAAGTCTTAGATCTGCTTAGAGGAGGAATCAAGACCAGAACCAGACCTCTTCATGTTTAGTCCTTTAAACTACACCAACCTGTCTCCCAACTAAAACCAGATTTTACATCATATGTAAATTAGAAAAGTCCTAAGGATACTTGGGGAGGAGTAGTGTATTTTTCGTCCTTTAAAGGACATTATTTTAAAATATGTTATTGACATAACTAACAGGAAAGAAAGGAGGGAGGGAGGGAGGGAGGAATGGAGGGAGGAAAGGAGAGAAGGAGGGAGGGATGTCAAAACTATCTCATTTCCAGAATCCTATGAATCCTATTATACTTTCAGTTCTACTTCCACGCATAAATTTATGACAACAGAAGAATCTTTGAACCACTTCGACTTCCTCCTACTCTGAAAAAGATATTAAGAGGCAAAACCTAAAATTGACAGGCCCATTAAAACATGACAGCGAGTTTTAACAGTCCTCCCTCTAACCTGACAGTTCAGATCATTCCTCATTTCACCAGAGTCACAGAAAACTTTTCAGCTCCAAAGTCAGACTCTTATATCCTTGAAACCAGAGTTGATCTCTGGACTTATTGTAACAGAAATTCTCTCAATAAATTTCTGTCTCAATTTAACAGCACAGCATATTATATTTCTAGAATAGGCTCCATTGATGAGGAGTTGTCAGAAATAAATGAGGTAATATATACGGAAATACTCTGTAAATTTAAAATTACTATAACACATGGAAGGTACTGTATTAAAAAGAACTCTATAAGTGTGTTGCTGATGTGAATACCGCCATTCTTAGTGGTAAATCATTAAATGCATTTCATTTACAATCAGGAGTGAGACAAGGATGTCTACTATCAATACTTCATTTTAACACTATAATGGAGGTTCTGGTCAGTGCAGTAAGACAAGAAAATAATTAAGGAAAAAAGAAGAATAAGAACTGGTAAAGAAGAAGCAAAACTTTCCGTATTTATACATTATATAACAAAGTGGCTGATTTAAGGTCAAGGTTTTATTAATGTTTCTTCAGTTTTGTGCAAGGTATCCAGAATGGAAACTCAGTTTTATTGCCAAGAATATGAGGTATGATGTTAGATATTATTCTAGAAATAAAAATGATAGAACAGGTAGACCACACTCAGTGACCTTAGAAGTCATACATGGTAGGATAAAGGCCATATGGCTCAAATTGAATACAAAAAGCAAAGAAAAGTGGATGTACAAACTTGAGAAGAATATTCAATTCTAAATTACTCATAAGTAGGCTCTCCTCTTTGTGATTATCACCACCATCTGAGGTTTCCCTGCATGAGGACTGGACTACTAAATCATAGTAGGTCCAGAGGAGAAGGAATTGTGTCGATTAAAAACCAAGAGGTCCACATGGTAGGAACCCAGCAAATTTTGGTTTCTCCAACATTTTCTGATATATTCATCTCTGCTCTCCTCCATTATCAAAGACTATTATAAACTTATGTTTAGGTAGTATATATTTTAGCACAATATTAAAAGCCTTATCAACTTTTATTTACTACCTTGAATTTTGTAATGTTTTTAACGGGATTCTTTTGTTTTCCATAAAATTTAGTGCAATTTAAGCTACTCAGTAATTATAATATGTCTTAGACCTATATTTTTATGATATTCTTTACTCATAAAGAGATTTAAAACTGTTTGATCATGTTACAAAATACACATTGATAATTTTAAATGGTTACACAAGCTGTGTGAATGTATAACAAATACTTTCTAGTGAATTCAAGGTTGAATTATCTGCAATATGAAAGCAAGGGGTATCAGTTACTTAAATGTACCAACTATTTAACTTTTATCTTTGTGTTTAGTAGTGTTTCAGATATTTCCCCTCTAAATATTACATAATGAAGCAAATACTGTTTTTACTACAATGGAGCAAAACTGTAAGGCAGAAGCTGCAAGCACATAGAGCCTTCTGTTTTAGCTATGTGAAAAAAAGTATCTAGTATCAATTAGAGAAAAATTGAGAGAAAAGTTACTGAATGGCTGAAAATATACTAAATGCTAGGAGAAAAATGTTGTTCCATATACTATAAGCCAGACCTTTCTAAATAACTTAGAAACTATATAAATTTTGATATCTTCCTTACACAAGCCAGAGACTAATTAGCTTGTAGAATTTTAAAACTGGTGGAGGGCTTCCCTGGTGGTGCAGTGGTTAAGAATCCACCTGCTATGGCGCAGTGGTTGGGAGTCCGTCTGCCGATGCAGGGGACACGGGTTCGTGCCCCGGTCCGTGAAGATCCCACGTGCCGCGAAGCGGCTGGGCCTGTGAGCCATGGCCGCTGAGCCTGTGCGTCTGGAGCCTGTGCTCCGCAGCGGGAGAGGCCACAACAGTGAGAGGCCCGCGTACCGCAAAAAAAAAAAAAAAAAAAGAATCCACCTGCTAGTGCAGGGGACTTGGGTTCGAGCCCTGCTCCGGGAAGATCCCACATGCCGCGAAGCATCTAAGCCCGTGTGCCACAACTACTGGGCCTGTGCTCTAGGGCCCGCAAGCCACAACTACTGAGCCCGTGTGCTGCAACTACTGAAGCCCATGCGCCTAGAGCCTGTGTTCCGCAACAAGAGAAGCCACGCAGTGAGAAGCACACGCACTGCAATGAAGAGTAGCCCTCCCTCACCGCAACTAGAGAAAGCCCAACAAAGACCCAACGCAGCCAAAAATAAATAAATTTATTTAAAAAAAACTGGTAGAATTTTTTTTTTAATAATTAGGTTTTCCTTTCACAAGCATATAATAAATATATTATACATTTTTTGTGGTGTTTGATGGTTTTTGGCATTTTAAAAACTAGATGACATATCACCTTCTAGAAATTAGTACACTCTCAGACTTTAAGTTAGTTATGCATTTCTAGCTCTAAATGATATATCCATATAAAAACAGATTTCTGATCAGTGTGTACGTTTATAATCCTCCAAAATGGCTACATCAAGAGAAAAGAAAAAATAAAGAAAAGAAAGACAGGAGGGCTTCCCTGGTGGCGCAGTGGTTGAGAATCTGCCTGCTAATGCAGGGGACACGGGTTCGAGCCCTGGTCTGGGAGGATCCCACATGCCGTGGAGCGACTAGACCCGTGAGCCACAACTACTGAGCCTGCGCGTCTGGAGCCTGTGCTCCGCAACGAGAGGCCGCGATAGTGAGAGGCCCACGCACCGCGATGAAGAGTGGCCCCCCTTGCCACAACTAGAGAAAGCCCTCACACAGAAACGAAGACCCAACACAGCAAAAATAAATTAATGAATTAATGTTAGATGCAGGCTTGTGACATCCTCTGTCACATAGGGGAGGACGTAAGTCAGGCACCAGCAGATAAGCAAAGCTTTCAAAAAAAAAAAAAAGAAAAGAAAGACAGGAGTAGGCAGAGGGCTAAAACACAAACATGCACAAAGAAGGATTTTAGGCAAAGTGTGCCATTTGCAGAATTAAACATCAATCCTACTTGGTTAGCATATGCAGGTAGTACTTTATAAGTGCCATTTAAAATAAAACAGTAAATATTAAATGATACTGATATGTGAGCATATTTCTGACTACCTACTGGCTAATCTTTGCTACTTAATAAAAGGTTAAATTTGATTATTCAGAAACTTACTACCTAACTTGAAAATTAGCCATGGTGTTTGTTTTTTCTTCATATTATTACAAGATTTTTGGTGTCGTTCACTATTCATCAGCAATCTCTAGTGGAATGGCAGGTAAGGACAAATGTTGAGTATACCCATCACACTTTGCAGGGCATCTTAACTTTGAGGATAAAGGGCAAAACTTTATTTGATGGAAATTTTGCAATTTTGAGTCTTTGGCCTCGATTAGCATGGACAATATAAGTTAACGATATATAATGATTTGAAAAGTCATTCTTCATTTCTAATATAACTTTGAGAAATTAATAATCTGATAGCTATTCTCCACTATTAAACACAGAGCCTTTTTTATCCAAGCAACGCCTACTGAAAGTCAGGAAACAGTTTTCTTCCAGATCTACTAATAATGAGGGAGAAGAAAGATTTCAAAATGGGATATAAAAACTGCACAAAGATGTATGATGTGACATAACTCAGAATACATCAACAATATCAGAGAACTTGCCAGTATTCAAAAACAGGTGCCACACTGTTTCTTACTCTCGCCTACTGTCAAAAAATTGAGACAACTGCCACATTACCTTGTCAGATGAACAGAGTCATCAGGACTCCTCTGAGTCTTTACTGCAGTAGCCTGAGAGGACGTTCTGTTCCTTTCCTGTTAGCATCAAAGCCAAACTGAGGTCATACTACACCTCTTCCACCACAAGAAGGCACAGAACATGCAGCCCAAAAGTCACCCTCAGGACTCAATACTGAGGATCTGGTAGTGTAAGTATAAAGTAGAGAACATGGCACAGTGCAAATCTAAAAATCTTTAATATGGATTCCTAAAATATAGCCCTATATAATAAATTAGAAAAAAATAAGGTGGAGGGTCCTACCTTGCAGATCTTGTACAGAGATTCCTGGCCATCTCCTCCAGTATCTTTAAAGTAATCATGTGCAGGAAATGTACGATGAATATCTCGAGTAATAACACTCTCCTGGGCTGAGTCCTAAAAAAAAAAAAAGTAGACTTGGGTCATTAATTTTAAATTTCTTAATTATGAAAATTAATGTCAAAAAATTTCAAACAGCACAAAAATAGTATGCTGCCCTCTCCATAAAAAAAAAGAACAAAAAAAAAACTGCCTTCCATCCCAGACCCATAGTCCCATTCATCAGAGATAAATACTATCAACAATTTCTTTTGTGTCCTTTCATCCATCTATCTTTAGACTTGTGACTGTGTGTTTATGTGAGGGGGAGGGGAGGGAGGGAAGTTGTATACACACTTCTCCATCCTTTGCTTTTTGAAGCACAAATAGAAGAAAATTATCTGCTCTTTTCACTTAATGGGATAACTTACAGAATATTCTTGATCAGTACATGCAAATGTATTTTATTTTCTTTAATAGCAACTATTAAAAAGAATGAGGCACACCTGGATATGGACACACCATAATTTATTTAATATTTTCTTATTAATGATTTTTTTTGCATTTTTTCTATTTATATCACAAATAATATCACTAGGAACATTTTTATACATACATGTTCAAGATATATTCCTAGAGGTGGAATTGCTAGGTCAATAAATATGCATTTCCATTGTACCAACACATAATCCAAACAGTGGTAGAGTATGTGTTTCTCCGCACCTGCCCCAAACCAAATATTATTTGACTTTTTAATTTTTGACAATCTGATATGTGAAAACTCAGACCATAGTCATTTAAAAAATATTATCAATCTTTCCTCCCAATGGGTAATTACCCAACTCACTCACTTCAGAAAATAAAAAGCCCTCAAACCAACATATTAAAATGACATATGCTTTAAAGATAAATCTAGAGTTTTTTTGTTTTTTGTTTTTCCAGACAGATTCAAGATCCAAAAGTTCTAAGCCTTATAAAAAATGATTAATCATTCACTTGATTTTATTTTACTTCTGTCAATGTTTTTATCTGTTTTTTTAATCTGTTTTTTTTTATCTGTTTAAATGTCAAGAAAATGGGATGGGACTACTTCTACTACTACTACTTCTGCACAACTAAAGAAGCATCAATGACTATTAATGCAAATTAAAAGTATTATTTAATGTCTCGCTCCCATAAAGACTTGAACAAATCCCCTCTTTCAGTTAAAATCAAGCAAAGAAAAAAAATGAGTTTTAATACATGAGTTACTTTAATAATGCTATTTCTCTTTCTCTCTCTAGCTGAGAAGTACATAAGAAGGATGTAGTTGATTAGCTCTAAGTTAAGCCAGTGCCTTCTCTTGCTGCCTTTTTCATTTCAGCTGCTATATCATGCTGAGTAGTAATTAGATCTTATATCACACAGAGAAAGGATGAAAACTGAAAAGTTCCAAATTTGCTAGCAAACATCAAACATATTACAAATCAGTCCAGAAAAAATTCTGATAGCTTACCGGAATGGAATGCTAAAACCAAATAAAAATGGAACTTTCAAAAAATTACCATAACTTAAGTAAAAGGATACATAGAAAGTTTATATTTATCACAGTAAATGTAATTTCTAATGATAAAGAAAACTGGGGTGAGATACGGGGGTTAGAATACGGTAAATAGAAAGGTAATGTATAAAGAGATATATTATGAAATGTATGGTTTATCTGGTCTGTTATGGAATCTAAGTAGGGGAATCTGGTACCAGGCAGATGAATTTTCACTGCCCAGGTTTTCTCCAACAGAAGGGTGCTCTTTCCACACAGTAAGTCTCCACTTACAAACTATTTGGAAAATTACCAATGAAAATTTTACTCCTCCCAAGCTGAACTATTTTAGGGGCAAACATGTTGAATGGTTCACAGGATATCTCTTTTTGCACTTTTTGAGATGTTGAGGGAGAGAAATCATTGGACTATATTCCCTAGAAACTGCCTACTCTACTGGCATCATGCTGTGTTTAAATGGTACCAACAGCCTGATTCAGAAAAAGGGAAATTGAGCAAAAGTTTCTAGGAAGTAACTTTGTATAATACTGATTAATTTTTTTCTATGAATAATTGAATCTTGTTTGTTTTAAAAAATAAAGGGGCAAAATCAAATGAAAATAAAAATCATAAACTTTTCTGTACTTAGTAAACTTTCCTTTCCTATGATTACTTTTAAATGCTTTCTACATATGTGTGTTTCTAGAGTTTTCTTCTTACATATTGCTCTCAGTTGGCTAAGGGAATAATTTCTGGAACTTCACTTTATTAACTAAATAAGCTATTTTGCTACATTATTCACTGATCCCTTTCATATTAGTGAAAGTTAAGAGGTACACTAGAGTCTTACAAATAGACTAATATGAATGAAATGGCACACTAGATTAGAGAAAATAACCGTGTTTTCAAAGCAAAAGCTAAAGTTAACCATCTCCCAATTACCCATACTGCTGAGAATAGGAACAGTATATATTCAGGAATCCACATCTAATCCCCCAAATTTACTCACTCAATCATTAAAGTATTTGAGTCAGGGAGTCACTAAACCTAACGTTGTAAAAGGAAGACAAAATCATTTTTCTCTTCAATATTCATTCCTTTTTTCTTTTTTAAAGACTTACTCCAATGATAGCTGTCAACTTTTACAAGAAATAAAATGAACAGAAAAGGACAAAAAAGAAGCCAAATAATTCGCCATCCAAATATCTGGAGTTAAAAAGTTTCATGGGAAAACCTTTTATAAAATATAGCTAAAAACATTTTATAGCACAACCAAAACTGATACGAGATCATTTTCTTGGAAGGTCCCCACAAGCAGTCTCCTTAAGTCCTGAAAATTATCCTCAGAATGAGAAGAGGGAAGAATTCACTCTTTCATGGACAGCTAATTCACCAATATCTAGAGACTCACAACTTCATCCACAATTTACTTCCCATTAGATGCGTCTCCCATTCTGATCCTCAGTCCAATATGGTGGTTTAGTGGCTCTGGAGCCAGACAAACTCATTGGTTCGATTTCCGGCTACTCCACTTAACACCTATAGGATCTCAGACAAGTTATTTAATCTCATTAAACTCAGTTTCCTCATCTGTAAAATGGGATGGTAATACCAAATTCATGTTGTTTAGAATAAGATAACGTGTGTAAAGTGCTTAGCACACTGCCTAGTATAAATTGAATACTCATTAAATAAATAAATAAAAATTATTATTCACCTTTTATTTTTTTTACATCTTTATTGGAGTATAATTGCTTTACAATGGTGTTAGTTTCTGCTTTATAACAAAGTGAATCAGTTATACATATACATATGTTCCCATATAGGTCTGTGTCTTTATTCCTGTCTTACTCCTAGGTTCTTCATGACATTTTTTTTTCTTAAATTCTATATATATGTGTTAGCATATGGTATTTGTCTTTCTCTTTCTGACTTACTTCACTCTGTATGACAGACTCTAGGTCCATTCACCTCATTAAAAATAGCTCAATTTCGTTTCTTTTTATGGCTGAGTAATATTGCATTGTGCCACATCTTCTTTATCCATTCATACGATGATAGACACTTAGGTTGTTTCCATCTCCCGGCAATTGTAAATAGAGCTGCAATGAACATTTTGGTACATGACTCTTTTTGAATTATGGTTTTCTCAGGGTATATGCCCAGCAGAGGGATTGCTGGGTCGTATGGTAGTTCTATTTGTAGTTTTTTAAGGAACCTCGTTTCTAGATTTTTTGATGATGGCCATTCTGACTGGTGTGAGATGATATCTCATTGTAGTTTTGATTTGCATTTCTCTAATGATTAATGATGTTGAGCATTCTTTCATGTGTTTGTTGGCAGTCTGTATATCTTCTTTGGAGAAATATCTATTTAGGTCTTCTGCCCATTTTTGGATTGGGTTTTTTTGTTGTTGCTGTTACTGAGCTGCATGAGCTGCTTGTAAATTTTGGAAATTAATCCTTTGTCAGTTGCTTCATTTGCAAATATTTTCTCCCATTCTGAGGGTTGTCTTTTGGTCTTGTTTATGGTTTCCTTTGCTGTGCAAAAGCTTTGAAGTTTCATTAGGTCCCATTTGTTTATTTTTGTTTTTATTTCCATTTCTCTAGTAGGTGGGTCAAAAAGGATATTGCTGTGATTTATGTCATAGAAGTGTTCTGCCTATGTTTTCCTCTAAGAGTTTGATAGTTTCTGGCCTTACATTTAGGTCTTTAATCCATTTTGAGCTTATTTTCGTGTATGGTGTTAGGGAGTGATCTAATCTCATACTTTTAAATGTACCTGTCCAGTTTTCCCAGCACCACTTATTGAAGAGGCTGTCCTTTCTCCACTGGACATTCCTGCCTCCTTTATCAAAGATAAGGTGACCATATGTGCGTGGGTTTATCTCTGGGCTTTCTATCCTGTTCCATTGATCTATATTTCTGTTTTTGTGCCAGTACCATACTATCTTGACTACTGTAGCTTTGTAGTATAGTCTGAAGTCAGGGAGCCTGATTCCTCCAGCTCCGTTTTTCTTTCTCAAGATTGCTTTGGCTATTCGGGGTCTTTTGTGTTTCCATACAAATTGTGAAATTTTTTGTTCTAGTTCTATGAAAAATGCCAGCGGTAGCTTGCTAGGGATTGCATTGAATCTGTAGATTGCTTTGGGTAGTAGAGTCATTTTCACAATGTTGATTCTTCCAATCCAAGAACATGGTATATCTCTCCATCTATTTGTATCATCTTTAATTTCTTTCATCAGTGTCTTATAATTTTCTGCATAGAGGTCTTTTGTCTCCTTAGGTAGGTTTATTCCTAGATATTTTAATTAAGAAGCACATTTAATTGTTTAAAAATTTTGGTGAATGTATATTTTAGACATCCATCTGTATTTGTACACTTTAAATAATGAAATAAACCACTGTTTTTCTTTGGATATCATGAACATTATGATTATGAAACCAATACCCTTTGAGCTTTCAGCATGATGATACATTAATGCATACACACCCTCTTCTGAATTTTATATCATGTATCTTATGTGTCTGAAATTATCCTTGTTTCTATTAATCCATGAAAAAAAGCAAAAGTGAACAATTATTTGGATAAATTGATGTTTTCATCAACTGATATACACTCTGGCCCCAGCCTTGCATATATTCATGCAAGAAAGGAAGATGTACACAAATATACCCAGAAAAAAACACTGGGAAGGACAGGGTATGGTAAAAGCTAAATTTGTCAGAACAGCTACCATTTTCATTCATTACTTTAGAATTCAGCTTCTGAGGATCAGAGAAGGGTTGAAGTCATGGTTAGGGACAGAACAAATGCCACTGTCACTATTGCATGGCTCCCTTCTGGACCATCACCATCAAGAAAGTAACTATGGGCAAAGTCCTTGAGATCACCTTCTATCCTGCCTAAGGAGGCATCAGGTTGGGCCACATATAAAAGCTGACCAGAAGCAGGCAGTAGTAGTGAGAGGTTTAGAAGAAAGTCTTTAAAGTTGAGTTTTACCACCCACCCAGACACACACCCCTGACACTACCATCACGTAGAAATGAAACTTCTATTTAGTTTATCTTTCAAGGATTTTCTTTAATTTCCAAACTGTTAAGTCATAAGTCAAAACTTATCTTAAAAAATACATCAATCCCTAGTGTGATAAAATCCATGGCCCAACAGAGGATATAATTCAGCTTGCTGAAGATCAGTTTAAAACCAACTCTAAGAGGTATGGTAAGTATCTCGATTAACTTTTGATCATTTTAAGTGGAGACAATTTATAGCCTGTTATCAAGAGTATTACAAGAGCTGTTCTTCCAGTATAATGTATATACCCTGACATCTTTGTAATCCTCTTAATTCCTATTTGAAGAGAATCATCACTTACTTGCCGTGAGAAAGAAATGAATACAGCATTGAAGTGTCAAGAAGTATTAGGAAGACAGGTTTGGATGACCATACCTTATTATTTCTTAGGAAACAATTTCTAGGCTGTCAACAACTGGAAAGGTATTTCAATGAGGATGAGTGTTTTTACATGTGACCTTAGCACCAGATGAAGTATAAAAGTAATGTCCTAATAAACAAACTCCTTTGGCTGTACCCTGATTTGCTACATTTTTACAACAATGACAGTATCTTTTCTTATTAATGCCTATTTTCAAATCCAAACTATAACTGCATTTTCACTTTTCATCTACTATAAAATCATTTCAACTTTGTAAGTACCATGTCAACTTGTTAATGTCATTAGAAATGCCAATGGAGACCATGCGCAGCCACAATCAGTCAGCAGATAAATGATTCAGAGCTTTAAAAAAACTTGACCTTAAAACGTGTCTGCTATTCTTACTCCACAGGGATCCTCCTTTAGTTCTATGTTGGAGCTAGATCTATGGTAAAACATCACAAACTAGTCAAGTTACATGTCCCTGAAAGCAGATGGGTTTGCAGTGGTGGGTCTGATTTATTTGCCTTGATGTTTGCCAAAAATCCAAAGAGGCAGAGATGAAAGGAGAAAACATAAAAGTTCATTCTAGTTTCAAACATGCTACTAAAATCACGAGCTAGAAACAGAAACACAAAAAGGTTGGATCATTGCCAGCCTTCTTTCCTTGAATATGGGGGGCAAATCTCAGCATAAGCAGGGTAATATGGAAGCAAAGAAATAAATGACAACTAAATCATATTGTTAGCAAGCTGCTGCCTGGGCATTGTACACATGTGCTGCCAAATGTCTCAGAATCAAAGCCTGACACAAAGGTCAAAAATATAAGCCATATTCTGCCTTCACCTAGAAAGAAATCTCTTAGCGGGGAGTAGCAACAATGAGAACAAAGGGCAGGGGGGAACAGAAGAGAGAGGAGAGGAAGTAGTGTCTTCATAAGACCAGTCAATATTCATGATGAATACCTTAATCCTGAAGTAAGTGCTGGGACTGCAGTGGGAAGTATGTGAATAGAATAAAGCAATTCTTTGGAACTAGAAGACTAAGAAGCATTGCAGCCTATGAGCACAGCCTGGATTTCCCAGAGATCCTATGGAATCTAGGTCAGACACCTCTCAATGATGAATATGTGGGGTTAGACTCCAAATGCACCTATAGCCATATTTGGATATGTCCTCATTCCCAGGGTTGCTGACCACTCATTCTCCCAAAATAAAGGTTCAACTGGGGTACTTGACAGTCTTGGAAACTCGTATCAACAGGCAATGATAAACTCTGCAACTCCTGTTAAAATGAAGCAGAATAACTGAACTCCATGCTATTATTTTCCAAAGTTAGATGTATTTCTGATTTTGCATTATTTTAAAATTATTAATTATAATTTTTATCAAAACAGCCCTTTAAACCCTTTTAAAATAAAAAATTTAAGTGCTACATATTTACTAACCATTGTGTAAAAATAACACTCTTTCATTTTTTCCACAAAACTTTAAAGAATGCTTCTGATAACCAGCATTTGATAAACATGCCTATTTTTGCCTAATCATTACATTTTATAATTTTATTAACTTTGGCCATGTATACACTAGTTACTGCTTTTATAGGTTGAATATTTTTTAAATAATTTATAAAACATTCTACCATTCCTTCAATCATTTTAGATGCTTCTGTTTGAAACTCTTTGAGCTCAATTAACCTTCTTGAATTGAATGACATAAAAATTGAGTGTACATAAAAAATTAAGCTATTTGCTGCATAGTTCAAATTTGTTCACATATTCAACACATACTTTTCAGAGTACCTACTAAGAATCAGACACTATTTTAGGTGCAGAGGATATAATTGTTAGCAAGCCAATGTCCCTCCCCTATGGACTTTATGTTCTAGTAGTTGAGGAAAAAGACATAAAAAGCATGTATATAATATTGGTTAGTGAAACGTACTATAAAAAAATAAAACGATAAAGATATAGTGAGGAATAGAATGATATTTCAGGTAGAGTGGGTTTGCTTCTCTCAGTTAGTGTTCAAATATTTAGAGAAAAAGCATTATAGGCAAAGGTTCGGAAAGCATGTGCAAAAGCCCTGAGGTGGGAGCAGTATGGCAATACTTCTCTGGACATTTTCCAGCATTTTGCTAACCTTTATGTTTGCAGATGCCTTCAATGAATTGCTAAAAATAACTCTGACACTCTCTTGGATTAACATGGTTACCTCAGAAATTTGTTAGTATAAATTAGATTATTTTTACAAGATGTTTTAGCTCTTATATTTGAACAATGTGTTCCTAGTTGCACCTGTCTGTATGAAAGCTTACTATTCAAATATTTATCTAACACTTACCATGTGCAAGACATTGTACTAGGATCTACAGGATCAAAAAGGCATGAGATATAGTCCATAATGTTCCTAACTTGCAAGAGGTTAAGATCTACTTGTAAAGACAAAATATCAATGGAAGGAACCATAATGCTAACAGCCAAATAAATGATATATGAGTAACGTTAGCTACAGGAATTCAGTAAAGAAAGTGACTATCGAAAGGTTCAAGTGGTGAAAGTGGGCTTCCGCGGGAGATGGAGCCTGGGCTGAGCACTGTAGACAAGATGGGCTCAAAATTGAAAGATCTCAAGAGAATACAAGTGTGGTGTGAGCAGAGGCTCCAAAGCAGGGAAGAACTTGGCATGCCCAGGAAATACGATTCTAATTGACTATAGAAGGAAATTTATAAAGGGCAAGTTGAGTGGGATCTAGAATATGGAAATGTAATCTTGAATGAAGACGTTTTAATCCTGCAGACAACAAGGAGTCATTTCATCTGCCATGGTCTTTGTAGTCAGATTTGTGAACTATTGTTTCAGTTGGGCTTCATCTGCTTTTATTATCTGAAAGAATTGTGTGTAGTGAAGAATCAGCCTTACCCAAAAAGAGAACTGGCCTTTGCCATTGGCTTCTAGGAGGTGATCTCTAGGCCCTTGCAAGTATAATAGGAGGTCTTTGTTTGCGTGTGGGTCTTGACCACTCAACAGCCTAACAATGTGACTTACCATGGGGCTTCGGGGCATGCAGTATTAGTTCTACCTATGGAGAGGCTGGAGACTAAAGGTTAGTCATGTGAGCAGCACATGAATAAGGCCCTGTGAAAACTCTGGACAAGACTCAAGTGAGCTTCCCTATCTGGCAATACTCCACACATATCGTCACACACTGATGTCAGGAAAGCTACATTGTCCATGACTCCGTGGGGAAAGGACAAAGGAAGAGCCATGCTTGGTACTTCTCCTGGACTCTGTCCAATGTGCTTCATCCCCTGGCAAGCATTAATCTGTATCCTGCAGCTGTAATACAACGTCACCATGAGTATTACAGCTTTCATTGAGTTCTGGGAGTGCTTCTAGTGAATTACTGAACCTGAGGGTGATTTTGGTAACAACTTGACACAACTAGTGTTAGAAGTAAGGGCAATCTTGTGTGGACTATGCTCCCTCTCTAACTTTGAAATTGGTTAAATTCTAACAAGTTGGCCATCAACAAATATGAAGTTTTTCATTGTGGTATTCCCACCAGTAAATTTTCTCTATTCAAAGATATGTATCATTGTCTGCCTTTTCATCTGTCTTTGACAAAATACTATTCACAATAAAATAGTCCTCCAATACCATGTTAATTCAGATGACCTTTTAATGTAGAACCTCAAACGTTAAAAATGTTGGACCGGGGCTTCCCTGGTGGCGCAGTGGTTGAGAGTCCGCCTGCCGATGCAGGGGATACGGGTTCGTGCCCCGGTCCGGGAAGATCCCACATGCCGCGGAGCAGCTGGGCCCGTGGGCTGTGGCCACTGAGCCTGCGCGTCCGGAGCCTGTGCTCCGCAGCGGGAGAGGCCCGCGTACAGCAAAAAAAAAAAAAAAAAAAAAAAAAAATGTTGGACCACTATTGACCATTGGCCATCTGTTCAATGAGCTCCTCAAAAATCTATATGTAATCAGTAAAGACCATTAAATTAAAAGTAGGTCACACAACTGCTGATATGACCCTCTAATTAACTTGCATAAAGGATCATCTGGAACCTCAAAGGAGAGTGAGTGTAAGTAAACAATAACTACACCCCCAAGTAAATGAAGTTACTCTATACTGGGATGTGGGTTTTGAAAAATCCAATTAATTTTTATATCAAGTCAGGTTACATAAAATTGCCATTTTACTCCTTTTTGTAAGAGTACATGTTTCCATTAATATAAGTTTTTACTCACATAGGAGTAGGAGATGCACTGATCACCACAAGAACAATAACAAAAGAAATAGGAAGGGCTAAGAACAGAAGGATTTGTTCCTGAGAGACTATAATAGTTCTAGTTCTCAATTATAAAGGTCATTTCAATAAATTAAATATTCTAATTTAATACAGAAAGTGTAGAATAAGGTATTGTTTGGTTTTTTTTCAACTTTCTTTTCTGATACTCTACTTTGTTCATAATTCTCTAACCAAGAGGGTCAATTTCTGTTTCTCCAACAGACTTCTCTGGAAGTAGTAGCAATCTTTTTGCAAGAGGGCACATTTGAAATCTGATTAATCCTTTTTGGAATAAAGCCAAATAATGAGTAGAAACCTAAAGATTTTTATTTTGCACTGTTTTTCTCTATATGGACTCAGAAATGAGCATTACTATTCTAAGACTTAGAGGATCTAGGTAAATATATTCCAGCTCCTTGACACAGTATATTCCTTTTTTAGTTTCTTTGCTGATTCCTCCTCTGCCTACTCCTTATCTGATGGTGTTACATCCTTAGCATTGTTCTGTGCTCGCTCTTCATGCTCTCCCCAGGAAATCACATCCACTCCTGTAACTTCAACTACCATCTGTCTTCTCTCTCCTAGATCTTTACTAAAGCAGATGCCAAACCTTACTGATTATCAGAATCATCTGAAAATTTATTTCTGAACCCAGATTTCACCTAGATTTAATCTACCAATTCTCTATAGTACTTCCAGGCAATCTGTATTTTTAACAAAGATCTATGCAGCCTTGAGTAAAAGTCCACAAATTGTTATTTGGGAACTACTGGTCTAACAGACCTATCACTCCACATCTAAAACTTAACAAGTCAAAAATTCAATTCAGAATTTCCTATATTCTAATTCTCAGCAGAGTGAACTTCCATGTCTGAGCTGACATACAAAGAGTTATTCTAGGAGTCTTCTCCCTTTTCCTCTCTTAATCAATTTGTCCTTTGGTCTTCTACTCTGCTTTTTTAATTAACTGGTACCCGTGTCTGAATATCCCCACTTGATTGCCACCCCCAGGTAGATTACAATCAGTTCTTATTTATCTTTGTTTTCCTTGCAGCCTGAGACTTTAGTATGTGCTTCATAAATGGGTGCTGAATAAATCAGAATAAGTGAAGCAGGCATGGGAAATATGTATATATTCCCTATGATGAAGAGACTCAAGTTTTATAATTTTTACTTTGAGTTTTCAATTCTGTTCTAACCTTATTTAGTCAAGAACAGGGACAAAAGGAAATAATTTGCACCAAAACCAAAGATGATGACAAGGAGTCATAGATTTCCAAATCAAAATTTCACAGCAAAATGCATACCAAAATCTTCTTGCTCCTAATACCAAAGAAGACACATGAAAATAATTACAGACATTATATAAACTACAAAAAATCAAAATGGATCTCTATCTTAAAATAGAAATTAGAAATTCTACCACTATTGGAATTGCCAAAAATCATCATTACAAAAAGCTGTTTGGAGTTTTCTCACTGAATTTGACGTCATTTTATATGAAAAGCCATAAAAGATAAAGACACACTCAAGTGCTGCATTTTTTAAAAAATTAGTCTTTTTACTTTAAAAGTGAGAGAGACGAATCACATAATTAACGTGTTTAAAACACTGCTAGAAGCAAATTACATTAAATATGATTTTTTTAGAAATCTGAAGTATCTTTCATAGTGTACATGTTAACTCTTGCTCAATAAAACAGCTCGAAGTAGGGTCTTCCCTGGTGGCACAGTGGTTGAGAGTCCGCCTGCCGATGCAGGGGACACGGGTTCGTGCCCCGGTCCGGGAAGATCCCACATGCTGCGGAGCGGCTGGGCCCGTGAGCCATGGCCGCTGAGCCTGTGCGTCCGGAGCCTGTGCTCCACAACGGGAGAGACCACAGCAGTGAGAGGCCCGCGTACCGCAAAAAAAAAAAAAAAAAAACGCTTCAAGTAGTAGATTGAGATCAAGGTTAGGTAAGAATCAGGAAATTTTTTCCTATTCATTGTACTCTGGATTATAGTACTTAATAGGTTCAGGTTCTTTATTAGTCTTAATACCATATTAAATCAAAGGAAGATACAGATGGTACATAGGTACAATTTATAAGTAGTTCACAATATGAAAATAACTAATATTACTGCTCAGAGAAACCAAGCATTATTTAGGTCAGCTAGGACATATGTCCTTTTCTGGCACCATCACCATAGTTCAGGATATTATCACTTTAGGCTTAGGCTCTTTCAATGGCCTCTAAATCGTCCCAGAGATTTTCTCTCTTTCAATCAGTCTGCACAGTACTTTCAGGTTAATCTACCTAAAACATTGTTTTGTTGTTGTTGCTGTTGTTTTTCTACAGTATCACAAATGTTTTACTATTATTTTTGGTAATACATAGTTTTTTTTAATTGAAGTATAGTTGATTTACAATGTTGTATTAGTTTCAGGCATATAGCAAAGTGATTCAGTTATACAAATATATATATATTCTTTTTCAGGTTCTTTTCTATTATAGGTTATTAATAGATACTGAACATAGTCCCCTGTGCAAGGATAGTAGCTCCTTGTCGTTTAGCTATTTTACATATTTTAGTGATAAATCAATGTTTTGCTCCTGGGTAGCATTCAAATCCATCTACAGTATAGTCCCACCTGCTATCCTCAAATAGAAAAAAATCCTTATCCATTCCATCTGAATCACATCCCATTCCACATAGTTTCACTGTTCTTTCAAATTTTAATGTTTTTGTGCACTTTCCTCTGTCTTGGATGACCCTACGTCCCACATTTTCCCCTACTGAAATCCTGTCCATTTATAAAGGCTCATCTCAGACTTCTTCCATGGTAAGGTCCTAATGATCCAAAGTGAAAAGAGTATCTTCTTCCTTTATGCTCTTATGATACCAACTTGTATATACTTAGATAAAACTTACTATATATTGCCTTGGGGTAAGACATATTTTACCTCCACTAAGCTCCTGGCTCCTAGAGATGGTGTCTTATAGTAACTCATGTAGTACCCTATGTAGTAGGAGCTAAACAAAAATACTTGTGAAATAAGTGATTCTATGAAAGGAGAAAATGGTCAACCAAAGCAGAAAGGCAGAGAATAAAGGAAGAGCTTGTGTTTCTAGTTAAGTAAAGGGTAGGTCATGCCCCACACTGAGCCACAAATGAAAGCTAGGTTGGGGCAAATTTTCTGTGCTTGGTCACTCACATCTGCCTTGTGAAGTGCTTTGAGCAGGCTCCTTGGGGACAAGGATTATAAAAACCATCATAAGGCAGAATGTTATCTGCCATAGCCAATGCCACGGTTAACATTTTTCACCCACAAAAAACATAGTCTCATTGTTCAAAATCCTGCTTTGCCAGGGGATACTTGGAGATAACTTTGGAGCAAGTTATCACATTTTAGTTCATAATGCTAACTGCCTGATATACAGAAAAGAATCAAAGAAGCCTTTACACAGATTTATCATGATCATCAGAAAGCACACATTTTACCTAAATCTATCTTCAACCTAGCATAGGCTGAAATGCTTTATGAAGATGATGTAATGCTGCAATTATCTAAGGAGCCACTGAAAGCAGCGCTCTTCCAAATTGGTATTTCATGCTATAGCTGTGATAACGTGTTCAAAATCACAATAGTAAATAACGCAGCCCTGAAACACGATAGCATGAGCCAGAAAACCTGCCACAAACATAGCAAATCTGAGAGCCACAGAGAGGGGAAAGGATTTTGATTCTTTAAACAACAAAGATATAGCACTCTGACCCAGAGTATCAGTCAAGAGGACACCTCTGCTTTTGCCACTAGAGGAATACCTGCAACTCCTAAAAGTGAGGAAAGAGATGGAGATGGGATGGGCTAAGTGAGGCAAAAAAAAAGTGCTCTGGCTTTAACCCTGAACGCAGGTATCGCAATACCACTATGCCATTACCCCTAGGGAGATCAAGGCCATGTGGGCAAAGTTGTGGGGGCGGGGGGGAATGACTTTGGAGGGGAGGAGGGCTCAACAATATTTCATGAGCAGAATTCCTGACTTGTTAGCTTTCTGTTTGCATTTTACTGAACGATTTAAGTAGGGCAACTACTACAAAAATCAGTGCCCTATAAAGAAAATGTATTCAATTCAATGTGCTCAGCTACAATGTGAGCTTCAGTTGTCTTAAAATTTCATGATTCCTCAAGGGTCAGAAACTACTTTGCTTTGCCCCAGCTTTAGGGTTCCCAGATAAAATATAGGATGCTCAGTTCAACTGCATGGGATTTAATATTGCATAGGACTTACTTGTTTATATTAAAAAATTATTTTTTTGTTTATCTGAAATTTGAATTTAAGTAGGTGTGCTGTATTTTTATTTCTGCTAAATTGGGCAGTCTTATCAGATTACTATTATCACAGTATAGGGAAAATCAATTCCTGAGTACTCTTCTTATATCATCTTGTTCAAGTTGCTTTTAAACACTTGGTCTAAAAGGTACCATATTTGATATAAACTAGTCACATTTGACTTCTCAAGAAAGCTGTGTTAAATTTACTTAAAAATTGAGCAAATATTATTTAAAAGCCACAAAAACTGTTTTGAATAGAATCAGAAAGATCTGTTCTAAACTACAAAAGACTGAGAGGAAAATGAGGACATCTAGATAACAATGGACAGACACCATTATTAGTAAGAATACTAAGCCTGTGAGGCACAGAAAAACTGAATTGATGACCTGGAAAATAAGATCAAATTAAGATATAGCTGAGGTCCCAGCAGACATGAAGGCAGGGAACAGATAAAGATTCCTCCCAGTGAATAGAAGACAAAGATGCTGAGAATGTTTACTTAGTCAACATTGTCTCTCCTCTGTTCAAATGCCAAATAAAGACCAATCAATTAACATATGAAAAGCTTTTCTGGTCTAAGAAGAAAGTGGCTTCAAAATTAGCAGAATGACATAAAACTACACTGAGTTTTTAGTACTGTACTATGCCTTATCAAAGGATGACTTATTGCCCTGGTATTTACATTGCAAATATTGATATGAAGAAGTATTAAGGCACAACTTGAAAGACTTGGTGGGTATGATGGCCTGGGGACAAGCAACCTTCACATACAACTCCAATCCAGAAAAAATTAAAATTTATGGGTTGCATATTTTAAATGATCTTTTTAATTAAAAAGTTGAAGTAAATAAATATTAGAAGCCATTTCTTAAATATTCTTATTTCTCTGAATGGTTTTAAAATTCCTAATTGAAATTTCATAGACCAAGTAACTATAGTACCTGATTATAATATATACCTTTGAACCAATTGTTAGTCTTTGATTATATTGTAAATTAATTGAAAAATGTAATTTTTCTTCTCATATACTCATTAAAAGAGAATTTCTAATTGAAAACAATTTAAACAGAAACTTCTTTAATAAAACACACACACACAAGTCCACTTCCTTTGAAACAATTTTCATCAGCTACTTTTATCTTTTTGGCTGCAACCAACTAACCAGCAGGAGTTTAGCTCCCAAGGCTCAGAGACTGACAGCCTACCATCCCAGCCCCTACCAGCCCCTAATGGGGCTGGACTCACTAAGGCTTTGACAGTCTCTGAAGGTAAACCACACAGACTGTGACTAGGTGAGACAGGGGCACTGAAAAATGCACAATTATCTTGGAAGTAGTTGATATTTCAATCAAAACCAAAACCCCTGAGACAGTCAAAATGGGAAAAATCTGAACTTTGCTGAACTTCCTTAAAATTGCTTCACAGAATATCCTCAGCAAATCCATTGCCTCTGGGCCTAGTATTCCCACCCCATCCAACAAGACCATCTGTCTTCACCTCTAATTGAGCAAACTTGACTGATTTTCTTTTATGTGCCCTACCTGTCCAGTAAATTGCCAAATACTCCTTCAAGCAGGAGTAGGGAAGTGTACAGGATCCAAAAATATATATATTGGGCAAAATTTAGCCCTCTCTGGGTAAAGAGAGTCCTGAAATTAGTTAAGGGGCCATAATTCATAGCTAGGCTGGGTGATGTGGCTGAAGTATTGGTCTAGAATCAATGCTGTCCAAAAGAAGTACAACACAAGTCACAAATGCAAGCCACATATGTAATGTAAAAATTTTGTGTAGCCACATTAAAAGAGTAAAAATAGGGGAAATTAATTTTAATAACATATTTAATTTAACCCAATGAATCTGAAACATTATTATCTCAACATGTAATCAATATTAAACATTAACACTGAAATATTTCACATTCTCTTTTTCCACACTGTCTTTAAAATCTGGTATTAATTTTTTTACACGTACACCATTCTGATTTGCTGCATTTCAAGTGCTTGAAAGTACATATGGCTAGTGACTACCACAAATGGACAGTACAGGTCTAAATTTTAACTCAAAAGCCACACTCAATATCTTCAATCCCTTGTCACAAACCTTTCTCTCTGCAGGGAGAAAAGAAAAATGTCTTTTGAGTGGGGAAGTAAAAACAGAAAGGAGGAAAAAAGAATGGCTATGAAGTTCTCAATACCTGCCTCCAAGTGTGCAAGTTGTAGGCCTATGATTAAACATTCCAGAGAAGAACTGCTTATGCTTTTGCTTCTGCCACTCCTGATATGCCAAGGTTTCTTTCTTTCTTAAAAAAAAATTTGTATATCTCCCCCTTTTTCTTTTTTAAAAATATTTTTAATGAAGTGTTGGACATACAATATTATATTAGTTTCTGGTGTACAACATAATGATTTGACATTTGTATACACTGTGAAGTGATCATCACAATAAGTCTTGTTACCACACAAAGTTATCAATTGGTTTTTTTTCCCCTCGTAATAAGAACTTTTAAGATTTACATTCTCAGAACTTTCAAATTTACAATGCAATATTACTGGCTATAGTCACCATGCTGTACATTACATCCCCATGATTTATTTATAACTGCAAGTATGTACATATTGATCTTCACCCATAACACCCACCCCCCGACCTTTCTACCCTCTGCTGACCATCATTCTGTATCTATGAGTTTTGTTTTGTTTGTTGTGTTTTTTAGATTCCACATATAAGTGAAATCATATGGTATTTGCCTTTCTCTGACTTATTTCACCTAGCATAGTACACTCAAGGACTATCCATGCTGTCACAAATAGAAAGATTTCATTCTTTTTTTGAGTACTATTCCATTATATATACATATATATATATATATGTATATATAAATAAAATACCTTCATTATCCATTCTTCCCTCAATAAACACTTAGGTTGTTTCCATATCTTGGCTATTGTAAATAATGCTGCAATGAACACTGGAGTCCATATATCTTTTCAAATTAGTACTTTCACTTTCTTCAGGTAAATACCCAGAGGTGGTACTGCTGGATCATATGGTAATTCTATTTTATTCTAATTTTAATTCTAATCTTTGTAGGAACCTCCATACTGTTCTCCATAGTGGCTGCACCAATTTACATTCCCACCAACAGTGCAGGAGGGTTCCCTTTTCGCCACATCCTTGCCAACACTTGTCATTTGTTGTCTTTTTGAAGACAGCCATTCTGACAGGTGTGATAGGGTATCTCATTGTGGTTTTGATTTGCATTTCCCACATGATTTTCATGTGGCTGTTGGCTATCTGCATGTCTTTGGGAAAATGTTTATTCAGTTCCTTTAACATTTCTTGTAGGGATAGTTTAGGGATTTTAGCTTTTGCTTGTCTTAAGTACTCTTTATTTCTACTTCAACTCTGAACGATAATCTTGCTGTTTAGAGCATTCTTGATTGGAAGCTTCTTCATTTCAGCATTTTAAATATATCATGCCACCTCCTTCAGGCCTGTGAAGTTTCTGCTGAGAGATCTGCTGATAGTCTTATGAGGGTTCTCTTGTATGTAACAAGTTGTTTTCCTCTTGCTGCTTTTAAGATTCTCTCTCTAACTTTGGACATTTTAATTGTAGCGTGCTGCTGTCGGTCTCTTTGGGTTCGTCTTGTTTGGAACTTTCTAGGCTTTCTGGATCTGGAAGTTTGTTTCATTCCCCAAGTTAGGGAAATTTTCAGCCATTATTTCTTCAAGTAAGTTTTCTTCCCCTTTCTTTCCCTCTTCTCCTTCTGGGACCCCTACGATGCAAATTTTTTCCATTTGATATTGTCCCATAGGTCCCTAAAGATATCTGTTTTTTTTGTTTGTTTGTTTGTTTTTTGCGGTACATGGGCCTCTCACTGTTGTGGCCTCTCCGGCCCAGCTGCTCCGCGGCATATGGGATCTTCCCGGACCGGGGCACGAACCCGTGTCCCCTGCATCGGCAGGCGGACTCTCAACCACTGCGCCACCAGGGAATCCCAAGCTATCTGTTTTTTAAATGCTTTTTTCTTTTTGCTGTTCTGTTTGGGTGAGTTTCACTGCCCTGTCTTCCAGATCACTGCTTTTTTCTCTGCTTCATCTGGTGTGCTGCTGAACCCCTCTAGTGTATTTTTTAGTTCAGTTACTATATTATTTGTGAGTCCTGTTTGATACATTCTAATATTTTCTATCTCTTTATTGAAGTTCTCTCTGTTCATCCATTCTTCTCCCAAGTTTGGTGACCATTCAAACATCTTTATAACCATTGATTTGAACTCTTTATCAGGCAAATTACTTCTTTTTGTTTCATGAAGGTTTTTTTCTGGAGTTTTATCTTGCTCTTTTGTTTGGAATATATTCCTCTGTTTCCTCATTTTGCTTGACTCTATGTTTGCTTCTACATGACAAGTGAAACAGCTCTCTCTCCTGTCTTGAAGGCGTGGCCCCATGCAGGAGATGAACCTTACTGTTTAACCTTGTCCTAGTTTCTGGATGTCTCTCTAACTATCTCTCGTATTGTTTCAGATCTGTGCGGCCCAGAAACACAACCCCCCCTTGGTCACCAGAGCCCAGGGTTCAACGGGCATCCCTAGGGTGGGCTGCACATACGTGCTAGCCTTGGGGGGGTCATGGAGGGGTGGGGCACTTGCCTGCTGCTTCTGGCAGGGCATAGCAGCAATGAAGTGAGGCAAGCAGCAGCAGCTTAGAGTGAGAGTGCAAAAATGGCTCCTACCAGCACCAGCACTAACAAGGTAGAAGGAAAACATAAAATATGGTGCTTGCAAATGCCTCTGTCCCTGGAGAGAATTCCAGTGGGCTTTTGCCCCTCTGACAGACACTGTAAGATTAGCAAATGAATCTCCTCATATGGTCTAAGATCTTTTCACACTGTTGCTTTTACACTGGGACCCCAGGTGAGTGAATTTACATGTGAACCCTTTAAAAGCAGAATCTCCATTTTGTACAGTCCTGTGGTTCTCCTGGACATAAGCCCTGTGGTTTTCAAAGCCAGACATTTTGGGACTCCTCTCTCCAGTGCAGGTCTCAAGGGTTGGGGTGCCTGATGTGGGCACAAACCCCTTTCTCCTCAGGGAAAAGTTCCATATTTGTGAGATCCTTTCCAATTATGGGTCACTGTACCTGGAGTGGGAGTTTTGGTGAGACTGCATCTCTGCTTCTCCCTACCCATCTCAATGTGGCCCTTTTATCCTTCATTCTGAATAAACAAAGTTTAGTTCTCGGGTTTTTTTTCAGAGGTAAGTGTTCCATATGTAGCTATAGTTTTGCCGTGTCTGTGAGAGCAGGTCAGTTCAGGATCTTCCTATGCCTCCATCCTGAAGCTCTCCTCTGCCAAGGTTTCTTATGAAATGGCTAAGCCCATTACCAAGAACAATGTTTCTTAGCCATACTTCCATATGGGATATAATTAACTAGGATTTATCCTACCATCCTGGACTAACAGATAAACACCAGTAAAAAGTATAAACAGGGACATGGTCTTAAACATTTTCTATAGGCCTTGGCTTCAAAGAACTTCACAGAAGATGTGAAAATCTCAGAGATAACTGCTTCCGGTACTGCCAAAAATTATGGAAGCAAGCTTAATTAACCCTGTATTGAGAGAGTATTGACCTAATTATGTTGACACTGCCTGAATTCTCTATTTAAGGAGGGAGAATGCTTACAGGCTAGATTACCAAAGTCCATTTTGGGGCTTTTGTTTTTTTCCAAGTCTCTCAATCTTCTTTAGGCACAATAAAGAACAGCATTAAAGAAGACCCTTCACAATGGAATGCCCTTTTCTGAACGTGTATGGTACTGAAAAAATTTAGGCTTTAAAGCCACCTGCAAACTATATAATCTTGGACAAGTTACTTAATGGCTCTAACCTTTGTTTTCTTCATCCTCACTACTCCCCCAACAAAATAATGATGCTAATTCTAATTTTCAGAATTTTTTAAGATTAGATATTGCATATGCCAATCGTAGTACCTGGCACATAACAGGCATTCAACTCATGGTGGATATCATTAAGCCTGAAATTCTTTTGCTTTTTTCCTATAGCATGAGGGCAGTAATTCTAGCACCTGGAAGGTGGGTAACTGCTGAAAGCTTCTGATGCTACCCGGCAAGCAGATCATACCCAAGACTTCTAAGACAGAGTCATGGTGAACAGACTGGGGGTTAGCAAATACATGGCCATCCTTGGAGCTAGCTTCTCCAGGAGCCATGGGAACTTTAAATCTCTATTTCTGAATCATGATAATGATCTAATACTCAGTGTGGTGGGTCAAAATCAGAATTAAAAGAAAAAGGGAAATAGTAAATACCACAGTGCATCTCATAGAATCATTTCTGAAAACTGTTGCTTCTGACAGACAAACATATTGGGGTGGCCAAAAAGTGCCTTCGGTTTTTAAGTAAAAATAAAAGACACATTTCTCATTTTCACTGAGAACTTTATGGAACAATGTATTCACCCTTCTGTTCCATTACCTTCTGCCATTTTTCAGGCAACTTCATAATTCCATCTTCCCAAAACTTTTTACTTTTTGAGCAAAGAACTGTTCCAGGTGCCTTTTACAGTCTTCCTGGGAATTGAAATTTTTTCCATTAAGAGAATGCTATAAAGACTGAAATAAAAGGAAATCCGAAGGTGCAGTATCTGGTGAATACGGTGGGTGAATCAGAACTTCCCAGCCAAGCTGTAACAGTTTTTGCCTGGTCATCAAAGAAACATGTGGTCTTGCGTTATATTGATGGAAGATTCTGAGTTTTCTGTTGACCAATTCCAGACGCTTTTCATCGAGTGCCGCTTTCAGTTGGTCTACCTGGGAGCAGTGCTTGTTGGAATTAATCGTTCGGTTTTCTGGAAGGAGCCCTTAATAGAGGACTCCCTTCCAATCCCACCATATACACAACATCACCTTCTTTGGATGAAGACCAGCCTTTGGTGTGGTTGGTGGTGGTTCATTTAGCTTGCCCCACAATCTCTTCCGTTCCACATTATTGTACAGTATCCACTTTTCACCCTCCATCACAATGTTTTAAAAACAGAACGTTTTCATTAAGTTTAAGTACAGAATCACAGGCAGAAATATGGTCAAGAAGGGTTTTTTTTTGCTTATATGTAGAACCCAAACATCAAAGTGATTAACATAACCAACTGGTGCAAAGGATTTTCAATGCTTGATTTGGATATTCTGAGTATGTTGGCTATCTCCCGTGTGGTATAACGTTGATTTTTCTCAATTAATGTATCGATTTGATCGCTATCAACTTCAACTGGTCTACCTGACCATGGAGCATTGTCCAGCAAGAAATCTCCAGCCTGAAACTTCACAAACCACTTTTGACACGTTCAATCAGTCACAGCACCTTCTCCATACACTGCACAAATCTTTCTTTGCACTTCGGTTCCATTTTTACCTTTCTTGAAATAATAAAGCATAATATGCCAAAAAATGTTTTTCTTCTTCTTCCATCTTCGATGTTAAAATGGCTACACAAAAATTCACCAATTTTGATGTCTTTTAAATGCACGCTGATATGACAGCTGTCACATACAATCTAACAAAATGGTTTTGAATGAAGTTAGAGACAACTAAGTGTTACTAGAGCCATCTTATGGAAAAAAACCAAACAAACATTTTGGCCAACCCAATAGATGTATATATGGGGAGGGTGAAGAATGTTTGACTACCACTGCCTTAGAACACACTAGGATTTCAAGGAGCCCTGAAATTTTTTAATTCTAAGGAGATATAAATAAGCAGGAAAGAAGAACACCTAACTCCTTTGAAAAGGAATTTTTAGGGCAACCGTGAGAGCTGCCAAATATGGGGCTCTAAAACATGGATACTCGGATAAGGATATTACAATCCTAGCTTCAATCCATATGGCTGTGTTAAGATCAACTACCCTCAAATGACTATAGAACAAAGCATAGCTGGTTAGCTAGATGATATAAACTCTTCATTGAGTAAGACATGCTCATTTTTTCTTAATGGCTGTTTTTTTTTAAAAGCATTTGGGAAATAAACAAGTTAAGGCTCTAGTGAAAGGAATTTTTCTGACTTTATAAATAGAATCTGATATAAATCCTTTTTGTGTATGGGATTGGAGATTTACATAATTTGAGAATACTAATGTGTATAATATAGATGCTATAGTTTGCAATGCTATTTTTGGTTATGAAAAGAAAAACCAACCTGGATTTATAAAGCACATGTGATTTTTTTAAAATGAAGTACCATGGATTGGAAATGTTAGATAAAAGAAAAACTTTCTAGCATTAAGACAGAAAAGAATTAAGGAAAGTAAGTTTATCTGTTATAAAGTGAACTCTATCTTATCTCCAAAGAAACCCTCCTTCAAACACCTTATGTATGGATTCTACCCTCAACACTCCACTGAAACTGCTCATTAAGGTTGCACTGACCTCAAAATTGTCAAGCACAAAGGACAATTTTCAGTGTTCATACTGTGTGAAGTGGACAGCATTTAGGAAACCTAACTACTCCTTCCCTTTTTGTGTGTGTGATGAGAACTTTTAAGATCTACTCTCTTAGCAATCTTTAAATATACAATTTACTATTATTAACTATAGTCACCATGCTGTACATTACATCTCCAGTACTTATTTATTTTATAAACCATTCCTTTTTTCTTGAACCTCTTCCCCTACAGGCTCCTGAATACCTCTTCACTGATTTTCCTCTCATCTCTTTACAGCTTCTCAGCCACTTTTGCCAGCAACTCTTCTTCTATAAAATTCATATATATTCTCAGCCCCTTTTTCTTCTTAACCAACACTGTCCTTTTGTGGTTTTGTACATACAAAGCCTCAACTTTAAGCCATTCACTAATGATTTTCAAATTATGTCCCCAGGCTTCAGACCTACATTTTAAATTGCCTACTGCGCATCTCCTCCTGGTTGCCCCGCAGGCACCTCAAACTCTGTGTGGTAAAAAACAAACTCAGCATCTTTTTCCAAAAGTATTCTTTTCCCTCTCATATTCCTGCCCCCTTGGGGTGAAGGGCACCACTCTCCATTTAGTCCCCCAAAGCAAAAATCTGGGAGTCCTCACAGATGCGTCCTCCTTTATGACTGTTATTGTCAAGATCAATTACAAAGCCCTATCTGTTCTTTCTCATTATTGACCCTCAAATCCATTATCATTTTATTTTCATTTCTATTGCTCCTTATTTCAGTACCTGAGCTTCCTCTCCCTAGAATATTATAACTTGTTTTCTTGTGAAAATAGATTTATTGAGATAGAATTGACTTACCAAAAATTCACCATTTAAAACATGCAATTCAACAGTGTTTAGTATATGCACAGAGTTGTGCAAACATCACCACAGTCTAAGTTTAGAACATTTTCACACCCCCCAAATAAACCTCACACCATTTAGTCGTCACATCCCATTTGCCCCATCCCTCTTAGCCCTAGGCAACCTATACTTTATGTCTCTATAAGTTTCCCTATTCTGGATATTTCATATAAACAGAATCATACAATATATGGTTTTTTGTGACTGATTTTTTTCACTTAGCATGTTTTCAACGTTCATCCCTGCTGAAGCGTGTCCCAATACTTCATTCCTTTTTACTCCTGAATAATATTCCATTGTATGGATATACCACATTTTCTTTATCCATTCCTTCCTTTATAGACATGTGGGATATTTCTACTTTTTGGCTCTTATGAGTAATCCTGCTACGAACATTTGTGTGCAAGTTTTTGTGTTAACATATTTTCAGTTCTCTTGAGAATATATCTAGAAGTGGAATTGCTAGGTCATATGGTAATTCTCTACCTAACTTTTTGAGGAACTACCAGACAGTTCTACAAAGCAGCTGCAGCATTTTTAAATGCCCACCAGCAGTGTATGACGGCTTCAATTTCTCCACACTTAACTTTTTGATTATACCTACCCTAGTGGGTATGAAGTGGTATCTCAGTGTCTTTGATTTGCATTTCTCTCATAGCTAATGATCTGGGGCATCTTTTCATGTGCTAGTTGGCCATTTGTATATCTTCCTTGGAGAAATATCTATTGAAATCCTTTACCCATTTTTCAACTGGGTTGTCATTTTATGATTAGGTTGAAAGAGTTCTTTTCATATTCTGGTTACTAGATCCTTATCAGATATATGATTTGCAAAGGTTTTCTTCCATTCTGGGTTGTCTTTTCACTTCCTTGGTAGTGTCCCTTGATGTACAAAAGTTGTAAAACTTGGTGAAGTCAAATTTATCTTTCTTTCTTCTGCTGCTTGTGCTATTAGTTTTATACCTACTAAAAAACCATTGTCAAATCCAATGTCATGAAGATTTATCCCTATGTTTTCTCCTAAGAGTTTTATAGTTTTAGCTTTTACTTTTAGGTCTTTGATCTATCTTCAGTTAATTTTTATATATGATGGGAGGTAGGGTCCTATTATTTTAACCTCACTACCAAACTTTGGTCTTGCTGCCAAAATGATTTTCCTTAAAAGAAAACAAACAATTTTTTCTATTCCATCATCACGTAATTAAAATCTCTAAATGGCCATGTCGTATCATTTTTTTTTAAACATCTTTATTGGAGTATAATTGCTTTACAATGGTGTGTTAGTTTCTGCTTTATAACAAAGTGAATCAGCTACACATATACATCTGTTCCCATATCTCTTCCCTCTTGCATCTCCCTCCCTCGCACCCTCCCTATCCCACCCCTCTAGGTGGTCACAAACCACCGAGTTGATCTCCCTGTGCTATGCGGCTGCTTCCCACTAGCTATCTATTTTACGTTTGGTAGTGTATATATGTCCATGCCACTCTCTCACATTGTCACAACTTACCCATCCCACTCCCCATATCCTCAAGGCCATGCTCTAGTAGGTCTCTGTCTTTATTCCCGTCTTACCCCCTAGCTTCTTCATGACCTTTTTTTTTTTCCTTAGATTCCATATATATGAGTTAGCATATGGAATTTATTTTTCTCTTTCTCACCTACTTCACTCTGTAGGACAGACTCTAGGTCCATACACCTCACTACAAATAACTCAATTTCGTTTCTTTTTATGGCTAAGTAATATTCCATTGTATATATGTGCCACATCTTCTTTATCCATTCATCTGTTGATGGACACTTAGGTTGCTTCCATGTCCTATTGTAAATAGAGCTGCAACGAACATTTTGGTACATAACTCTTTGAATTCTGGTTTTCTCTGGGTATATGTTCGGTACTTGGATAGCTGTGTCCTATGGTAGCTCTATCTGTAGTTTTTTGAGGAAACTCCATACTGTTCTCCATATTAGCTGTATCAATTTACATTCCCACCAACAGTGCAAGAGTGTTCCATTTTCTCCACACCCTCTCCAGCATTTATTGTTTGTAGATTTTTTAATGATGACCATTCTGACCAGTGTGAGATGATATCTCATTGTAGTTTTGATTTGCATTTCTCTAATGATTAATGATGTTGAGCATTCTTTCATGTGTTTGTTGGCAATCTGTATATCTTCTTGGGAGAAATGTCTGTTTAAGTCTTCTGCCCATTTTTGGATTGGGTTGTTTGTTTTTTTGTTATTGAGCTGCATGAGCTGCTTGTAAATTTTGGAGATTAATCCTTTGTCAGTTGCTTCATTTGCAAATATTTTCTCCCATTCTGAGGGCTGTCTTTTGGTCTTGTGTATGGTTTCCTTTGCTGTGCAAAAGCTTTGAAGTTTCATTAGGTCCCATTTGTTTATTTTTGTTTTTATTTCCATTTCTCTAGGAGGTGGGTCAAAAAGAATCTTGCTGTGATTTATGTCATAGAGTGTTCTGCCTATGTTTTCCTCTAAGAGTTTGATAATGTCTGGCCTTACATTTAGGTCTTTAATCCATTTTCAGTTTATTTTTGTGTATGGTGTTAGGGAGTGTTCCAATTTCATACTTTTACATGTACCTGTCCAGTTTTCCCAGCACCACTTATTGAAGAGGCTGTCTTGTCTCCACTGTATATTCTTGCCTCCTTTATCAAGATAAGGTGACCATATGTGCATGGGTTTATCTCTGGGCTTTCTATGCTGTTTCATTGATCTACCTTTCTGGTTTTGTGCCAGTACCATACTGTCTTGATTACTGTAGCTTTGTAGTATAGTCTGAAGTCAGGGAGCCTGATTCCTCCAGCTCCGTTTTTCCTTCTCAAGATTGCTTTGGCTATTCGGGGTCTTTTGTGTTTCCATACAAATTGTGAAATTTTTTGTTCTAGTTCTATGAAAAATGCCAGCGGTAGCTTGCTAGGGATTGCATTGAATCTGTAGATTGCTTTGGGTCGTAGAGTCATTTTCACAATATTGATTCTTCCAATCCAAGAACATGGTATATCTCTTCATCTATTTGTATCATCTTTAATTTCTTTCATCAGTGTCTTATAATTTTCTCCACACAGGACTCTTGTCTCCTTAGGTAGGTTTATACTTAGATATTTTATTCTTTTTTGTTGCAGTGGTAAATGGGAGTGTTTTCTTAATTTCACTTTCATATTTTTCTTCATTAGCATACAGGAATGCCAGAGATTTCTGTGCATTAATTTTGTATCCTGCTACTTTACCAAATTCATTGATTAGCTCTAGGAGTTTTCTGGTAGCATCTTTAGGATTCTCTATATATAGTATCATGTCATCTGCAAACAGTGACAGCTTTACTTCTTCTTTTCCAATTTGGATTCCTTTTATTTCTTTTTCTTCTCTGACTGCTGTGGCTAAAACTTCCAAAACTATGTTGAATAATAGTGGTGATAGTGGGCAACCTTGTCTTGTTCCTGATGTAGTGGAAATGCTTTCAGTTTTTCACCATTGAGGACAATGTTGGCTGTAGGTTGTCATATATGGCCTTTATTATGTTGAAGAAAGTCCCCTCTATGCCTACTTTCTGCAGGGTTTTTATCATAAATGGGTGTTGAATTTTGTCGAAAGCTTTCTCTATATCAATTGAGATGATCATATGGTTTTTCCCCTTCAGTTTGTTAATATGGTGTATCACGTTGATTGATTTGCATACATTGAAGAATACTTGCATTCCTGGAATACACCCCACTTGATCTTGGTGTATGATCCTTTTAATATGCTGTTGGATTCTGTCTGCTAGTATTTTGTTGAGGATTTTTGCATCTATGTTCATCAGTGATATTGGCCTGTAGTTTTCTTTCTTTGTGACGTCTTTGTCTGGTTTTGGTATCAGGGTGATGGTGGCCTCGTAGAATGAGTTGGGGAGTGTTCCTCCCTCTGCTATATTTTAGAATATTTTGAGAAGGATAGGTGTTAGCTCTTCTCTAAATATTTGATAGAATTCACCTGTGAAGCCATCTGGTCCTGGGCTTTTGTTTGTTGGAAGATTTTTAACCACAGTTTCAATTTCAGTGCTTGTGATTGGTCTGTTCGTATTTTCTATTTCTTTCTGGTTCAGTCTCGCAGGTTGTGCATTTCTAAGAATTTGTCCATTTCTTCCAGGTTGTCCATTTTATTGGCATAGAGTTGCTTGTAGTAATCGCTCATGATACTTTGTATTTCTGCAGTGTCAGTTGTTACTTCTCCTTTTTCATTTCTAATTCTGTTGATTTGAGTCTTCTCCCTTTTTTTCTTGATGAGTCTGGCTAATGGTTTATCAATTTTGTTTATCTTCTCAAGGAACCAGCTTTTAGTTTTATTGATCTTTGCTATCATTTCCTTCATTTCTTTCTGATCTTTATGATTCCTTTCCTTCTGCTAACTTTGTGGCTTTTTTGTTCTTCTTTCTGTAATTGCTTTAGGTGCAAGGTTAGGTTGTTTATTCGAGATGTTTCCTGTTTCTTAAGGTAGGATTGTATTGCTATAAACTTCCCTCTTAGAAGTGCTTTTGCTGCCACCCGTAGGTTTTGTGTCGTTGTGTCTCCATTGTCATTTGTTTCTAGGTATTTTTTGATTTCCTCTTTGATTTCTTCAGTGATCACTTTGTTATTAAGTAGTGTATTGTTTAGCCTCCATTTGTTTATATTTTTTACAGATCTTTTTTTTAATTGATATCTAGTCTCAGCATTGTGGTTGGAAAAGATACTTGTACAATTTCAATTTTCTTAAATTTATCAAGGCTTGATTTGTGACCCAAGATATGATCTTTCCTGGAGAATGTTCCATGAGCAATTGAGAAAAGTGCATACTCTGTTGTTTTTGGATGGAATGTCCTATAAATATCAATTAAGTTCATCTTGTTTTATGTATTATTTAAAGCTTGTGTTTCCTTATTTTTTTTCATTTTGGATGATCTGTCCATTGGTGAAAGTGGGGTGTTAAAGTCCCCTACTATGATTGTGTCACTGTCGATTTCCCCTTTTATGGCTGTTAGTATTTGCCTTATGTATTGAGGTGCTCCTATGTTGGGTACATAAATATTTACAATTGTTATATCTTCTTCTTGGATCAATCCCTTGATCATTACGTAGTGTCCTTCTTTGTGTCTTGTAATAGTCTTTATTTTAAAGTCTATTTTGTCTGATATGAGAATTGCTACTCCAGCTTTCTCTTGATTTCCATTTGCATGGAATATCTTTTTCCATCCCCTCACTTTCAGTCTGTATGTGTCCCTAGGTCTGAAGTGGGTTTCTTGTAGACAGCATATATACAGGTCTTCTTTTTTGTATCCATTCAGTCAGTCTATGTCTTTTGGTTCGAGCATTTAATCCATTTACATTTAAGGTAATTATCGATATGTATGTTCGTATTACCATTTTCTTAACTGTTTTGGGTTTATTATTGTAGGCCTTTTCCTTCTCTTGTGTTTCCTGCCTAGACAAGTTCCTTTAGCATTTGTTATAAAGCTGGTTTGGTGGTGCTGAGTTCTCTTAGCTTTTGCTTGTCTGTAAAGCTTTTAATTTCTCTGTCAAATCTGCATGAGATCCTTGCTGGGTAGAGTAACCTTGCTAATAGGTTCTTCTGTTTTATCACTTTAAATATGTCCTGCCACTCCCTTGTGGCTTGCAGAGTTTCTGCTTAAAGATCAGCTGTTAACCTTATGGGGATTCCCTTATGTGTTACTTGTTGTTTTTCCCTTGCTGCTTTTAATATTTTTTCTTTGTATTTAATTTTTGATAGTTTGATTAATATGTGTCTTGGCATGTTTCTCCTTGGAATTTTCCTGTATGGGACTCTCTGTGCTTCCTGGACTTGATCAAGTATTTCCTTTCCCATATTAGGGAAGTTTTCAACTATAATCTCTTCAAATATTTTCTCAGTCCCTCTCTTTTCTTTTCTTCTTCTGGGACCTCTATAATTCAAATGTTGGTGCATTTAGTGTTGTCCCAGAGGTCTCTGATACTTTCCTCAATCATTTTCATTGTTTTTTCTTTATTCTGCTCTGCAGTAGCTTCTTCCACTATTTTATTTTCCAGGTCACTTATCCGTTCTTCTGCCTCAGTTATTCTGTTATTGATCCCTTCTAGAGAATTTTTAATTTCATTTATTGTGTTGTTCATCATTGTTTGTTTGCTCTTTAGTTCTTCTAGGTCCTTATTAAACATTTCTTGTATTTCCAAGATTTTGGATCATCTTTACTATCATTATTCTGAATTCTTTTTCAGGTAGATGCCCTATTTCCTCTTCATTTGTTACGTCTGGTGGGTTTTTGCCTTACTCCTTCATCTGCTGTGTGTTTCTCTGTCTTCTCATTTTGCTTAACTTACTGTGTTTGGGGTATCCTTTTCACAGGCTGCAGGTTCATAGTTTCCATTGTTTTTGGTGTCTGTCCCCAGTGGCTAAGGTTGGTTCAGTGGGTTGTGTAGGCTTCCTGGTGGAGGGGAGTAGTGCCTGTGTTCTGGTGGATGAGGCTGGATCTTGTCTTTCTGGTGGGCAGGTCCACGTCTGGTGGTGTGTTTTGGGGTGTCTGTGGCCTTATTATGATTTTAGGCAGCCTCTGTGCTAATGGATGGGGTTGTGTTCCTGTCTTGCTAATTGTTTGGCATAGGGTGTCCTGCATTGTAGCTTGCTTGTCATTGAGTGGAGCTGGGTCTTGGTGTTGAGATGGAGGTCTCTGGGAGATTTTCGCCATTTGATATTACACGGAGCTGGGAGGTTTCTTGTGGACCAGTGTCCTGAACTTGGCTCTCCCACCTCAGTGGCACAGCCCTGACGCCTGGCTGGAGTACCAAGAGCCTGTCCTCCACACGGATCACAATAAGAGAGAGAAAAAAAATAAAGAAAGAAAGATAAATAAAATAAAAGTAAAATAAAATAAAGTTATTAAAATAAAAAATAATTATTAAGAAAAAAAATTTAATAAAAAAGATAACGGACAGACAGAACCCTAGGACAAATGGTAAAAGCAAAGCTATACAGACAAAATCACACATAGAAGCATACACATACACACTCACAAAAAGAGAAAAAGGGGGGAAATATATATATATCTTTGCTCCCAAAATCCACCTCCTCAATTTGGGATGATTTGTTGTCTATTCAGGTATTCCACAGATGCAGCAAGTTGATAGTGGAGCTTTAATCCGCTGTTCCTGAGGCTGAGGGGAGGAACTTCCCTTTCTCTTCTTTGTTCGCACAGCTCCCGGGGTTCAGCTTTGGATTTGGCCCCGCCTCTGCGTCTAGGTCGACGGAGGGCGTCTGTTCCTCGCTCAGTCAGGACGGGTTAAAGGAGCCGCTGATTCGGGGGCTCTGGCTCACTCAGGCCATGGGGAGGGAGGGGTACAGATGCGGAGAGAGCCTGCGGTGGCAGAGGCCGCCATGATGTTGCACCAGCCTGAGGCACGCCGTGCGTTCTCCTGGGGAAGTTGTCCCTGGATGACGGGACCCTGGCAGTGGTGGGCTGCACAGGCTCCTGGGAGGGGAGGTGGGGATAGTGACCTGTGCTCTCACACAGGCTTCTTGGTGGTGGCAGCAGCAGCCTTAGCGTCTCATGCCCGTCTCTGGGGTCCGCGCTTTTAGCCCCGGCTCGCGCCCGTCTCTGGAGCTCCTTTAAGCAGCGCTCTTAATCCCCTCTCCTCGCGCACCAGGAAACAAAGAGGGAAGAAAAAGTCTCTTGCCTCTTCGGCAGCTCCAGACTTTTACCTGGACTCCCTCCCGGTTAGCCGTGGCGCACTAGCCCCCTTCAGGCTGTGTTCACACTGCCAACCCCAGTCCTCTACCTGTGATCCGACAGAAGCCCGAGCCTCAGCTCCCAGACCCCGCCCGCCCTGGCGGGTAAGCAGACAAGCCTCTCGGGCTGGTGAGTGCTGGTCGGCACCTATCCTCTGTGCGGGAATCTCTCCACTTTTCCCTCCGCACCCCTGTTGCTGCGTTCTCCTCCGTGGCTCTGTAGCTTCCCCCCCGCCACCCGCAGTCTCCGCCCGCGAAAGGGCTTCCTAGTGTGTGGAAACATTTCCTCCTTCACAGCTCTCTCTCACCGGTGCAGGTACCGTCCCTATTCTTTTGTCTCTTTTTTTTTTCTTTTTTCTTTTGCCCTACCCAGGTACGTGGGGGAGTTTCTTGCCTTTTGGGAGGTCTGAGGTCTTCTGCCAGCGTTCAGTGGGTGTTCTATAGGAGCAGTTCCACGTGTAGATGTATTTCTGATGTATCTGTGGGGAGGAAAGTGATCTCCGCGTGTTACTCTTCCGCCATCTTCTCAAATCTCTCCTTGTCATATCTTTTGCAGTGATACTTAACTTTGTGGGAATAGAGAATCTGTTGAAAACTATCCCCAGGAAGTGTGGATGTGGATGTACATGTGCATGTGTACACTAACAGATACACACACACACACACACACACACACACACACCCTTTTGCGTGTAATTTCAAAAGATTCCCCAAAGCACTAAAACCCGTCAAAGACCACCAGCCCAAAGAATAAAACCTCAACTCTTTTGCACTCCTTTGGCACCATGCCCCCATGTGCTGCCCTGACCTATCTATCATTCTAGCCTCCTTGCCTTCCAGTCTGCAACCTGGCTCCCCACAGGTTAGCATTAAAAGCTCTCTGACTCTATCTAATATGTCATACTACATTATATAATCACATTTCTTTGCACATGCATGTTATTCTTTCCACCCAAAACACATTCCTCGCTCACGAGATTGTTTTAAACGTTAAGTATGATAACTATGCAAATGTGCCTGGTATATAGAAGGCATAATATTTGCTAAATTTAAAAAAAAGAAAGACTTAGCAAATGTTGGGAAATGAAGATTGCATGTTTTATTTCCAGAAATTTGAGTGACCTAAACAACTGTGTTATATCTGTATTTCTTCATTCACTAGTTAATACTGGAAAACCTAATATGTATATATATGGAAATTATATAGCACAAGACAATTTCTAGGTAATAATAAGTCTAATGGAAGGTAAACTGATCACAAAACTATCTCACTTGTATAAGTTCCTCTTATAAGTTTTTAAGGAAGATTACATTGGTTGAAGTATTCATTTGAAAAAAGTTGTAACATAACACCGAAGAATTTATCTCAGAAAGTATGATGTTCTGTCTCTAGAAAAAGAGATTCAATTAAAAGGTTACAAGTTTTCACCTATATATGTTCATTCCAATACATCAGTGATGTTTTCCAAACATCACTTTAAAATGCATCAATTTACTTAAATTTTGTTAAAATTAAAATTACCACTCTGTGTATATATCTGAGGGAAACAAAATCACTATCTTGAAGAGATATCTGCAACCCCATGTTCATTGCAGCATGATTTACAATAGCCAAGACATGGAAACAACTAAGTGACCATCAATGAAGGAACAGATAAAGAAAATGTGATACATGTGTGTATGTGTACACACACACACACACACACATACACACAAAATGGAATATTATTCAGCTATAAAAAAGAAGGAAACCCTGCCATTTGAAACAACATGGATGGACCTTGAAGGTACTATGCTAAAGTGAAATAAGTCAGACAGAGAAAGACAAATACTGTATGATTTCACACATATACAGAATCTTAAAAAAAAAACTAATAGAAACAGATAATATATCTGTGGTTGCCAAAGTTGGTGGGATGGGGTAATGCGTAAAGGTGAGCAAAAGTACATACTTCCAGTATTAAGATTAATAAGTTAAACTTATCGTGGTAATAATTTCACAATATATGCATGTATCAAATCATTATGCTGTACACCTTAAGCTAATGTGATATGTCAATTGCATCTCAATAAAACTGGAGTTGGGGGAACCTAACACCACAGAAAGCCTGTATCTTGGCAGGGGAAGAAGTGTTCTCTTCAAATTGCAGATCAAGTGTCCACAGTTATATCAGCTGAGAATCAACCCTTAAGAATCAAGACAATAGAACAACTAGTTCTAAAAAGCTGGACATATTTGAGAGGTAAAATCCAGGAAGATTGATGTAAAATAATTAAAAAGTAACTGGGTGAATTTCAAGGAGGAATAGTTATCAAAGTGTAGTATGCAAGTATTGCTGTTATCCTGAGGGAACTGCACATGAAATTTGTGGAACTAAGACTAAGGGAAGGCATAAGAATAAAGAAATACTAGTAGGGAGCTGAGAAGGGCTTTTCTTAAAATTTATAACTTTCTATATTTATAGCCTTAAGGCTTACTTGAAATCCCTAATGAAAAATGGTATAAAACACCGGTACTAACATTTTAACCCTTACTAAGGAAATCTAACAAATAAATTAACAGACTGTATGCTACATTTCACTGAGTCTACTGTTTAGATTTATCTTATTTTTTTATTAAAAAGAGATTTTGATTGAGTGCATCAATTAAATACATAATGCTTGATGAATCTCAGAGGCTCATCACTGGATATGTTAGAATATGTATTAATCAAGCAGAAGGGTGGAAAAAATAAAATAATAGTAATTACATGCAAGGGCATAGATAAAGTCCAACTCTTCACCAAGGTTCAAACAGAATCACAAACAAAGAGACTTTGCTAAATAAAATGCAAACTCTATTTCATAAACTTCATATTGTTAAAGCACTCTTTTAGGCAATGATGAGTACAATAAACTCATAGATTATTCACTGCAAAAAAAAAATTAACTTCCTTATGCAAATTGCCTCAATTTGTGACGTTTTGTGTGGAAAAAAATAAAGTGGTACTTCAAAAGTCATATTGTAATTATTATCATAAAGACAACATAGCTTCTGTTTCTTATACTTACTACTGACTTTCAAAAACAAGTTTCCTACTATTACAGTTTAATTTTTTAAGTATAATGGACAAAAGAAAATATCCAAAAAGGCAAATATGAGCTATGTTTTTATTTTTTCATTTTTCTTTTTATGATTATATTTATTTCAATATACAAAAGAATGGTGTTCCCATTATTTAAGCTGTTTCCAACTAGATAATATTTTCTTCAGCATTTAACCAAGTGTTGGCAATTGAAAAAAGAGAAGGTCAATGTGATTGGTTAATTAAGATTTCAAATAACCTGCTGCTCCATAGAGGGGAGGCTAATTTCTCATTTATAAAGCCCATTTATAACTCTAGCTCTGAGAAATGGTCCTAATAAAACTCACAGTTAAGTAGGCCTTCAAATGCATACCAGCCATTAACATTTGGGCTGCCTGCTGCTAGCAAAATATTAATATTTGATGCCACAGCATTTTCATTTTATTACTATTTAGCATAAATCTGTTTCAGGGTCTTATGAAACAGCTTTATTTATGTGTTAAACAGATTAAACTCAGGTTGTAACGGTTGGTTTGTAAATGACTTGAAAATAGTTTATAGCCACTAGGAATCTGTATATTTTCTGATTAGATTAATAGCTGTATTTCCTCCAATAAATGCACTAGTAGGGACAAAAACAACTTATTGCAGGGTCCTTTGAAAAAGAAAAAAGAAGAGGAAAAAAGATCCAGGAAGACAGTAAGGGAGAAGAGAGCCAACTGAAGGAGATAAAACCACTTTACCTTGTTATAGTGTTTGTAGTTTATTGAGAAGTTCCTATATATTACTACTTTATCTAATGCTCACAGCAATCTGGTGAGATGCTCAGATAATTACTATGCTACATTAAAGATGAGAAAACAAAAGCTCCAGAAGGGTTAAATTTCAAATCAGTTACATGGCTAGAAAATGGCAGGGCAAGATGAGAATCCAGGCCTTGTGATAAAAAGAATTTGTGCAGGTGTTCATCTAATATTTGAGCTATATCTTAAATATTCAAAAGCATATAAGTGTAATGGGTGTGTGTGTGTGTGTGTGTGTGTGTGTGTGTGTGTGTGTGACAGAGAGAGGGAGAGAGGGAGGAGGGAGAGGAGAAGAGGGGAGGGGAGGGGAGGGGAGAGAGAAGATCCCACGTTAGAAGGACTTTGATGGATAAAGTCAGGAATGCATGGAACTGTTTAGTGGCCCATTTCCTTCCTTTGACTGTAACCTCTTTGAGGGAAGGGAATGTGTCTTTTTTCACCACTTAAATGCCAAGACCTACCAGAGAGCACCACAAATACTGGCTACACAAATGACAAGAGAAAGAAAACAGAAACTAAAAGAGAATGGTGATAAAGACATAAAAGGAGGAGAAACTGTCAAGAAAGAGTACTTAATATCAAATTCACATATGTATTATATCTAAGTAAGAACCTCCCTTGCCTTTGGATAAAACAAGGAGACTGAGGCTGACTCTAAAGGATGGGGGTGGAGGACAGTAGTGGAGTGATGGAGGTTATACAGTCAATGTTCTACAACTTAAATCTTTATCTCTTTGCTAGTGTGTTACTAGAGTGTTAACATGGTATGTTAACTATGTTTCTGGGCCTAACAAAGATCAAAGGTCTAGAGAAAGAGACAGAGAGGGAAAGAAACAAGCCATGTACCAATTATTATATAAAGTTAAAACGTTATCATACCCGAATAAAAACTCTAAAAAGAGGTAGAAATGACTTAAAAGAATCGATTCTATCCTTCCTTCCACATAATGAAAAAAGTATGGCTGGTTTCTTAGGTACAAACAATGAAGTCTGACCCTTTGGCTATTTTCATTTGTTTGCACTATTTAAATATTATGAAAAATAAAACACGACCAAAAATTAAATGGTACAGCAACCAATCAGTTATTTTGTAATGATACCTAAGAAGAATATTTCAAGTTAACAAAAGATGCCACATAAATACCTATAATAATAATTACATAATGTTCTTTTCTAAGTAATAAAATTACCATACCAGTTTAATACGTGATTGTTCTACATGTGGGAAAACAAAACTGACACAATTTAAATATGAGCTATATTCTCTAAGAAATTAAACTGATGATACGTCCTTTCTGTTTAAAGCTTCAATCTTCACATCAATAGGAAAAACTAATTTCTTTTCTCTCTGCTCCATCAAAGAACGAAAAGATTAGTCCTGAGATCTAAGAAGGTTGTTACTTCCACTAAGAACAAGATCAATATGAACCTTCCCCAACGGATCAATTAAAAAACATGTAAAAGAGATTTTAAACTTTCTCCTCAAAATGGTAGTGTGGAAAACTAGAAAGGATGATGTTTTCTAACAAACAATTACCATCTTGCTTTTTCAAACATCAGTATCTATTCTGTACTACATACCAGGAAATGCATGGTTATTTGCTTAAAGTCAGTTAACGAGGGCAATGCCATGAGAAAAAGATTTAAATCTGTACAATTCTTAATTACAAAGAAAGCAAATTTATTACTTTCAAATTCTACCTAGTAACAGAAAGGTCCTAGAGGACCTGCTGTAATGACCAGATAAGGCTGCCTATAATTAGCATGCTTCTTCTCTGTGTGTTAATCAGGAAGCCAAACTACTGAAGGCTGCTCAGAAACATTTTGTTCTTTTAACCATTTAAAACATTCCCTTTCTAATCTTGCTCACATTATTAGTTTGCATAGGCAATGAAGAAAGAATTCTGGTAGCAAAAGTAAATTTCATTTCAGGCACTATTTAACAATCCTTAAGAGTTTAAATTAATGAGGTCTTTACTAAGTTTTTTTTATCTTTTTCTAAACATTTCTCTGTTGAGCATTTATTACTCTCAGTTGCTTTTATTGTTGTTTTTTTTGTTTGCATTCAATAGTTTGTTATGGTAAAAGAAGGAGAACAAATCTGAGATCTGTAGTGTCCACTTCTTATCATTTCTACTCTTATTTCAAAAGCAGGAAGAAAAACAATCTTTGTGAGACAAAAGTCTACCATATCATACTGAGATAACAGATCAACTCCCTTAAGAATAAGATTTTTAAAAGAAAAGATGCCAGTACTTAGCATAAAAATTGGTATTTAGTTATTATTATTATTTTATCCTAAGAGCAAGGACATTATACAATCAAAACCAGAAAACTATAAGCTACTTTTAATGGTAGTATCTTCTGAATTCGGATTTCAATTAATTTCAATTGGCCCTTGACATTGGAAAATGACCTTAAAAACTCTGCATATACTAAAATCAATGATTTTTTGGCCAGGCTGCACGGATGCAGGATCCTACTTCCCGGATCAGGGATCGAACCCACACCCCCTGCAGTGGAAGTGCAGAGTCTCAACCACTGGACCACCAGGGAAGCCCCTAAAGTCAGTGATTTTTTTGAAATAATGGCAAAGTGAAATGGGCACTGGCTTGGGATTCAAGAGTTTCTGCCTTTTCTGCCATTACTAGTTATATGGCTTTAAGAAAGTCAATTAATCCCTGGATTTCAGTTCACTTAACCACAAAATGAAGAAATTGGCTTAACTAATCACCAAGGTCTCTCCCAGCTCCTATATACTCTGATTCTGAATAAGGATTACTAAAAGTGGAAAACTACCATTTGTTTTTCAACTCAAAAGTGTGAGATCTTCAACTTATTTTTCTGCCTTAAACTTTGCTGCCAAAGCAGTACAGCAAGTTTCAACCAAGTGCGGCCATTCTCTGAAGTCTCTAATGTTGAGATATAAGGCCTTTAAAAACTATATGTTATGACTTTAAGGTATTTAAAACACAATGGGGACTTCCCTGGTGGTCCAGTGGCTAAGACTACACGCTCCCAATGCAGGGGGTCCAGGTTCAATCCCTGGTCAGGGAACTAGATCCCACATGCCACAGCTAGGAGTTTGCACGCCGCAACTAAGGATTCTGCATGCTGCAACTAAAAAAAGATCCCACATGACGCAACTAAGACCCGGCGCAGCTAAATAAATGTAAAAAAAAAAACCAACAACCCCGCAATGGTTAGAGGCTTTAAAGAAAAATGTGTAACAATATCTAACAATAAGGTTTATAAGGAACTTTCACGTTACCTCATTTAGTCTTCTCAGTAAGTTGGAGAGCTATTATATTACCCATTCTACAAAGGTCAAGTTCCAAGACGGCACTAAGATTAGGAGATTTCTTACTTCATAGTCCATGCTTTGTCCATTACACTACATTACTTTAAATGCACATATAAATCCCCTAGATCTCACTTTGATTTAGTGGGGAATGTTTTCTAAAATGCTTAATTGTAAGCTCTCACAGTCTCATTAGAGCAAAATATTGTCCAGAGTACATCAAAATTTCTTCATTTTTATTTGCAAGCTGTTCCTGAAAAAAGATTCCGGATAACTTAAAAAATTAAATAATTGAGACTAATCCTGTAAATAAAGACACGTATTTCTGTTTGCAGCTAAAATGGAGCCATGTTGAAGCAATGTAAATATGGTTGATAATTCCTTTGGTTCCCAACACTGAAATTACAGAATTCTTTTTTTTTTTTTTTTTTTTTTGCGATACACGGTCCTCTCACTGCTGTGGCCTCTCCTGTTGCGGAGCACAGGCTCCGGACACGCAGGCCCAGCGGCCATGGCTCACGGGCCCAGCCGCTCCGCGGCATGTGGGATCTTCCTGGACCGGGGCACGAAACCGCGTCCCCTGCAACGGCAGGCGGACTCTCAACCACTGCGCCACAAGGGAAGCCCCATAATTCTTAATTAATCTGGGATATTTCAAAATTTTATTGCCCTTCTGAGACTCCACATAATTTGAATTTAGACTGTATGAGAAGCTCCTGTCTGAAGACCTCTGATATATATATATGACTTAGAAAGACTATATGATCTTGAGATCCTCTAGAAGAAAGCATTATATTGCCACTGATTATTAAATACAACTGTTTATCCTAGTCACTGAGATACAAAGCTCTGTGTTCATTCAATCTGTTTAGAGCAGAGAAAAAATAAAACCCAGTTTAGCTGAAAACCAGCCCAAATCTATCCAACCCCTATCACTGTGATACCTCTATAAGCAATGATGATGACTGAATTATTTGTTTTAAAAAGTATTTCAGGTTGAGGATTTCTATGAACATGTAACATTGGTAACCTTCTATTAGTTCTAGCTAATACTTCAGGACTGCGCATCAGCAACTGATATAATTCCAACATCTTTTAGTTATTGTTCAAAATAAGAATCATAGAATAATAGTTCTGCAGCATCTAAAACCATATTCACTTTCTATCAATGGTTTTCCAGAATTTATTTTTTGCATAATAATAACTACAAGAGGTTCTTAGCTTAAAGATAGGTGTCACTTTTCCAAAAGCCATTTATAAATCACTGCTCTTGATACTCTTCAACTTCTTTCCTTTCGTGGGAGGGTGACTTTCTCCAGATTAGAAACATTTATGCAACGGAAAAACAAATGTAAGAAATCTTCTCTAGGAGGAGGTAGAAGTAGCAAAGATTTCAAGTTTCTCTACTTGGCTGAGAGAAAACACTGCTAGATTCTTGAATCCATTTCTGGACATATGCCTAACCTCGATAAATTTGGCTTTCTGCACCGCAATATCAGAGTTAGTTTTTAACAATTCCTTATAAAAACCAGCAGACATCTGAAGGTTGCCAAGGTAAAGAATGCAATGAGGCAGTATACAGAGGGTTACAACAATCTCCCGAGTCAGTGTTCAGGTGCAACTCCTAGTTCTTTCCTTATGATCTTTGTTAGTGAGGATTCTGTTGGCTGAAAACAATAATAGGAAACCCCAGACAGAAGCTATTTTTTTTCTTTTGTGTAAATGCCCAAAGATTGGCAGTTCAGGGCTGGTGCAGAGGCTCTGCTCTCCAAACCCCACAAGGACCCAGTTCTTTCCAGCTTTCTGCTCTACCTTCAGGTGCAGCCCTGGCCAGCACAGTCTAAGACATGCATCAACTGTCACATGCTTGAGACAGGAGAAAGGAGGAGTAGAGAAGGGAAGAAGAAGGCAGAGGACGCAAGCCAACTCTCTCTTAAGAAAGTTCACCAAAATTACCCACAATAGTTTTTGTTTTTTTCTTGGCCGCAACTAGTCACACTTACCTGCAAGGGAGGTTAGAAAATGCGGGCTACGTGCCCAGCTGGAGCTGTTATTACTGTGAGAAGAGGGTGAAAACAGATATTGGGGTACTAGCTATCTCTACCACACTATCTGTGTGATCTTAAACACTTTATGCCACTGACATCTCATCTGTAAAATGGAAAAAATATTAGAATCTCCCATCATAAAGTTACTGTGAACATGAAATAATAATAATCAATGTAGAGGGGTTAGCATAGTGTCTGGCACGTAATACCCAACAAAGTAAACAATTATTTATCCTTCACACATTTTCTTTTGCTTACTGATTTTATCCATTTGTCCCAACCCCCAAATTATCAGCACAATGTAAACAGATTGATACTCTCAAATCACTGCTTTCAGCAAGGCCCCTCCTCTTTCTAATGCCCTTGCCAACACACACACACACACACACACACACACACACACACACACACACACACATTCTCTCTTTCTGAAAGAAGACTTTAGTGCACCTCACTACCTAAATTCACGTTCAAACTCCTTCTAAATCTATGCCATAACCTCTAAAACTCCCCTTTCTTTACCTCCCCAATACCTTTGCAACAATATCCCCCACTATGATCCAATGTAGATAATACTGATAACAATTACAAAAAATGATGATGACCAAAAGTACTAAATTTTAGAGGCTATTACTTTTTTTTTTTTTTTTTTTGTGGTACGTGGGCCTCTCACTGTTGTGGCCTCTCCTGTTGAGGAGCACAGGCTCCGGACGCGCAGGCTCAGCGGCCATGGCTCATGGGCCCAGCCGCTCCGTGGCATGTGGGATCTTCCCGGACCAGGGCACGAACCTGTGTCCCCCGCATCAGCAGGAGGACTCTCAACCACTGCGCCACCAGGGAAGCCTGAGGCTATCACTTTTTGAAAGTTTTTTCTTTGCCAGGTAATGTGCTGTTTTACATGAATTCTCTCTCTTTTTTAAAAAAATTAAGTATAGCTGATTTACAATGTTGTGTTAATTTCTGCTGTACAGGAAAGTGATTCAGGTATGTGTGTGTTATGTATTTGTATAACATACATAACACACACATTCTTTTTTCATATTCTTTTCCATTATGGTTTATCATAGGATATTGAATATAGATCCCTGTGCTATACAGTAGGACCTTGTTGCTTATCCATTCTAGATGTAATACTTTGCATCTGCTAACCCCAAACTCCCACTCCATCCCTCTCCCACCGCCCCCCTTGGCAACCACAAGTCTGTTCTCTATGTCTGTCTGAACTCTTTCTTTTAATCCTCATAATAATCCTGTGAGGTTATTACCATTATTATCCCCATATTTTAGATTACAACTAAAGCTTAGAAAGGTTATATCCAAAGTCACACAGTAAGTATATGGCAGGGCTGTGATTTGAACAGAGGCCTGTTGGTCTTCAGAGCTCTTCATTTAACCACTGTGTGACACCTGTCTTGCACAAACATACCACCTGCATTCTCTGAATATACCTGAGTCCCCTTAGAATTCTTTTTCTAACCACATGCTGCAGAGTGTCATTAAGGTCTAGCTCATTCCTGATCTCTTCCATGAGGCCCTCATCAACTATAATGTAATAATAATTATAGTAATTATACTATAGTAATAAAAACAAATAGCAAAATTGCACTTATATTATACTGTTATAACACTAGGCAGTTCTAAGCACTATATACTAACTCATTTAATCCTCACAACAACACTGTGAGTTAGACCATAATTATCTCCATTTTACAATGAGGAAATGAGGCCTAGAGAGGCTAAGCAACTTGCCCAAGCTCACATAGCTAGTGAATGTTGGAGCCAGGATTCTAACCCAGGTCTCCTAGATGCAGATCTTGTGCTTTTCACCACTAAACCATACTGCCACTCATTTATCTTCCATAATTTATCTCCTCTCCTGTAACCCTTTCTTAGATATTAAATTACATATGGCCTTATATTATAAACTAATATAACCATTTCACATATTAAAATATCAGGCACAACATATATGAGTAAACAAAATATGGTATACTCATACAGTGTAATATTATTCAGCCATAAAAAGGCATGAATTTTGATATACGCTACAACATGGATGGACATTGAAAACATTATGCTTACTGAAATAAGCTAGACACAGAAGGACAAATGCTGTTAAGATTCACTTACATAAGGTACTCAAAATAGGCAAATTCATAGAGAAAGAAAGTACAAGAGAGGTTACCAGAAGATGGGGGCAAGGGGAAAAGGAGCATTATTATTTCACAAGTATGGAGTTTTCGTTGGGAATGATGAAAAAGTTTTGGGTACAGATAGTGGTAAGGGTTACACAACACTGTGAATGGATTTAATGACAGGGAATTGTATACTTATGAGTGGTTAAAATGATAAATGTTATATTTTACCACAATAAAAAATATCATGCACGTTATATTATAGTCACACTTCACAGACTCTTGAAGGCCAATGAAAGCCTTCTGGGACCAGGAGATACTAGGAAATTTACTACATCGTTGGTTTATAGTTCTTTAAAATTTGTGGCAGACAGAAAATGAAATCTAACATTTCTATGAAACACCTAAGCAGTAAATCCAAAACCATGTCTTGCTTTCCCAACATAATCAACAATATCTTCAGAAAAAAAGTTTTGAGCAGGCACACACACACATACTCACAAACAAGATAGCCAATAAAATTTTGTTTAATTAAACTGAATATTCAAAGCCTCTCAAAGACACAAATACATAAATAATCTTTGCAATTATTTCACCAGCATTCAAGGAAAATCCTAAAATCTCCACTTTGTAAATGGAGAATATAAGGCATAAAGAAGAGAAGTGATACTCTTTGGATAACTGTACATCTGACATGATAGCTACCGTTCTCTGCCTCCCATTTGTAAGTTACTGGATCATACAATCTTGAAAAATGCCACAAAACACCAACTGTGATACTCATACTCATACAAGAAATTAAATCAGAGTAGGGTGAATACCGATTACCACCTGCAGCCCTCCTCCTCCACCTTTCCCCCCTACGTCATTCAACATACTCTCCAAATTAAAAGGGGAGTATTTTCAGATCCTAACTCAGGTGAAGAAACAGATTATTACCCACCAGCAATGAACATGATCAAAAAAGAAACAAAGGTAGCACCTGTTCTTTAAGGAAGTGACCTGAACCCCTTCTGATGAAGAAGTTCCAAAACCATTTTTAGGTGAGACTACTGCTCAGTAGCCATACTCTTCCCCATCTCTCACCACTCGGGCTCACCCCCTTTCCAGTTACTGACAAGAAGCAACATGGAATTTCTCTTCTTGCTCTCTGCTTGGCTTCTATTGGAGGCACAAACCATAAATAACAATGGAATTACTAAAAGTTTTATACCAGAGGAAAAAAGATGCAATAGAAGCTAAAGTATTCATCAGCTGGATACTTAATAACTGGAAATAGTGAGATATCTTTGTATTTCTTGGAATGAATTCTAAAGGGATTTAAGAATCCTAATTAGGACTTCCCTGGTGGTGCAGTGGTTAAGAATCCACCTGCCAATGCAGGAGACATGGGTTCAAGCCCTGGTCTGGGAAGATTCCACATGCTGCAGAGCAACAAAGCCCATGCACCACAACTACTGAGCCCAAGCTCTACAGCCCACGAGCCACAAGTACTGAGCCCGCGTGCCAAACTACTGAAGCCCATGCACCTAGAGCCCATGCTCCACAACAAGAGAAGCCACCGCAATGAGAAGCCCGCACTCCTCAACAAAGAGTAGCCCCCACTTGCCGCAAATAGAGAAAGCCTGCACGCAGCAACGAAGACCCAATGCAGCCAAAAATAAATAAATAAATTAAATTAAATTAAAAAAAAAGAATCCTAATTAGGCATGAAGAACTGTTAATATAATGCTATGCCACAAGATCAATATTTAACCTGTCTGAATAACAACAGGATTATTTTACATTTATTAAACAACCAAAAGGTTACATCTTATATATATAAGGAAAAGAATCCCACTCAAAATCAGCCAACTCTTCACTAAAGTTTTCACAAAGTGAATGGATCTGATCAGCTTCCTGAAGCATCTCATCCTTTTTTTTTTTTTTTTTTTCCGACTATAGGACCTTCCCTGACTCACTAAATAATTTGTGCCCAAGCTCTCAATACAAAGCAATTGGGGGCTTCCCTGGTGGCGCAGTGGTTGAGAGTCCGCCTGCCGATGCAGGGGGCGCGGGTTCGTGCCCCGGTCCGGGAGGATCCCGCGTGCCGCGGAGCGGCTGGGCCCGTGAGCTGTGGCCGCTGAGCCTGCGTGTCCGGAGCCTGTGCTCCGCGGCAGGAGAGGCCGCGGCAGTGAGAGACCCGCATACTGCACACACACACACAAAAAGCAATTGGGATATGGGGAAATAAGGCTTAGGTAGAATTTCTTTGGGTTGTGACTGGTGCTTAAGCTGTAATGCAGCACAGCTCTGTCTGATATTAGAAATTTAACTTCATAAGTTAAACACAGAAACATTCCAAACTGTGTCAAATCCAGACAATTAATACCTTACAAATATTATGACAATCAACTGAATATTAATATACACAAAGGAATTCAGGGGAGAAGAGAAGGAAAGTGGAAGCCAAGAGAAGCTAGAGAGGTCATAAGAGGAAAGTAACCAGTCAAAAAAATAAAAGTGAAGGCAATTAATGGGATGCCAAGTAGTGAGAGAATCCTGCAGTGAGCTTAGTGATAATTAAAATTTAAGGAAGCAAAACTCCTCTATTGGGAGTCGGTGATGTAGTATGTCCACAGCATAGCTGGACACATGCATTATATGGAGTGTAAGTAGGGAGATAATAGGGAAAGACCATGTTTCATTACATGTGTCTCAAGAGTAGAAGATATGTGCTAGGTTAGAAAATAACCAGTTCCAGCTCTTTTATGTTCCTGTTGCCTAAGTGTGGCCTCAGACACCTCACGCTACCCACCAAACCCATCCCCTTCTAATAATCCCCTCACTAATCTATTAAATCACGAATATCCCTTCACTTCAAAGCACACTGCCTACATACCCTACAACACATGCTCTCTGTCATTTTAAATAGAATCATTCAACTAAAGTTATGGCAAATATTTGATATTCTATGGGGAAGAGACTACAGTGCTCAAAAGAATGAACATGATCTCACAGAATAACTTTTGGCGGGGGTTGGTGAGGAAGTTGTATTGTTTTGTGGGAAGTAGAAGACAGTTAATTCCTGGCATGAGTTCAAGGTAGCTCTACCTTTTTTCCAGTCTACCACTTTCAAAAAATTTTACCTCCTATAAGATCTAGAGAGTTCTAAACATACTAAATAAGAGATTCCCCAGTAATTCCACATATATTTAACTTCTCTAAAGTTGATACTTCTAACCCAGCAAAAAGTTTCCAAGGCATTTCAGGTACCTGAAATACAATCAGAGCCTTTGGCAGGCAGAGTTCCCCTTGGGAAGGAGAGAGGCCCAATAGCATAACCACAGGAAAACTGGACCATGGAAAAAAAGAGTGTGAGGAAGAGGTAGGGGAAGGACCTCTGGACCAGCATTTGTAAATAGCTTTCCGAACCCTTCCCACCAGAGACAGGATTTGGAGAGACCATGAGGAGTCCCTGAACTGTCTACCTCTGCCACAATAGATGAATCCCAGAAAAGTGGTCATGTTAATACCTAAAGGATTCCAGGGACACAGACCAATGCTGCTACTACTGAAAAATTCTTATTATTCTAAAGTTCTGCCTAGGATTGATAAAGTACCAGACATTAAGACTATCCTACAACTACTTTATGAAAATTAGGGTCATTCTTTTGGAAGTCTTTCCCATAGTAGAGTGCTACAGGAGTCCCCCACAAAACCCACTCACCCTTCATTCAGGTACCATCTCTCCCAGGAAGCCTTCCCCGACCCCCTAAGATGGGAATCATAACTTCCTCTATATTCTCATAACATCCTCTATAAAGTTCTAGCTGAACATTTAATACACTAAAAAGCCACTGATGCTTTGTCTACTTCCCCAGTCAGATTGTGGATGCCTCAAGGAAGAGATTCCTGGTGCGTGTAATCCGTAAGTACTCAAAAAATATTTTTTGAATCAATGGAAGATAATCTTTCCTCTTTGAGGATACTTTAAATTACATCTGTCTCCCCTGCCCAAGGGATTTGAGATGTTTCAATCAAGCAGGAAAAGAGTACAAGGCAGCAGAATAGGAGAGTGGTTAAGAATGTCAGCATCTGGGACTTCCCTGGTGGTGCAGTGGATGAGAATCTGCCTGCCAATGCAGGGGACACAGGTTTGAGCCCTGGTCCGGGAAGACTGCACATGCCACGGAGCAACTAAGCCCGTGCACCACAACTACTGAGCCTGTGCTCTAGAGCCCGCGAGCCACAACTACGGAGCCCACATGCCACAACTACTGAAGCCCACGTGCCTAGAGCCTGTGCTCCACAACAAGAGAAGCCGCCGCTCGCTGCAACTAGAGAAAGCCCGCGTGCAGCACCGAAGACCCAACACAGCCAAAAAGAAAGAATGTCACCATCTATCACAGTTGGGTTTAATGCCTATATGCTACTTTGCCAAATACGTGACTCTGAGCAGGTTACTTATCTATGCTTCACTAACCTCGCCTGCAAAATGATGATAATAATGGTAGACATCTCATAGGCTGTTGTAAGGATTAAACAAAGAAACACATGCAAAGTACCTGCTAGAGTGGCTGATTCATCGTAAATGGTCAATAAACGTTAACTGTTACTGGCAAGGAGAAAGCATGTTACCACGGAATGAGGGCAGATAAGAGCTTAGAAGACTTGGAGTCTACATCTCCTGGGATTCACTTGCTGGTCATGTGGCCTAGAGTTAATAAAGCACAATCTCTATGAGCCTCAGTTTCCTCATCTAAAAAATAAAGATGAGGAAAACAACCTGCTTAACCTTGCCAACTGTGTGAATCAAATAAGGTTAGATATGTGAAACTGCTATAAAATACTACAAAGAGATGAATTTTTGTGACATGGAGCTCTGCATTTTTTATTTTGTGTAATATATGCCTGTCTAATGAGAAGCAAGTAGTTCTCATCTCTGCTTTCCTCACTGAGGTAATGATTAGTGCATATGTGTGCATTATTTTAAGAATGAAAATCTCTTTCAAAAAAGAGAAACATTAGGGCTTCCCTGGTGGCGCAGTGGTTGAGCGTCCACCTGCCAATGCAGGGGACACGGGTTCGTGCCCTGGTCCGGGAGGATCCCGCATGCTGCGGGGCCGTGGCCACTGGGCCTGCACGTCCGGAGCTTGTGCTCCGCAACGGAAGAGGCCACAACAGTGAGAGGCCCACGTACCGCAAAAAAAAAAAAAAAGAGAAACATTTGATAAATGTTCTGCATGGCAAGTTATTTAGCTAGAAAAGAAAAAGGATTATTTTACAATAGACTTTTAAAAAACCACATGAATATATTCTCAGGCATTCCCTCTACCCTTTATATTTTCATAATCTTTATTAAAGCATTTACTATATTCCTGCCTATAGTAAAAAAAAAAAATGCTATCTGTCACCAAATTATAAGGCCTAGAGGAAACATATTATCTTGTTTATGTCCCCAGTCTGAAGTACAGTGCTTGATACTTACAAGGCCATAATGTTTGTGGAATTCAGGAGAAATACACTAGTCAATTTCTACAAATACACTATAGTTCAGTTTCTTTCCTGAACGTAAGATACTCATGATCTCTACAACTACTTGATAATTACTATGAAAAAATCATGTGGCATCTCTTAGAATGCTTTTAGAATACTGTGTGGTTTCATGTTGCTATTAAAGCAACTATAAATGTAGTGTGGTCTTCTCATACAGTAAGTAAACTGCATGAGGGCAAGAACCAGGCCTCATATTTTCTTTCAAAAATACAGTACACTTCTGTAAGGTGTTACAGAAAAACCAGAACGAACTTTTTGGCCAACACAGTATTATTTAGCATCATGTCTCACATTCAGAGGAGTACAATAATTAGTTGCTAGCTGATCGGTCATAATATATATAGCAACTTGACATAATCATTACGTCCGAGGGAAAAAAAGTTAGAATAAAAATTTCTTCTACGTATTACTGACCTTCTCTTTTTAGTTTTCTACCTAGAAAATAAGGAAACTATAACTGTTAAATATGTTGCAAGAGGATTAATAAGATCATCTGTAATCATCTTTGTGCATCCGGACAAAATGATACTCCAAAAATAGAAAATTGTATTAAAATATGCATTTCTAGGAAGCCAGGGAGCCTTGTGCTTGGGGTTCCTAAACTCTGATGGATACAAGATAGAGCTTTACATGAGTGGGAACAAGCACCCCAGGAAGGGCACTGAAAGTGATAAACATTTTGAAAAAGCCATAATGTTTTTTTAGAGGTAATTTATTTTCTACGAGTGCCAAGACCCAGGGTGACAACATTTGTGTACGTGTCTGTGTGTGTGTGTGTGTGTCTTAAAACAATTCTCTGGATGGAATTATTATTTTTTTTAACATCTTTATTGGAGTATAACTGCCCCACAGTGGTGTGCTAGCTTCTGCTTTATAACAAAGTGAATCAGCTATACATATACATATATCCCCATATCTCCTCCCTCTTGCGTCTCCCTCCCATCCTCCCTATCCCACCCCTCTAGGTGGTCACAAAGCACTGAGCTGATCTCCCTGTGCTATGCGGCTGCTTCCCACTAGCTCTCTGTTTTACATTTGGTAGTGTATATCCTCATTGTGGTTTTGATTTGCATTTCTCTAATGATTAGTGATATTGAGCATCCTTTGAAGTGTTTGTTGGCAATCTGTATATCTTCTTTGGAGAAATGTCTATTTAGGTCTTCTGCCCATTTTCGGATTGGGTTGTTTGTTTTTTTGACACTGAGCTGCATGAGCTGCTTGTATATTTTGGAGTTAATCCTTTGTCATTTGCTTCATCTGCAAATATTTTCTCCCATTCTGAGAGTTGTCTTTTCATCTTGTTTATGGTTTCCTTTGCTGTGCAAAATCTTTTAAGTATCATTAGGTCCCCTTTGTTTATTTTTGTTTTTATTTCCATTTCTCTAGGAGGTGGTCAAAAAGGATCTTGCTGTGATTTATGTCATAGAGTGTTCTGCCTATGATTTCCTCTAAGAGTTTTATAGTGTCTGGCCTTACACTTAGGTCTTTAATCCATTTTGAGTTTATTTTTGTGTATGGTGCTAGGAAGTGTTCTAATTTCATTCTACATGTACCTGTCCAGTTTTCCCAGCACCATTTATTGAAGAGGCTGTCTTTTCTCCATTGTATATTCTTACCTCCATTATCAAAGACTAGGTGACCATAGGTGCTTAGGTTTATCTCTGGGCTTTCTATCCTCTTCCATTGATCTACATTTCTATTTTTGTGCCAGTACCATACTGTCTTGATTACTGTGGCATTGTAGTATAGTCTGAAGTCAGGGAACCTGATTCCTCCAGCTCCGTTTTTCTTTCTCAAGATTGCTTTGGCTATTCGGGGTCTTTTGTGTTTCCATACAAATTGTGAAATTTTTTGTTCTAGTTCTATGAAAAATGCCAGCGGTAGCTTGCTAGGGATTGCATTGAATCTGTAGATTGCTTTGGGTAGTAGAGTCATTTTCACAATGTTGATTCTTCCAATCCAAGAACGTGGTATACTTCTCCACCTGTTTGTATTGTCTTTAATTTCTTTCATCAGTGTCTTAGTTTTCTGCATACAGGTCTTTTGTCTCCTTAGGTAGGTTTATTCCTAGGTATTTATTCTTTGTGTTGCAATGGTAAATGAGAATGTTTCCTTAATTTCTCTTTCAGATTTTTTGCCATTAGTGTACAGGAATGCCAGATATTTCTGTGCATTAATTTTGTATCCTGCTACTTTCCCAAACTGACTAGCTCTAGTTGTTTTCTGGTAGCATCTTTAGGATTTCCTACATATAGTATGATGTCATCTGCAACAGTGACAGCTTTACTTCTTCTTTTCTGATTTGGATTCCTTTTATTTCTTTTTCTTCTCTGATTGCCATGGCTAAAACTTCCAAAACTATGTTGAATAACAGTGGCTTAACTGGGCAACCTTGTCTTGTTCTGCTCTTAGGGGAAATGGTTTCAGTTTTTCACCATTGAGAACAATGTTGGCTGTAGGTTGTCATATATGGCCTTTATTATGTTGAGGTAGGCTCCCTCTGTGCCTACTTTCTGGGAGTTTTTATCATAAATGGGTGTTGAACTTGTTGAAAGCTTTTTCTGCATCTATTGAGATTATCATATGGTTTTTCTCCTTTAATTTGTTGATATGGTGTATCACACTGATTGATTTACGTATACTGAAGAATCCTTGTATTCCTACTATAAACCCCACTTGACCATGGGGTATGATCCTTTTAAGGTGCTGCTGGATTCTGTTTGCTAGTATTTTGCTGATGATTTTTGCATCTATGTTCATCAGTGATATTGGCCTGTAGTTTTCCTTTTTTGTAACATCTTTGTCTTGTTTTGGTATTAGGGTGATGGTGGCCTCGTAGAATGAGTTTGGGGGTGTTCCTCCCTCTGCTGTATTTTGGAAGAGTTTGAGAAGGACAGGTGTTAATTCTTCTCTAAATGTTTGATAGAATTCACCTGTGAAGCCTGGACTTTTGTTTGTTGGAAGATTTTTAATCACATTTTCAATTCCAGTGCTTGTGACTGGTGTGTTTATATTTTCTATTTCTTCCTGGCTCAGTCTCGGAGGTTGTGTGTTTCTAAGAATTTGTCCATTTCTTCTAGGTTGTCCTTTTTATTGGCATAGAGTTGCTTGTAGTAATCGCTCATGATCCTTTGTATTTCTGCAGTGTCAGTTGTCACTTCTCCTTTTTCATTTCTAATTCTGTTGATTTGAGTCTTCTCCCTTTTTTTTCTTGATGAGTCTGACTAATGGTTTATAAATTTTGTTTACTTTCTCAAAGAACCAGCTTTCAGTTTTATTGATCTTTTCTATCATTTCCTTCATTTCTTTTTCATTTATTTCTGATCTGAGCTTTATGATTTCTTTCCCTCTGCTAACTTTGGGGTTTTTTTGTTCTTCTTTCTTTAATAGGTGTAAAGATAGGTTGTTTATTTGAGATTTTGCTTTTTTCTTGAGGTAGGATTGTATTGCTATAAACTTGCCTCTTAGAATTGCTTTTGTTGCATCCCATAGGTTTTGGGTGGTCATGTTTTCATTCTCATTTGTTTCTAGGTATTTTTTGATTTCCTCTTAGATTTCTTCAGTGATGTCTTGGTTATTGAGGAGTGTATTGTTTAGCCTCCATGTGTTTGTGTATTTTACAGTTTTCTTCCTCTAATTGATATCAAATCTCATAGCACTGTGGTAGAAAAAGATACTTGATACGATTTCAATTTTCTTAAATTTCCCGAGGCTTGATTTGTGACCCAAGATATGATTTATCCTGGAACACTTAAGAAGAAACTGTATTCTGTTGTTTTTGGATGGAATGTCCTATAAATATCAATTAAGTCCATCTTGTTTAATGTGTCATTTAAATCTTGTGTTTCTTTATTTATTTTCATTTTTGATGATCTGTCCATTGGTGAAAGTGGGGTGTTAAAGTCCCCTATTATTACTGCATTACTGTCAATTTCCCCTTTTATGGCTCTTAGCATTTGCCTTATGTACTGAGGTGCTCCTATGTTGGGTGCATAAATATTTACCATTGTTATATCTTCTTCTTGGATTGATCCCTTGATCATTATGTACTGTCCTTCTTTGTCTCTTATAATAGTCTTTATTTTAAAGTCTATTTTGTCTGATATGAGAATTGCTACTCCACCTTTCTTTTGATTTCCATTTGCATGGAATATCTTTTTCCATCCCCTCACTTTCAGTCTGTATGTGTCCCTAGGTCTGAAGTGGGTCTCTTGTAGACAGCATATATACGGGTCTTATTTTTCTATCCATTCAGCCAGTCTATGTCTTTTGGTTGGAGCATCTAATCCATTTGCATTTAAGGTAGTTATCAATATGTACATTCCTATTACCATTTTCTTAATTGTTTTGGGTTTGTTTTTGTAGGTCTTTTCCTTCTCTTGTGTTTCCTGCCTAGACAAGTTCCTTTAGCATTTGTTGTAAAGCTAGTTTGGTGCTGCTGAATTCTCTTAGCTTTTGCTTGTCTGTAAAGCTTTTAATTTCTCCATCAAATCTGCATGAGATCCTTGCTGGGTAGAGTAATCTTGCTAATAGGTTTTTCTCTTTTATCACTTTAAATATGTCCTTCCACTCCCTTCTGGCTTGCAGAGTTTCTGCTGAAAGATCAGCTGTTAACCTTATGGGGATTCCCTTATGTGTTACTTGTTGTTTTTCCCTTGCTGCTTTTAATATTTTTTCTTTGTATTTAATTTTTGATAGTTTGACTAATAAGTGTCTTGCCGTGTTTCTCCTTGGATTTCTCCTATGTGGGATTCTCTGCACTTCCTGGACTTGATTGACTATTTCCTTTCTCATATTAGGGAAGTTTTCAGCTATAAGCTCTTCAAATATTTTCTCAGTCCCTTTTTTTTCTCTTCTTCTTCTGGGACCCCTATAATTTGAATGTTGCTGTGTTTAATGTTGTCTCAGAGGTCTGAGACTGTCCTTGACTCTTTTCATTCTTTTTTCTTTATTCTGCTCTGCAGCAGTTATTTCCACTATTTTATCTTCAAGGTCACTTATTTGTTCTTCTGCCTCAGGTATTCTGCTATTGATTCCTTCTAGAGAATTTTTTTTTTTTTTTGCGGTACGTGGGCCTCTCACTGTTGTGGCCTCTCCCGTTGCGGAGCACAGGCTCCGGACGCGCAAGCTCAGCAGCCATGGCTCACGGGCCCAGCCACTCCGTGGCATGTGGGATTTTTTGGGACCGAGGCACAAACCCGCATCCCCTGCATCGGCAGGCGGGCTCTCAACCACTGCACCACCAGGGAAGCCCTTCTAGAGAATTTTTAATTTCATTTATTGTGCTGTTCATCATTGTTTGTTTGCTCTTCAGTTCTTGTAGGTCCTTGTTAAACATTTCTTGTATTTTCTCCATTCTATTTCCAAGATTTTGGATCATCTCTACTATCATTACTCTGAATTCTTTTTCAGGTAGGCTGCCTATTTCCTCTTCATTTGTTTGGTCTGGTGGGTTTTTACCTTGCTCCATCATATTCTGCATATTTCTCTGTCTTCTCATTTTGTTTACCTTACTGTGTTTGGGGTCTCCTTTTCGCAGGCTGCAGGTTTGTAGCTCCCGTTGTTTTTGGTGTCTGACCCCAGTGGGTGAGGTTGGTCCAGTGGCTTGTGTAGGCTTCCTGGTGGAGCGGACTGGTGCCTGTGTTCTGGTGTGTGGGACTGGATCTTGTCTTTCTGGTGGGCAGGACGTGTCCGGTGGTGTGTTTTGGGGTGTCTGTGAACTCAGTATGATTTTAGGCAGCCTCTCTGCTAATGGGTGGGGTTGTGTTCCTGTCTTGCTAGTTGTTTGGCATGGGGCATCCAGCACTGCAGCTTGCTGGTCGCTGGGTGGAGCTGGGTCTTAGTGTTGAGATTGACATCTCTGGGAGAGCTTTCGCCGAATGATATTACTTGGGGCCGGGAGGTCTCTGGTGGTCCAATGTCCTGGACTCGGCTCTCCCACCTCAAAGGCTCAGGCCTGACACCCGGCTGGAGCACCAAGACCCTGTCAACTCTGGCTGGAGTTAAACAAGTAGCCTGGCTAGATGCCAATTCAACAACTTTTCCCCTATTCATCCATTTCTGTATAATTGAATAGACCAGACCAGACCAGACCATGTATATTCTGTGCCACTGAGGATGCTGGAATTAGGAGGAAGAAATAAATTAAGTAAAACTGTTTGCCCTTATTTTACTGGGAAAACAACTAGTATTACAAATTTACAATATTTTTTTTTAAAAAGATTTTTTTTTTAATTGCATTTATTTTGGCTGCGTTTTGGGTCTTTGTTGCTGTGTGCGGGCTTTCTCTAGTTCCAGCAAGCGGGGGTTATTCTTTGTTGTATTGCACGGGCTTCTCATTGTGGTGGCTTCTCTTGTTGCAGAGCACGGGCTCTAGGCACGCGGGGTCAGTAGTTGTGGCTCGTGGGCTTAGTTGCTCCGCGGCATGTGGGATCCTCCTGGACCAGGGTGCGAACCCGTGTCCCCTGCATTGGCAGGTGGATTCTCAACCACTGCACCACCAGGGAAGTCCTCACAGTCACATCTTTAAACTGCACTTCTAGCTAAAGAATTATAGAGGCCAAATATAAACTGAGTTGATTTCTGGAACCCTTTGGCTATCACAGTAACAAGTATTGTGCTTATTAGATGCCAAACACTGTTCTGCATGCTTTGTATGTGTTAATTTACTTATTCCTCACAGGTTTTAATATTATGTTCATTTATGGATGAGAAACTGAGGCAGAGAGGTTAAGCCACTTGTCCTAAATCCTAAAGAAGAGCAGAGCCAGGATTTGAGCCAAAGCAGCCTGGCTCTAAAGTTTTTGCTCTTAGTTAATATGCTATATTGTATGCCCATATAGCAGCCAGCACAGATATATGCAATAGCTGTTTGTTAAATTTAATTTTATACCTAATTTACACACTTGTACAAATTGAAATATTTTTTCACCAAAACCTTTACATAAAAATAAACAATTTTAAGTCTTAGCATTCCTGGTTCAATGCATGGGAAAAAACCATTTTGTTAAAATACTCTAAAATACTCCAAAATAAGGGGTGGACAAACTTTTTTGATAAAAGGCTAGAGAGAAAACATTTTAGGCTTGTGGCCCAAACATCTCTGTAAGAGCTACTCTTCTCTCCTCTGTAGCACAAAAACAGCCATAGATAATGTGTAAATGATAAATTTCAAACTTTACTGCAAAACAAGTGGCAGGCCAGATTTGGTTTAAGGGTCTTAGTTTGCTCACTCTTGCTCTAAATAAAAACAATATATACATAAACAAAAGCTCTACTTTGGTAACATTAGAATAACTGCATTACTAGAAGTAAGTTGCTTAAAATAATTTATTTGGTTCAAACAGTGGTTCTCAGCCAGGGGCGATTTTTCCCCCAAGGGCAACATCTAGAGACATTTGGGGTTGTCACAACTAGGGGACTGTTACTGGCATCTCACAGAAAGCAGTTAGGGATGCTGCTAAATATCCTACAATGCACAGACCAGTCCCTACAACAAAGAATTATCCTGTCCAAAATGCCAATAATGCTGAGGTTGAAGAACCTTGATTTTAAGAGTGACGATTTATGTAAATCATCTTTTCTATCTATCCCTCTTAAAACAGCTTTTTTATTTGGTCCTGACATAATCCTGTAAAGCAGAGAAGATGGGCACATTTTTCTGATTTTCTACAGAATAAAACTAATATTCAGAGAAGTTAAATGACGTAAATCAGTTCACAAAGCCAATTATATATCAGAGCTAAAACTCACATCAAGGTCTTAATGTTTTAAAAGCTCTGCTCATCCTCCCCTTACTTCGTAGGATTTTAAGACACGTTCATAATAGATAAACTTGAAAAAATGCTTTTAAAATTGTATTGTCAAAATATAAAGCTAAGAACACCGAATTCCGTATTTTACGTCTTGTTGAATTGCTTTAAGAGTCAGTTCTGGGAGGTAAGGTACAAAGGAAATTCAGAAACGTTACATCAGTTTTCAAAAATATCCTAGGAGAGAATCATCACAATTAACACATAACTTAGAAGGTAGATTCTCCCCTCATATTCTCTGCTTACTCATTTACAGACTCATCTATCAGTTCCAATATTCTTTTTTACTCACAGTTCTTAAATTCCTTTCTTAACTGGTAGAATGGGGCACCCATCAGGTGCATTACTCTTATATGACTGAAAATAGAACTGAATATATAGAACTACTGTGACTACTATACTGAAGAACATTTTTGGTGGAAATGGAGATGCATTTTAGTTTCAGTCTGCAGAATCAGGGAACATGGAAGAAGTAAGTCCCTCCAAAGCCCAGTGTACTCCCTCCATTGAAACCCAAATGGGACTACAACTGTCAATCCTAAAATACAGCTTCCATCAAAAGAAATCTTTTTGGACACATGTGTCAACTCCGTTCTCACAGTATCAGAGAGATTGGTATTTGTGGACTTTGGCAGAATCAAGAACTCATGGGAGCTCCCAGGTTATGCTTTTGGCTCTATCAACTCTAGTTCTCATCAATATGACTTTCACCAGAACCAGAACCAGAAAAACTGACCAGTTTGGAAAGATATGAAATACCACTATATTTCAAATGAAATTATTTCCTTCCATCCGATTCTCTATTTTACCTTCAATCCCACTCAACAGTACAGGAAAACTGACTTCTACCATCTTTAAACTAGAGATATATAAACTAAAAAGTAATATTTCAATTCAGAGACTGTTTTAAGTATATTCTTGATGTGTTATCAGTCCAGGAAAGTTTGATCTCCAGAACAGAGGAAGATACTCTATCTTGAATCATCATAGATGTGGATAAGCCCCTTGACAACATAATGATTTCAGGTCTCTGTCCTTGAACTCAGTATTAAATAATTTGAATTTGCAATTTCTGGCAATCTTTTTTTTAATGAAGTGAAACTTCGATGTGCATGTGTGTTTGTTTGTTTATGTCAGTATTTGGTTTTCTAAGGTCTAGTTGAGACATACTGAACTTGAAATTTTTATACTTTGCAATACATAGTTAAAAGTTCTAAGACTTATGTGTTCATGAGTATAATGAGCAACAGAAATACAGTAGTACTTCCTTCAAAAACATATTTAAACAATTTAAGAATAAATTAATATTTTAAAATAATAATAAATTATAAAATGAAACTTTGGGAGTATAAAACATGTGATTTTAAAATTTCAGTGAATTCTTAATTAGGTAAAAAAAGCATAGTTTGAAAAGGATGACTAAGTGACCCATTTCTGGATGGGTTATTTCTTCTTTCTCTGTCAACAGAGAGCTAGGTCTTCAGAGTCCTTCCATCATATTCTCTGAGGGAAAGATACCTACATTTGTCTAGCATTCAAGACTCATAATGACTGAGAAATAAAACCAAAAGAAAACACCTGCCTGAGTTATAAGTCCATAGATAGATTGGCCTTCCCTTTATTTTGCTTTCTCACTCAGCTTCGTTATAGCCTCAAACAATACACCTGTGGGTATAGGACTTTACTTCCCAACACCATGGTACCAGTAACTTTTCGTTATCAGGAATAATAAATATAAGGTAACACTTAGGAAATTATGGGTAAGCAGTAGCACAATGATTTAAGAAGACATATTATGGTTTTTTTGTTTGTTTGTTTGTTTGTTTTTTTGTGGTACACGGGCCTCTCACTGCTGTGGCCTCTCCCGTTGTGGAGCACAGGCTCCGGATGCGCAGGCTCAGCAGCCATGGCTCACAGGCCTAGCCGCTCCACGGCATGTGGGATCTTCCCAGACCGGGGCACGAACCCGTGTCCCCTGCGTCAGCAGGCGGACTCTCAACCACTGCGCCACCAGGGAAGCCCCATATTATGGTTTAAAACAAAACTCGGGAATAGCATCTCTAAATCTAACTTGAGAGTTTATTTGGAGTAGAGTCAAGCTACTTCTACCTTCTACCAACAATTGTTCCTCCTTTGTTTACAAAGATCAGCCAAATCAACTGTGGAGGTCAACAGAATGACAGATGTCACAGACAGAATCTGTGTATTTCTAGGGAAACTCTTAGCAAACCTTGAAAGTGAGACAAGGTTATACGAGGTAAAGAAGCAAACTTATTAAGCTATATATATATGTACTTGATTCAACGGAAATTTTAACTTAATCTGGCAGTAAAACTATAAAACGGCATAAGGAGTTCCCTTAGGCTGAGGCAAACCAGGCTTTTTTTTACAGAAAGCACCAGGGTGGCTGGCATGCAGCTCCAGGGTGGACCTTTTGTGTGAAAAAGGAGGTCACAACACAACTGAACTGTGGGAAGATTAACAGAGACTCTTAGACATATCAGGGTCTCAAAGAGTGGCTGGAATAAACTGTCCTTGCCTTTATGTGACTTAAAATTTTCTCTGTTCAATTTTTGGAGAAAACTCTAAGGGGAGAGGAGAATGTTTTCTCTATCTCCTTCTCTTTAGGTGAAAGAGGTTGCAAAAGACTGCAATATAACTCTGAACTGTGAACAGTTAAAATGCAGGGATTAAGCTAGAGAGCTTTTTCTTCTGAGGAAGGCAGCTGAGGTGATAGCACTGAGACTGCCTGCTCCCTGACCCCAAATTGTTGTGGTCTATTTGCTTTCCATGGGCTCATCCTCTTTCTCAATCAGAAAGCAGCTAACCACCCCTGGCAGAGAATCCTCCTTTTCCAAAGTGTATCCTGAAGGACAGGAGACCCTAAAAATTGTGCCATATTTCTACAGACAGAGGCTTAGAATTCTCAGGCAACATCTCCAGCTCATCTGAGGCTGGCATAAAGAAAAAGGAATCATGGGGATCCAAGCTTGGGCAGACTGTCTTCATATGTGACCAAGAAGGCAGTAAGATGATGTAATTCAAGTACAGCCTCTGACCTGATATAGATAGGAATTGTTTAGCAGGATGCTAGCACCTGGTCTTATACCAAGGCTATGAAGGAGGTGCAGGTCCCCAAAGTGGTAGACTGGAATGAAGGGATTGCAGATAAGGTCACAGGAGTGAAGAGAAGAATCCCTGGAGGATGGTCTTGTGGTATATATAGCATGTCACTGGTTCAGGCCAGAACTGGCACCTAAGCAAGAGATACATATGTCCATCAAATCAACAGAAGTGATACTTGTATCCAGAAGATGAATACCGTGCCACCTGGCTTCCATCAAGGCATCTACAATAATTTCAGCTATTTCCAAACTGTTAGTAATTTCCAAACTAAAGATATTAGACCTGCCATGGCCCTGAAAAGTTTATGGAAGAACCTTAAGTTTGAGCCCGAGCTAAATTTCCATGCAGTACTTGGGGAAATCATGGGCAACTTGGCATCATCAACCATGGGTAACTGCAAAGGTTCCTGCACAAGCCAGTCAGGCTGACCTTTCCAGACACAGAGATTAGCATGTGGATGCACTTTAGTCCCTCTGCACTAGTTATGCACTTCCCAATTAATTCATGACATTTAACAGTGTACATAGATGAGATCAGATCCTTTGCAGACATATGGCATTAAAGAAATGCCTTTACACTCCTACAGCATACTTTCAGTGATAAAGATTCCTTGATTTGCTCAATTTTTGGATGGTTGAAGAATTCAGAGACACAAAACTCCCTCTACAGAAATGCACCTAACTCATTGGTACAAACTTTCAGACTCCTCCTTCATACCAAAAGCAATGCTACTATGGGTTTATAAATGTACCCTCACTGACTAGCAGAAAGCTGATTTCAAAGCTGAGCTCACTTCATCCATCTACAAATAATTCCAAATTTCTCGGGCCCTCAGGAAAGAACTTCCTCAGGACCCAAAAAAGAAAATTAATGTGCAATGTCTACTTTTATTTCAAACTTTTAAACCTAGTCCCAGAGTTCTATTTGGATTGCATCCTTATCTGGGCTCTGATTCAGATTTCAAGCTTCTGCCACTATATAGCCAGTTGATGAGAAAGAGTACAGGGTGAAGAGCAAGGGAAAGAGGACCATGGTAATAGTATCCCAATTGGCTTCCTGTCTTCAGTCATTATTTTCCTTATTTCATTTCATCCATCCTGGATATCAGCAAATTAGTATTTCTAAAAACCTCCATTTCATGTCTTTGTTTTCTACTTTTTGCGTATCAGCATATTCAAGTCCTTCTAAAATGGATATATATAAGGAAATTATTTTAAGTGAAAAGAAAAACTCCACTTTTATTATTTCATTTTCAGAGTACAGTCTAAATGCACAGCCCTCCACCATCGAGGCTCCAATGCCTCCCCATTCTGGCCATTCACTGATCTTCCACAATGAATCCTACACTCTAATTTAATTGATCGATCCACAGCCCTTGAGTACCTATCATCTTCTCACCCATTCCTGTCATTTGCTCTTGCTCCTCTACCACAGTGCAGCCCTAGCCCTTCTCTTATCAAAATCATCTTCACTCACAAAGATTCCATCACCTTCAATGTTATTTACATCTACTATAAACCAAAAGTGAGATTTTCCTCCTCCTTAAAATGTCCCTCCAAACTGAGAGCCAACTGATAATTTACTGGCAAGGACTGTTAGCTGTTTTCCTATGTAAATACTACCTACACCTTCCCTAATCATGCTAAACATTAAGGAAAAAGGAAAATATATTGCATTTTTCTTCTTGGCACATAATAGATGGTCAATAAATGTTTGTTGCATGAATCCTGAAACATACTTACAACACTTTAACAAATAATTAAACCAGGTGCTCGATAAATATTTGGTGTTTACATGATTAAGAGAGATGACTGCAAGGGCTTTTGCCATAAAGCTATTGAAGGTTATCCTATCTATATTACTAACATACTGTGGAGCATTCTAAATCTTGAAGAATGTTGGTATTACTCAATGGTGAGTTAAGCAGTGATGGAAAACAGTTATAATTGAGTATGAAAGATAATTTGTACCTTGGCATAATTATACCGCTTAAAAAAGGGTCTAAATATATATTCCATTTATTTAATGTTCATATTATTACTTCTCAATGCTTCACTCTAAACAAAGAGTTCTCATTTATAAAGAAAGTAAAAAGTAAAAAGTGGAAGAATCCTTGCTATTTTCTCTTTTGTCTTTAACTACAGCCAAGGGAAGCCTATCAGGACATACTGCAATGCCATAGGCCAGGCACCCTCTTGCTTATTCTAACTGCTGGAAACCTAATTAAGGAGCAATAAACAATTCCCTGCCTGCTGGCCTTGGAAACTACAAGTGTAAGCAAAAATACAACGTGAATAAGGCTAGGCAACTATTACTGTTTATTATTACCTCAAGGGTTATTAAGCAGCAAAAAGAGTTATATTACCAAATAAATTTAAAGAGGATTTTATTTTCTTGCTTTAAAATTGATAATATCTGTGGTAAGATATGTGACACTCCCTACCCCCTGAAAACATTTTTTCAGAGAATCATCACTTTAATTTAGAGGGAAAATGTTAATTTTAAACTTCTAGGAATGTAGTACGCCTAAAACTGAAAGAAATTATTTCAAACAAGTACAAGATGTCTTTTTAAAGAAGGGAATTACAGTGTATAAATCAAACCAAACACTTCATCCTATGGTACATGCCATGCCATATTTGACTTCCAGGTAAATTTACTGCTTTTTGAAAATCTACCATCACAAAATTTCAAGGAGCTCACTTGCAAATGCCATGGGAATTTAGTAGATTACGATAACTCAAACTGATTTCAGTTTTACCAGGTGAGAAAGAGGAAGGTTTAACCTAGTCATGACACAGTGCCAGACACATTTTAGATACATCCTTTAAAAAGGAGAACTTTAGATTGAGCAGATTTAATACTCTAAAAAAATAGAAAATTAAAGAAAATGTGCAAAACCATTTTCAGAAAAGACAAATGAGAGTGGCTCAATTTTCAAAACTAATACCAAGGATTTGGTCTGATTTGTAAAAGCAATTATCTTATATTTGAAAAACACTGGAGATATAAATGAAGAGAACAAAATGAAACTACAAAAACCTGCTGAATTTGACTATAAATCAATTCAATTTTGAGGCTATGGTAGGAGTAACTAAAGGAGCACCGAATTGATATTTTCACTTAAGTGATAAACTTTAATTATTACTCTCTATGAGGAGGAATACTAATTGTAATTACCTGTGGTTCTACGATTCCTGATGAGGATTTCTGTGTCTAAGTAAGTGAGAAATAATGGCCTATAGTGTTTTGTTTTGTTTTTTCCTATACTAATTTTGTCTATTTTTGGTATCAGAGTAATACTACCTTCAAAAATTGAGTCAGGAGGTGTTCCTTCCACTTTTCTAGAAGAGACTGTGTAAAGTTGGTGTTAACTTTTCTTTAAATGTTTTGGTAGAATTCTCCAGTGAAACATTGGGAACTGGAGATTTCTTTTTCAGAACTTTTTTAAATTACAAGTTTAATTTCTTTAATGGTTAAAGGGATATTCAGATTATCTATTTCATCTTGGTTGAGTTCTGGGAGTGTGTGGTTTTCAAGGAATTGATTTCCTTCTTCTAAATTATCCATTTAAGGGTATAAAGTTGTTTATAGTATTCTCTGTCTTTTTTTAATATATAAATTTATTTATTTATTTATTTTTGTCTGCATTGGGTCTTTGTTGCATTGCTCAGGTTTCTCATTGTGGTGGCTTCTGTTGTTGCGGAGCATGGGATCTAGGCACACAGGCTCCTACCTCTACTAGGCACAACTACTACTTCAGTAAGTGTGGTACGTGGGCTCAGTAGCTGTGACTCGTGGGCTCTAGAGCACAGGCTCAGTAATTGTGGCGCATGGGCTTAGTTGTTCTGCGGCATGTGGGATCTTCCCAGACCAGGGCTCAAATCCGTGTCCCCTGCACTGGCAGGCGGATTCTTATCCACTGTGCCACCAGGGAAGTCCCCCTTGTTGTCTTTTTAATGTCTGCAGGATTAGTACTTATATCTCCTATTTCACTCCTGATACTGGCGATTTGTGTTTCATCTTCTTTTATTTTTTTCCAGTCTTGCCAGAGTTTTATCAATATTATTGATTTTTGTAAGCAATCAGTTTTTTGTTTCATTAATTTTATTTTTCTTTCTTTTTTTTTTTACTATTTAGGTATATTTGACAATTAAGATTGGTATATATCTAAGGTGTACAATTTGATGATTTAATATACACATACACTGTGAGATAATCACCACATTCAAGCAAATTAACATAGCTATCTTTTCAAATAGTTAGCAAATTTTTCCTTTTCTGTGGTAAGAACACTTAAAATCTACCCTCTTAGCAAATTTCAAGTATACAATAAAGTATTGTTAACTATAGTCACATTGCAGTACATTAGATCTCCAGAACTTATTCATCTCGCGTAACTGAAACTTTATATATCTTAACCAACATTATCCCATTTCCCCCTTTTCCCAGACCCTGGTGACCACCATTCTACTCTCTGCTTCTATGATTTCCACTATTTTAGATGTCAAATCTAAATGAGATCATGCCATGTTTATCTTTTTGCATCTGGCTTATTTCAATTATCATAATGTCCTCCAGGTTCATCTATGATGTCACAAATGACAGGATTTCCTTCATATATATATACTGATATATATATATATATATATATATATAAATTTTTTTAAATTTTTCTTTATCCATTTGTCTATTGGTGAAGACTTAGGCTGTTTCTGCATCTTGGCTATTGTGAATAGTAATGAAATGACCTTGGGAGTACAGCTATCTCTCCAAATGATGATTTGATTTCCTTTGGGTATATACCTAAAAGAGAGATTGCTGGATCATATGGTAGTTATATTTTTACTTTATTGAGGAGCCTCCATACTTTTTCCGTAATAGCTGTACCAATTCCCATTACTACTAACAGTGTACAGGGCTTCCTTTTTTCCCACAACCTCATCATCACTTGTTATTTTTTGTCTTTCAGATAGTAGCCATTCTAACAGGTGTGAGATATCTCACTGTGATTCTGATCTGCATTTTGTACAGCTGAGCATCTTTTCATGTACCTCCTAGCCATTTGTAAGTCTTCTTTGAGAAAAAAATGTCTGTTGTAGTCCTTTGCTCATTTGTAATCAGGTCATTTGCTTTATTTTTGCTGTTGAGTTATGAGTTCTTTATATATTTTGGACATTAATCCCTTATATGGTTTGCAAATATTTTCTCCCATTCCATTGGTTGCTTTTTCATTTTGTTGACTGTTTTCTTTGCTGTGCAGAAGCTTTATATTTTGATGCAATCTAATTTGTCTATTTTGCTTTTGTTGACTGTGCTTTCGGTATCATATCCAAAAAATCATTGGCCAGACCAATTTCAAGGTGTTTCCCCCACTATGCTTTCTTCTAGGAGTTTTTGATTTCAGGTCTTACATTTAAGTCTTTAACTAATTATAAGTTGATTTTTGTATATGGTGTGACATAAGAATCCAATTTCATTCTTCTACATGTGTATATCCAGTTTTCCCAACACCATTTATTGATGAGATGATCCTTTTCCAATTCTGTGTTCTGGGCACCACTGTCAAAAGACTGGTTGACCACAGATGTGTGGATTTATACCTGGAATTCTCTATTCTGTTCCATTGGCCTATCCATCAGTTTTTATGCCAGTACCATACTGTCTTGATTACCATGGATTTGAAATATATTTTGAAATAAGGAAATGTGATTCCTCCAGCTTTGTTATTATTTCTCAAGACTGCTTTGGCTATTCAGGGTATTTTGTGGTTGAATACGAATTTTGGGTTTTTTTTCTACTGCTACAAAGAATGCCATTGGGATTATAATGGGAATTGCACTGAATCCATAGATTGCTTTGAACAACATGGATACTTTACAACATTAATTCTACCAATCCATGAACATGGGATGTCTTCCCATGTATCTGTGTCTGCTTTAATTTAATCAATATCTTATAATTTTAAGTGTATAATCTTTCACCTCTTTGGATATATTTATTCCTAAATATTTTATTCTTTTTGTTACTGTTATGAATGGGAGTGATTACTTAATTTCCTTTCAGATAGTTTGTTGTCTACAGAAACAATCGATTTTTGTATGTTTATTTTGTATCCTGCAACTTTACCAAATTCGTTATCAGTTCTAACAATTTTTTTATTGTGGTTGACAATAGGGTTTTCTCCATATATGATAATGTCACCTAAAAATAGAGATCATTTTACTTCTTGCATTCTGACTTAGATGCCTTTTATTTCCTTTTCTTGTCTAATTGCTCTGGCCAGGACTTCCAGTACTATGTTGAAAAGGAGTGGCAAAAGTGGGCATTCTTGTCTTGTATCAGATCTTAGAGGGAAAGCTTTCAGTTTGCCCACACTTCTCATGATATTAGACGTGGGATTTTCATATATGGACTTTATTGTGTTGAGGTGAGATCTTTCTATACCTATTTCACTGAGAGTTTTAATAAAGTATTAGGCATTTCTTATAGGGCAGGTCTAGTGATGATGAACTCCCTCAGTTTTTGTTTGTCTAGGAAAGACTTCATCTCTCCGTCATTTTTAAAGAATACTTTTGCCAGGTACAGTATTCTTCATTGGCAGTTTTTTTTCTTTCAGTATTTTGAATGTATCACCTCACTCTCTACTGGCCTGCAGCGTTTCTGCTAAGACTAGAATATCCTAAAATGTGAAGCAATATTATATGTAATAAACAGTAGTGCCTCTATCTTCAACACCTTTGAAAGTCACTGGATGGCACTTCACACTCTCCAGAGATGTTCTATTTTATCTTCTCCTCTTCTTGTTAAACTACTCTGCTCACAGCAGAATTGAAGATATATTTTAAAAATTATTATTAAACATTTGTACTTCGGAAAAAAAGAGAAATCTATCGATAATCTTATGGGGATGCCCTTCTATGTGATGGGTTGCTTTCCTCTTGTTGCTTTCAAAATTCTCCCTCTGCCCTTAACTATTCACAATTTGATTGTAATGTGTCTCAGTGGAGTCTTTGTATTGATACTATTTGGGGACCTTTGAGTCTCAAGATTTGGGAAATTTTCAGACATTATTCTTTCAGGCATTATTTCTGAATTGCTTCAGGCATTATTACTGTTGCTTGTCTACCCTCTTCTCCTTCTTGGACTCCCATAATGCATATATTAGTTCTGTTTTAAGTATCCCATACATCCCACAGGCTTTTTTAAAACTCTTTTTCATCCACTTTTTCTTTTTTCTCCTCTGCCTGGATAATTTCAAATAACTAGGTTTTAAAATTTCAAGTTTGCAAATTCTTTCTTCTGTTTAATTCAGTCTACTGCCAAAGTTCTCTGTTACATTTTAAAATTCCATTCACTGCATTCTTCAGCTCCAGAATCTCTATTTGGTTGCTTTTTATTATTTCTGTCTCTTTGTTGAATCTCTCATTTTGGCCATGTATTGTTTTCCTGATTTCATTGAGTTGTCCATCTTTGTCTCTTGTAGTTCACTGGGCTTCCTTAAAACAATTATTTTGAATTCTCTGCCAGGCAATTTGTAGATCTCTATTTCTTCGAGGTCAGTTACTAAAAAATTATTGTGTTCCATTGGTGGTATAATTTTTCTTGGATTTTTCATGTTTTCTGTAGCCTTGCTTTGATGTCTGCACATCTGAGGGACCAGTCACCTCTTCCAGAATTTACAGATTGGCTTTAGAGGGGAAAAACTTTCACCTACAAATGGATACGTGAGCACCGGCTGGGTGGGGTATGATAAGTCTGACTCTGTGTGAGGGTGCAGCAGCGGGTCTAAGTTCTGGAAGAGTGGAGCAGTGTAGTCTCCATGGAGCTCTGTCAGCTGAGGTTGGCATTGGCAAAGACTGTAGTAGCCCTCAGCAGCCAACACTCTGGGTGTCCTCAGTGGCAGTAAGAGCTGTTGGGGCTTTGATGGTAAAGACTTCTGGGATCCTCTTGTTCTCTTTTTTTTCCTACAGGGGAAGTATTGGCCAAACGGATCTTTCTTAGCACTGAGCGTGGCATGCAAGTGCGTATATGACAGCAGCAGGTTCTGCGGCACTTGTGCCAGTGGTGACACAAATGACTGAGGCACAGGTGCACATGGAGCAGCCATGAAGCTTGGGTCTGGAGCTCAGATACATGTAGAACAACTGCAGTTCCTGAGATGAATACATAGGCACACTCACTGTGGTGGTGGTACCAGTATGCAAGGTGTGGGCATGTATGGAGCTGAGGTCCAGGGGTTGGGGGAACAGAATGACTACAGTGCCTGGGAATGGGAAAAAGATGCACTTGCTGCAATGGTAGAGCTGCTATCTAAGTGGGCATGCAATGAACGGCTGTGGAGCCAGAGTCAAGTGCGGCTAACTGGTACTTCTCCTGGGAGTAGGTGGGCATAGCAATGGCTCATTCACTTGGGACACAGGGGAGCACAGCAACGTGGGACTCTGGGCAGCTCTGTCAGCTGAGCTCAGGATCAGTGCTGACTGCATGGGTCTTCAATGGCGAAAGCTGCCAGCATGGACAGGAGTGATGAAGATTGCTATTCTCCTTTTCCTTGTGGGAGAAGGTCACACCAAGGGGATGAGGTGACATAGGCAAAATGCTTTCTATGCAGGATTCTCAGTTTCTATGTTCTGCAGGGTTTCTGCAGCTCCCCTACTGTAATCCATTGTATTTTTATCGATATGCAGTTGTTTATTCATTGTTTTTGCTGTTTCTGTGGAGGGGCTGAGCACTGGAACGCCCTCATCTGCCATTTGTTGGTCACTCTCCTCTACTGTTTTCTATTTTGAATTTCCTGGTTTCTGTTCTTATTTTTATTATTTCCTTCCTTTACTTGCTTTGGGTTTATTTTTCTCTATTTTTTCTAATTTCTTGTGTTAGGAACTCAGATTATTGATTTGAAAACTTTCCTCATTTCTAATGCAACCATTTAGTCCTACAGATTTCCCTGTCAGCACTGGTTTAGCTACCTCTGATATGTTTTGATATGTTTTATTTGCATTTAAACTCAATTCTATGTGTTTTTTAAAATTTCCTTTGAGACTTCCTCTTTCACCTATAGATCATTTTTCTCCCTGTTATACTTGTTATTGATTTTCACTTTGAATCTGTTGTCAGAGAACACACTCTGTATGACTTCAATTGTTTTAAATTTGTTGAGGTTTGTCTTAAGGGCCAAGAATATGATCTATCTTGGTGAATGTTCCGCGTGTATTCTGCTATTGTTGGTAGTATGTTCTATATATGCCAGATAAATTCTACTGGTTGACTGTATTGTTCAGATCTTTTATATCCCTGCTGACTTCCTGGCTAGTAGTTCTATAAGTTGCTGAGAAGGGAGTCCTGGGTCCACTTACATTTTAACATAATTTCTAGAGTGGTCACATCTAACATACTTTATTCTTTTGTCCACTGAATATTAATTAATAAATGCTGAGCAGGTATACTGAACATTATAGTAGCAGTCATTGATTGGCTGACTTTCAGAAGCCTGGAGCTGTCATTGATTTGTTAACTTTCAGACGTGTAGTTAGGAGTGAGGCTGTCATTGACTGGCTGATTTGCAGAGGCATGGCCACTGGAGTGAGGCTGTCATTGACTGGCTGATTTTCACAGCTTGTGCACTGATCCAGAGTTATGTCTAATTAATGATGGTTACTTATTCTGACTTGGGACTTCGGGCAAAGAACAGTCTTTTCCTTTCTTGAACATAAAAATTAAATACTTTTAAATTCTCAGTTCCCTTCAGAATAATGTACAGGAGAGATCATAAAGGAGTATACAGATCTATATCTCTGGAGGTATGATTTTCAGCTAGTATTGTCATTTAAATGATTTAAGTGCCAATTACTACAGTGGGGAAAAGAAGCTCTAACTGCTGAATTTTGATACTGTATTAGAAATGCTGAATACATGATATTTAGTGCATCCTAATAAAGTCAATATACAACATACAACAGAATCATTAAATACAGGACGCTTGGCTACCCTAATTGTGAGAGAATGTGTGTTTCTTGATAGAGACTTTGGACTTCAGGCAGTAAGTACCATGGCCATTTTTTAAATAGGACAAAGACATGATTAGATTAATGTCAGGGGGGAAGGGGGAGTGGTCCAGAAAGTAATGACTAAAGGAGGGAGATGAGTTTAAATAGAACAGTAACCCAGGAAAAATATTAAAAATGAGATCCCTCAATTATTACAAGAGTACTTCTTTAAACAAAGGTCAGAGAAGGATAGAGAAAGGGATTATAAACTAAAAGAGAGCTTGGTCCCTGGCTAGTTTTAGATTCAAGGGTTCCAAACTGGTATAGTGCTCAATTCCTATTTAATGGCAAAGCTAATTCCTCTACACTATTTATAGGAAAAACACCTAAGCTTCTGGAATTATTCTTGGTTTTAGGGATTCAGGAACAAGTTGGGCTGGCTTTTCAATAGTTTTGCTTCTACAGTTTTTTCCATTTCTTGAGATCTCAAGAGCTATTACTAAAAGTCTAAAGCTTTCACTTCATCTCTGCATAATTCTAAACTTTAACTTAGAAAGGTGACCAAGTTTGTACAAACTTGCTTTTCCCTTCACCACCATTTTAGGTTTGAATACCTATACAGGATTGCATCACAATATTTAAAATCCAGTCTCCCCTTTCAAAGCATTCTTACTCTATCAAGTATCTCCAGAAACCACTCCAACAACCTCCACAAGCCAAGAAAAATTTTGAGCTTTACTTTCTATAATTTTCATTATAAAGAAAATAGCGTCAAAATAATGCACCACACTGTAGAATTAAGGCTGCCTCTTCCATCTGCTTTTCAGAACTACTAGTGTGTGTGCGTGTATATACATACACACACACACACATATATATAAAGTTATATGTTTAAGAAGAGTGAGGTACAGTATGCTAAGAGATGTTAGCAAAAATTGCCAACAGAGTAGCTTTTGGCTTTACCACCATTGTAGAGGTGGTGATAACCTAACAGATGGATTCGAGGTCAATAATCTAGTTTTCATTGCTTCACTTCACTGTTCACAGGGGACTCAAGGACAGGGGTTCAGGTACATTGACAGCATGACTTAACACATACTATATAACATCTGCCTATATTATTTGAGGAATCAGTCACTGAATTTTTAAATCTTCATGGTACAAGCACAGTAGTAAGACATTTTTATAGTTGTGAGATTTTCTTTTTTCAATCTAGGAGACTGTTGCAGCTTTAAATTATTTTTTAAACCTGTCTGATACTTTCTAACTAAACTTGTAAAATACCAACTGGAGATTCAGGTATACTTTTAGTGTTATTTGAACATATGCAGCTAAAGTAACAGCAAGTAGTTACTCAACGTTAAACTTAAAAATGAGAAAAGTGACAAGGAGACAGAACCTGAAGCTTTAGTAGTAGTTAAGCTTTCCAACCAAGATGAATTAGTTAAGCAAAACTGAGGGAACTCCAGCCAAGTAATGAAATATTAGAAGATAAATGGCATACAGATGCCCCTGCAAATTTATGTGGAGATGATAAAAATGTATCTCAGAAACAGATGAAGAGTAGCGGTTTTACTCTTCTGAAAAACTTAGAGAATAGTTCCATTTGTAGACTGGCATGAGAAAATCAGGGTGATTAGTACTATAATTATCTCTAATATTAAGCATATAACATGATAAACAAGTTCAGAGTTTCTTCATTATTTCTATTCATCATCCTAAGAATCCTGGTAGACAGGACTTTTAAAGTAAGGAGTAGAAAGCATTTGGACAACAGAACTGTAATTTTACAAACAAATTAAGAAGGCAAGGGCTTCCCTGGTGGCGCAGTGGTTGAGAGTCCGCCTGCCGATGCAGGGGACACGGGTTTGTGCCCCGGTCCGGGAAGATCCCACATGCCGCGGAGCAGCTAGGCCCGTGAGCCGTGGCCACAGAGCCTGCGCGTCCGGAGCCTGTGCTCCATAACGGGAGAGGCCACGACAGTGAGAGGCCCGCATACAGCCAAAAAAAAAAAAAAAAAAAAAAGAAGGCAAACTACTGAATTAATATTACATGGCAAAGAGTTTAGAAATCTTAGATTGTTTGGCTTCATTCTGTAGGTTATGCTTTCTGTTAATTACCTTCACCCTGAGAGATTATTCATACAGGTTCTAAAGCGAACACGTGTGACAATAACCTGGGAAATGACACATAAATTTACTTCTAAACTCTAAGCTCCCTCACACAGAGAGCAGCGCTCATGTCAAGCTGCCAACAAGCACTGATGAATTTAACAGGCATTAAGCCTCCTAAGAAGTTGGTGTTTTAGGACATATTTGTACAATTAAGGTTCATGAAAAGAACTAGAACAAAAATGTGAGAAATTAGAACATCTAATCAAATGACAGCTGGTGACAGGATGTCACAGAGACCTTCACAGAACCTAAGCTACATTTTAAGATCACCTTTGACTAGGCAAATTGTCTTTCTCAATGTGAAAGTAAATTTACTCTTGCTGAAAGACAATATAAATATGATCCTTTTCAAATATAATATAGTATGTAATAATTGATGGATCTGAGGTCAGTTTAAATACTAATACTATGACTGTATATCTAAACTTTGCAGAGAAATTCTCCATCTCTAAAAAACTTAGGTTTACTTACAATTTTTGTTCCTTTTTTTTTTTTTTTTTTTGCGGTACTCGGGCCTCTCACTGTTGTGGCCTCTCCCGTTGCGGGGCAACAGGCTCCGGACGCGCAGGCTCAGCGGCCATAGCTCACGGGCGCCGCCGCTCCGCGGCATGTGGGATCTTCCTGGACCGGGGCACGAACCCGTGTCCCCTGCATCGGCAGGCAGACTCTCAACCACTGCGCCACCAGGGAAGCCCCAATTTTTGTTCTTTTAAAGTAAGTCAATCTCTACAGTATAAGAAGTGCTTGCTCCAGAAGATGTGGTATATATACAATGGAATATTACTCAGCCACAAAAACGAATGAAATAATGCCATTTGCAGCAACATGGATGAACCTAGCGATTATCATATTAAGTGAAGTAAGTCAGAGAAAGACAAACATCATATGATATCACTTATACGTGGAACCTAAAAAAATGATAGAAATGAACTTACTTACAAAACAGAAGTAGACTCACATAGAAAACAAACTTATGGTTACCAAAGGGGATAGCGGGGGGTGGAAGGAGAGAAAAATTAGGAGTTTGGGATTAACATATGCACACTACTATATATAAAAAAGGTAAACAACAAGGACCTACTGTATAGCACAGGGAACTATACTAAATATCTTGTAATGACCTATAATGGGAAAAAATCTGAAAAAGAATATATATATATGTATATGTATAACTGAATCACTTTGCTGTACACTTGAAACTCACACAACATTGTAAGTTAACTATATGTCAACGTGTACCACAATGTTCATTGCAGCACTATTTACAACAGCCAGGACATGGAAGCAACCTAAGTGTCCATCAACAGATGAATGGATAAAGAAGATGTGGCACATATATACAATAGAATATTACTCAGCCATAAGAAGAATGGAAATTGAGTTATTTGTAGTGAAGTGGATGGACCTAGAATCTGTCATATAGAGTAAAGTAAGTCAGAAAGAGAAAAACAAATACTGTATGCTAACACATATATATGGAATCTAAAAAAAAAAAATAGGTTCTGATGAACCTAGGGGCAGGACAGGAATAAAGATGTAGAGAATGGACTTGAGGACACAGGGAGGGGGAAGGGTAAGTTGGGACGAAGTGAAAGAGTGGCATGTACATATGTACACTACCAAATGTAAAACAGATAGCTAGTGGGAAGCAGCTGCATAGCACAGGGAGATGAGCTCGGTGCTTTGTGACAACCTAGAAAGGTGGGATAGGGAGGGTGGGAGGGAGACACAAGAGGGAGGGGGATATCGGGATATATGTATACATATAGCTCATTGACTTTGTTATACAGCAGAAACTAACACAACATTGTAAAGCAATTATACTCCAATAAAGATGTTAAAAATGCAATAAATATAATATTTCACTTTCAAAAAAACAACCTGTCAACATAAATAAATAAATAAGGAAAAAAAAGAAATGCTTACTTTTTTCACCACCTCTACCACCATAACAATAATAAATGCTGACATTCACTGAGAGCTTGCTTGCTATGTGGCAGACACTGTGCAGGGACTTTCTACAATAAATCTAGGAGGAAGTTACTGTTATTACTCCCACAGAGAGATATCACTGCTAGCACAATCAAGAACATGGATTTGAATTCAGGTCTGTCTAATTTTAAACCACTGTGTTTAAACTCAGTTTTCAAAAGTGAACTTAATGATAGTCTACTGGCTTTGTTTTAACGTAACTGCTTTATCTTAATCCAACAGATGCAATTTAAGAAAAACAAATAATCAGACAAGTCAGCTCAATAGTCCTTTTCCTCAGTTTTTGTAAAACAATTCTAATGGCTCTAAATCCCCCACTTCACCTTTACCAAAAGAGGCATCTTTAAAAGTGTCTACTATGGAAAAAGATTCAGAGCAAAGTTCTTATTCCCTTTATTATGTATGGCACATTACAGGAACTGAAAGATCTGATGAATTTAGAGAACTGAGTAATATCCAAATTATACCACCAGCCAATATCTAAACTTTGTTTATACTAGAACTTCTGTTTTATATAACTACTCTCGAAAGTGGTAGTCTAGTCCCTACCTTAATATATTTATGCTTAGTAGATTTGCTATATGCACTACTGTCAACCTATACATTAATACTTCTAGATAATACAAATATAAATGGATTGTCTAACATGTCTCCTTACCCTCTGGGTTATAGTATACTACTCATTTTGGAGACCATGGAATGAAAGAAGCAGAACTCTTCTGGCTTCTTATTTCACTAGAACTGCCACCAGACCCAAATGCACAGCAGTTCAAGGGCTTTTTTCTAACACTCAGGAGTGTCAGTGGAATATCCAATCTCATAGTAACCTTTAAAAAAGTTTTCAGGACAGGTCTGGAAAAGCCTTATGCTATTGCTAAAGTTAAAGATCTATTGTTCTTTAACTTTATGATTTTTTTAATCTTTAAGACAGAACTCCTTTCTACTTAAAAATCTCTACTTCTATGTTAATATAAATACCACACAGAATTGAAGCAGCTGTGTGAAGAAGACAATGGCAGAACATCATAAGTATAACCAGTTGATAATGTTTGTTAAAAATTGCCATGCACCAAGCAATATGTTAAACATTTTATATGTATTATTTCACCCAATTCTCAAAAAATCGAATGGAAACAATTAGGTAACTCCCACAAAATTATACATGTAGCACAAGAAGAGCAAGAATTAAAACCCAGGTTTATCTAATGCTAAGCTCTTAACCACTTAGCCTGACCTCCAACTAAGCCTAACTAGGTAGGATTTTTCCATGAAAAGATTATAATAATAATAATAACTAATGTGTTTACTATGTGCCAGTATTAATTTAATTATTCTTAAAAAGGATACTCTAATTAAGAGTAGTTATTATTCTGATTTATAAATGAGTAAAACAAAGCATAAAAAGTCAAATAACTTGCGCTAGGTCACAGAAGGCTAAAAAGTGACTTAAACCAATGAATTCTATCTCCAGAGCCCAGACTCTCAACCACTACACTAAAGTAATATGTTTTTCTGTGACAATTTCAGCCTCCTAAAAATTTAGCAGACACACTGGTATTGGTCTGGTATTGGTGTCACATTATAAAATAAGCTTGTAAACAGGAAAAAATACACACACATACATACACATGTGCTAGTACTGGCCCTGTATTTCTAGACTATTTGATGTTTAAACAAAATTATCTCTAAATTGTGTTCAAAATTTTCATATTGCAGAGGCAAAATCCTGTTTTTGTTTTTTTCCTATAACTTTGACCATTTTCCTCCCAGGGAGTTCAAAGCAGTTCTTTGATAAATAACATAATTTTATAACACAGAGTGAAATATCATTACACCCACTTTGTGGGTAAAAAAAACTAAGTCACAGAAAAATTAAATGTCAGGTTGCAATTCAAAGAGTAAATGGCAGCAGTGGGAATGGAATACAAAAGTCCTAGATTAGTAGTATGTCTATAAGGTTATACTTCGATAAATAATTTTATAATGCAGAGTGAAATATCATTACACCCACTTTATGGATAAAAAAAACAAACTAAGTCATAGAAAATTTATTGGTGTATCTGTAAGGTCATCCTTCAGTAGACATTTATGGGGCACATACTATATAGAATACATGGCACACAATATTATGTTTGGAAAAATGTAAAAAAATTGTTCTTAAATAGTTTATAATCTGGCAGAAAA